>NW_021703783.1:23105630-23428022 GCF_005190385.1 Monodon monoceros
GGGGGGGCGGTACTTTACATTGCGGTTGTGCGGGCTTCTCATGGCTTCTCATGGTTGCCATGGCTTCTCTTGTTGTGGAGCAAGGACTCTAGGCGCGCGAGCTTTAGTAGTTGTGGCTCCCGGACTCTAGAGCACAGGCTCAGTAGTTGTGGTGCACGGGCCTACTTGCTCCGCGGCATGTGGGATCCTCCTGGACCAGGGCTTGAACCCACGTCCCCTGCACTGGCAGGCGAATTCTTAACCACTGCACCACCAGGGAAGCCCTATCCTCAGTTTTGATTGCATAATATCCTTGGCCTTAAAAAGAAAAGTTATATTGCCTATTGATGTAACTCAAAATAATATACTTTTAAATTTTGCTTGGTTTTTGCATTTTATGAGAAAAAGGGTATTGAACTATCTGTAGTCTGATTGTTTCCTTTTTAAATTCAATTTTATTACAAGTGTTTATTAATTTATATTTTTCTGAAATATTTGATGGTATGGTTGGTAATATGGTAGGTAATGTGTGATATATTAACATTTATTATACAGTTGTAATAATTAAGACAGCATTATATTTGCATAGGAATAGGTGAATTGTCTATGGAGTTAGAGTAGGGAGCCTGAAGACAGATTCATGCATATGTGGAAACCTGATTTATGACAGAAGTAGCATTGCAGATGACATATTTTTTGGCTCAAGCAGTTTCTGTAAGATATGCTAGCATAGGTATACAGAGGTCTGTGTTGATAGGTGTTCATTACAGCATTGATTATAATAGCAAAAGATAAGGAACAATTCAAATGTCTATCAATAGAATAATTTTTAAATAAGTAATAAAATAATCCATTATATAAAATTATAAATATACAATGGAAAACTATGCAACTGTTTAAAAAGAAAACAGGGAAAACTGGCCCTCCCATACACTACAGATGGGACTGATAAATTGGTACTCTCACTCTGGAAAGCAATTTGGTAATAACTATCACAGTTTAAAATATGCAAGTCCTTACAGACAACCCAATTAAAAAATGTGGAAAAGAACTGAATAGACATTTTTCCAAAGAGGAAATGCAGATGGCCAACAGGCACATGAAAAGATGCTCGACATTGCTAATCATCAGGGAAATGCAAATTGAAACCACAATGAGGTATCACCTCACACCTGTCAGAATGGCTGTCATCAGAAAGAACAGAACTTAAAAATGTTGGCGAGGATGTGGAGAAAAGTTAACCCTCCTACACTGTTGGTGGGAATGCAAATTGGTGCAGCCGCTGTGGAAAACAATATGGAGGTTTCTCAAAAAACTAAAAATAGAACTACCATATGACCCAGCAATTCCACAGGTGGGTATATAACCAAAAAAACAAAAACACTAATTCAGAAAGATACATGTACCCCAATGTTCATTGCAGCACTATTTACAATTGCCAAGGTATAGAAGCAACCTAAGTGTCCATCAACAGGTGATGGATAAAGAAGATGTGGTATGTGTGTGTATATATATAGATATAGGTATATATCTATATATATATACACACACACACAATGGAATATTGCTCAGCCATAAAAATGAATTAAATTTTGCCATTTGCAACAACATGGATGGACTTGGAGGGCATTATGCTAAATGAAATAAATCGGACAATGAAAGACAAATATTGTATGATACCACTTATATGTGGAATCTAAAAAATAAACTAGTGAATAAAACAAAAAAGAAGCAGACTCACAGATATAGAAAACAAAATAGTGGTTACCAGTGGAGAGAGAGAAGGGGGGAGGGACAATGTAGGGGTAGAACTAAAAAAGGGATTTATATGAAATCATCTGTGTGAAATTTCCAGTAATGACAGTGGAAGAAAGTGATTATGTGAACCCTGCCATAGTTAACAATTACAAGATCTTGACCAAATATTTTTTAAAAACCTATCTTTAAACGCTTGAAAATACCCAAAGTAGACAGAAACCACTAGGAATGGACCGGACCAAGGTGTTGGTATACCCTTCTGTACTATTTGAATTTGGACCAAGTGCAAAATAATTTTATAAAACCACAAATAATTAGATTTCAATCTGTTTTATGTGTATTAAAATGAAACATTAAAAAATTCAACTTCAGTCTCCTACATAGCTTTTAAATTAGGTTAAGCACGTTTTTACTTTTAGAATTAAAAGTGCATCTGTCATTTCCTAGTAGATTGCCTTGCTCTATTCGGGTTAAGTATTTATTGATTCAGTCAATCTCAGCAAATATTTATTGAATGTCGAACATGTGGCCAGACCCTCTTCTAGATGCTGGGGTACGACAGTCAGCAAGACAGACAACTCTCTGCTTACCTGGGGTTTATCTTGTGGTGAACTGTCTTATTTGATAGAGACTTGTAAGCAGAAGGTATATATTCACCTAAAGGTATCATCTGAGAGAGGAAGAAAAAAAAAAAAAAACCCATGTGAAAAAAGGATAAACAGGAATCTTACTTCTTTATGTACATTAAAATCCCAAAATATTAGAATTGAAGGGAGTCTTAGTAGTTTTCAATCTTTTTACATGAGGATTTTGCTAAATATAATATATTGTTTTTTGATTAATTCTTAGGATACTTCAAAATTTTAATCTTTCATTTTTTTAGTCATTTTGAATTCAGTGGATTATGGATGTATAATTTAATAGAGAATTCTTGTTTGGATTTGTCTTTTTTCTTTTATGTTGGGGGGAGCATGTAGGAGGAATAGTCAACTTTTACATAAATATCACAGGTGTGTATCATGAAATGGAATTTATTTGGCTTTCTTTTGAGTTCCTCCATTCTATAACCTGTAGGTAATGTGTTGTCGTTGGTTATTTTTACACAATGAGCAATTTTTTAGGGCAGAAGAGTTAGAAACCCTTTTTTGATGTATCCAATAATCCTTACCATCCAGAAAGTTCTTTGTTATATGACTTTTATTACTAAGCCTCTATGGTTTTGTTCACTGTATTTGTTATTGATACACTAAAACAATCCTAATAAAAAATCTATAACTCAACGGGAAAACCAAGTCAAATTTGTTTCAACAATATCACGTTTCTTAAAATAAACCTTTCCCAAGAACTTTCTCTAATTTCAGGAAATTGTTTATATCCTTACCTGTCCTTTGTCCCAGTTAAACTCTATGCATGGAGTAATTATGCTGTTTTTCTATACCATGTTTTTCTTCTGTTTTTTGCATCTGTTATATTTTTTATGATATTTGTGGATTTCTAGTCTGTATATTCATTAAGAACTGGTATTTTTATATACTATTTTATATTATCTGAAATCACGCTGATCAGATTTATGGTATTTCTCCAATAACTGAATACCAACGCCAATTATAAAATTGTAATGATTATCATCTCAGCTTAGATGATAGGCCAGAAATAGTGACTGCACTGTCTCTGAGTTTAAAGCACTATTTGATTTTCTAAATCGTCATCTGAAAAGGTTTCTCTAGTGGGCTTCTGTAACATTCTTTAGCCCTCAACTAAGTATATTCTTTTTCTCTTTCTCTCTCTCTCTTTAAAAAAAATCAACAGCTTGATCAAGTCATCCGCCAAAGAAGCCTGTCCAGTTTGGAACTGTTCCTCTCTTGTGCTCAGAAACAGTTAAGTGCTTTAATAGCTACGGAACCAGTTGACATTGAATAAAGAGAACGTGACAACCTAACCCACACTGGCAATGGATAAATCATTAGACCTCTAAAATACATGCTGTGAATTATAAAGATGCTTTTGTTTTCTTTCCAAACCTTGGAAAATTGATTTCCACTTCAAGGATAAACCAAAACAGTATTTAGAAGAACTACAAGAGATCTAATTTATTTGCTTTTGTTTTCTCCTTTACATTTACTATTATTTTATTAGCAGTAGTAGTAACAGCAACAAAAAGTATGATGTGACCCCAAAACCATTGAAAATTACCAGATTAAAAGTTAACTAAGTAAACTTTATAGCCTCTGGTGCCCTGTTAACATTGTATTTGGCAAAAATAGTAAATATTTTTTACTTATTGTTTCACAATGACTTGATAAGATTCTAGGATGTCATCATACATTTATTTGATTTTGAGGCTAGAAACAGCATGGTTTTCAACATCACCTATTTATCTATGTAACTTAGATGTAAAACACTGATATGACAGAGAATCATTCTGATATTACCAAACCTCTTTTCCGTAGTGGGACCTATGTATTTTCATTGGTAACAATTAACAACACTAAAGATTATTAAATTAATTCAACTTTGATCTGATGTACCATTTAAAGGAATATATGTGTGTAATGTGCTTATTTCTTTTCTTCAAAGTCACTATGAATCAATAAAATCATTTTTCTTATGAATCATACCATGAACTTAATCTCTAGAAAGAGAATATAACTTAGCCATTTATAGGGATTCGGGTTCAAATATAAGAGATGTGAAATACTTTCCCAGTACTTCAGAAGGTACTTAATTCATGAGCAGTGTGCTTCAATGTGAAATCATGAGTTGTTTTTTTTTTTTTTCAAACATCAAAACTAAAATATCATTACAAATGTATGCAAATATTCTGTCTTGTTTTCTGAAATGCTCCTACTTTCATAGGCTTTGTACTTTTCTGGGAATTTCTCAGTGTAATAAAAAAGAGCTTCAAATCTTATTTGGTTACTATTATTTTTTAATACTTTTTAAAAAATTAATTATTAAAAAAAGTTTTTTCTTACTCAAACTTCTACACCCATGGATGATGATGTTTTTAATTTATACCTTCCCCTAAATATTATAATAATATTTATCAAGAATCTTTAAATGTTAATGACTACTTAGGTTTCTCTTACAAATTTAAATAAGAAATTAAAGCAAGCAGGCCACTGACTTGAAATGCAGCATAGTTTAAAAGGGGGGAAAGGGCTTTTAATTCAGGAACAAGCCAATAACATAATGTTATGGTCACATTTAAAATCAGTTGACTCTTTGTCATCAAATTTTAAATGATAGGATATTTTACAAGTTACTCAGCTATGATTTAGATGAAAAATGAAGCATAACAGGTCACTGAAACTAAGATCCAGAAAGCTGTAGAAATATCAAGAGTATATAATAATCTACACCTCTCTTTCTACCTCTACCAGCACAGAATGATTTTTTCTTCTTCCATTTGGGGTTACATTAGTCTATGCTATTGACATAGAGTAATTGTGGTCTGAAGTAATTTGGAACAGATTGACACTGATCAGTCTGTGAATATTTGAAGAACACCCACCATGCACAATAATAAATTCTTATATTGCTAAAATACTTTTTTCCCATGGAGTTATCCTTAAAGATAACTGAGAACAATCATCAGAACATAAAACTATTTGATACATTAATCCTTCCAAACTGAATTAGCTGATAATCTATTTTGGTGATGTTCAAGTTATAGATTTCCACATTTAGAACTGTATTTTGTTTTTGTCCTGGTTATCACAAGGACATAAACCATCTCAGGTAGCATTCACTAAGAGAATTAGATGATTAAGCATTGTGCTGTGCCCAAAGATAAGAGTTTTTCCCTGAAATGTGAGCCCAAAGTGTCAAAGTAGTCAAATGTTTTGTATCTAAAACTTTCCCCTCCTATTGTATGGTTTCCTTAACTCTCTTTATATAGCATTTTCTGCCTTTATGTTTAGGTGAATAAGGCACCATTCTGAAAGACTAAGGGTAAGAGAGGAATTCTGTTTTTAGAATGACAAAGCCACTGTCAAACTGTGACTAATTTTAGTAACATGCTTGAGAGTTCATTATTAGAATAGTTATTTCCTCAAAAAAAAAAATGAGTATCTGCTTTGAGCCAACTATTTTCACATGTTAGCTCAACACCCCTGTGAAGTTAAAATAACCTTGTGAAGGAGATTCGATGTTAGTGAATATTTGATGTTTAATTGCCCTTGATGACCAGGTAGAGTTGGGCTTCAACCCCAGAGCTTTCAACAGACAGTTTTACTCTTTCTAGTACCGTGGAGATACCCAATAGTCTCTCCATAAGAAATTATCTGGAAATTTTTATCCCATATAGTCATCAGATTATTTTAATCTTTAAAGAAGGAGCCTAGCCCCCTCTTATAAGCCTATTTGGAATTCTAGCCCTGCCACATTCTAACTGTAGAACATTGGACAAGTTGCCTAACCAATTTGAGTCTCTGCTTTCTCGTTTGTGAGGTGAAAATAGTGATTTTTATAGGCTTTTTGTGAAAATTAACCTTGTAAAATGCCCCATAGAGTAGACCTCGCTGGCGTGGCCACCAGTTCACAACAAGCCCCCTTTCTCTGGGAACTGCCTACAAAATACAGGTGCAGTTGCCCACAAACAACTGGCCAAACAATATTATTCTGCCCCTCTAACGTTGACGGGCTAATCCACAGGTGAAGACCACATTGGCCTCCTGAGAAGAGTCATGTGCTGAGATACTTCAACTATTTTACCCTAGGGGGCCAGACATGAACTCTGCTTCTGAGGTCAGAAGTCCCCTGATCGCTGCCTTCCCTGACTCTTGGATTCTTTGAGCTACCCAAATATTCTCCAATATGCCAGTTGGAAGAATACTTTTTTCCCTTAAGCCAGCCAGAGCCAGTTTCTATTACATGCAACCAAAAACGTATTAACCGAGGCAATCCAGCACAGAGCCCAGTGCATAATCCCTGGATACCCAGCGCTTGTAAATTCTTCATTTCCTCCACCATACTAATCCTCATCCAAAATGGGAATACTCTTTGCTTTATTTTTAAGGAATGTTAAAAATATAACTGAACCAAAGCCCCTATTGTCTAATAAAGCCAAGTAAATCACAGAGACCTAAAACTATGAACAAACAGTGCCCGATTTAGAAGTTCTCTGTCATTCAGAATCTGGAGTAGAGGTTTAAACCCAGCCTCACTAAATGCTGATTCATGTTGCAGTTCAGTGGAGCCTTACTCAGTGATTGCTTTGAAATCAAAACCAGAACAACGTCCCTATGCTTGATATTATTCTGCATTGAGTCAGGTATTTTTATTCTGATTGTTAAACTGACTGGAATCAGGAAATGCTATATATGCTTTAAAGAATGATAAAAAAACAAAATTATTCATTCACTGAATTTAAAAAAATAGTCTTTGCATAATAAATCCTGAATAAGAAAAAAAAAAAACCTATGCAAAAACCTGGAAAACATGTATGAAACTCCAAGAGAAAAAAACGAGAGTTATTGAACCCAAGCATTTATCCCCTAGTCTGCTGTTTACATACCAGTAAACAACTCTACTGTGTCTCTGAAGACTACCAACAGGAAGCAGAAAGCCAAAATAAATTAATAGTTCTTAGGTTGGGAATTGGATTCAAGTGATCTCACTGAAAATATAACTTTTGTCAAAAATTTATCTCTGATGAGATTAAATACTAATTAATTGATAAAATTCAGGTGTGCCTTTGATGAAAAAATACTGTTTGATTTTGGAAGTTATGTGTTGGCATTCTCAAAATTATAAAGCAGAAACAAATTTTAGGCTGTTGGGAGAGATTTACCTTGGAGATGGTACAGTATTTATCTTAGACACTGAAAACTAGTGCACACTAAGAAACATAATCATTTAAGAACAGTGGTAACAGCTACAGCAACAAACTGTCAAACAACACCACCACCCTCCCAGCTCTATATGAAGATATTCAGAGATTATTTGCTTTTTATGAAGATGCCGTTTCTGGAAGGTTCCAAACAAACTATGTTGCTTTTCAATAAATCTTCATCAATTAAAAAAAAATAAAAAGCCAACGTGTTCTGAATCCACAGGCCACTTACTCGTGGGCATCACCACCATCATCAAAGTAAGTGGGCAGAAGCAATATATGAAAACTCCCAGATGTGACTGCCAGAATTTTTTTAAGCCAGACAAAACTAAAAATGTTCCCTTTATTTCATTGAAAAATAAACACAGTTCCATACGCCGAATCTGCCATAATGCAGGGGCTCCTTGGGCATCAATCATTGGTCTATATAAATAGAAGGAAAAGAGCTGGTAAAATTTTCTTTGCTCTCACCTAGTTTTCTGTTTTCTTTTCCCAGAGCCATCCATTCTCAACAAGCTGATCCCCTTTAAATTCTACTTCCTCCCACCCTGGGCACTGCACACTAGACTTCTCCTATGCAGTACGTGTGGAGTTAAATAATAGTTTGTGTTAATTGCCATTTATAATTAATAATCTGTGTTCTTATTTGTTTATATATATCTCCTCCTGAAGGAAGAGCCCACATCTGTCTTGTTTATTATATTCCGAAGGCATTTCCTAGTACCTAGCCTGTGTGTGGATTTCGTGTATAATAGTGAGTCCATAAATAGTTGAATCAATCAACCATTCCACTTGTAATGTAATAAATCAACTAACCCTGAGCTAATAGAGTGACTACTAATTTAAAGGATTAGCTAAAATTGCTGTGTTTCTAAATGAGGTTCTATAAGAAAGTTAAAAAACTGTCATAAAACAGTAACCAGCCTTCTGAGCACTTTAAAATGAGTCTGCATTTCCAAATGCTACTAGGATGACTAAATCATAGCTACTAGAATGCTACTAAATTGATATGCTACCCAAATTTACAATATCCTCTAAGAGTGTAAGTAGGGAAGGATATATGGCAAATTATATATATATGAAACAATTTCTTATGGTACCAAGAGATACCTGACCTCCTGGTGAGTGCGCTGTAGGGTAAATATTAGATTCACTGGTCCATCAGGTTTCAGCTACAATAGGAGGGAGGAAGAAAGTTTGGAGATGAGATTGTATGCATAGGGTTTTGGAATCAAGAATAGGAGATCCAGAGGGCCCAGTAGGAGCTGCGGGTGAGGAGAGGGGAGGGTTTGGGATTGGATCAGATCAGGGAATATTCAGAGCAATGTGGTGTGAGAGTCCTGGTGATAATGGACGCAGAAGGATACTGATGGCCTTTTAAAATCCAATTCTGACTCCCAATTGTTATGCAAACTGGGCTTGTATTTTTGAGAAATACACAGAGATGAAGAAACAAACTCATTCAAAAGGTAGGAAAACTTGACTCAGTCCTGGCAAAGATTCAGTTCTCAGAAGTCTGGAAGCTGATTTTAAAAGAAATAACTGAAGCCACAGAATGTACAAATCACTGACTTCAACACAGCTCAGATACTGAAGCAGATTATAGAAAATGTTTTGTGGCAAGATGTATATGTAATGAATTTTGAGAGCTTGCTCTTTTGTGTAGGTATTCTTTTCTAAAAATGTTAGAACCACCGGACACTGTGGAAAGCACTACCTTTATAAAGAAACATACTTTTCCTGTAATTTTTTAAATCTTTCTTTTTGCCTGCTTTCCATAACTGCTAAAATTGTAAATGTTTATAGATTTATAATAATGTTTAGCAGTGTTTCAAGTAGTAAAATTTTAGTAATTGTCTAACACACTTTATTTTTCTTATAATTTTTTTCTTTCTCTCATAATGCAGGGAATAGACTTTTATACTTTGTATCAAATCAAAACTGACATGTTGGCAGCAGTTACATAAAATGAGATAAACTAAGCAGAAATATCAAATCAGGTTCTTTTAGGCTTGGAACCAGTCTGTAGGTTCCAAGTAGTCCAGATAAGCAGCTACAGTTATTGATGAGTGAGACATATTCTCTTTTATATGAATTAAATTCTTTCAAAGTGTCACAGTGATTCTACCTAATATAAACCCTTGGTTATGCTGGCAGTTCCCCACATGAAGAATTCTTGTGCTCAGGAATGTGTTTTATCTCTATTCCTTAGAATTTGAAATGCATATTCTCTATTATAGATGTTAAGTAATCTACCTGGGAAGCCTGAAAATTCTACATGGCCTATAATGCAGTGTTATGTAGACCTCAACCTTAAATGTAATGGTGCTGGTGCCCTCATTTTTTTATTCTCTCTTTCTATGTGATCTCTTCTGATTCCACAGCTTTACATACTCTCTGTATGCTAAAGACCACTGACTTTAAGTCCAAAGTCCTATATTCAGCTGCCTACCCTATATTTCCACTTAGATGTGGTACCTAACATGTCAAAAGCAGCGCTCTTCATCGCCACCTCACCTCTGCCAACCAGAGCTCTTTCTGTGTCTTTTCTAATATTTCCCATCTCAATGAATATATCATCCTTCTCCATTTCTCTCTTTTATCTCTCTCTCACTCTCTACTTCAAATTCAGTTCTGTCAGCTTTACTCCAAGACTTATCTTGAATCCATCTACTTTTTTCCATTCATTCTCATGACTACCTCCCTGACCAAAGCCTGTGTCATCTCTTGCCTAGACTTGAAATAGTCTGCTCAGTGAGCCCTTGTTTCCATTCTTGTTCCCAAAAAAATCAATTCTCCACATTACAGCTAATGATTTCCTAAAACCTAAATTTATTGAACCAACTAATGTCTCTATGGGAAAATGCATTCATAATTTCACTTTGGATGCTAGGAACATATACAGTGTAGTAGGAATAGATTCAAATCATTGGTGATGGTTTCAGTCATTGGGGCAGGGTTGCCAACAGGATCAAGTGCAACTGGTGAAAGTATGACTGAGCTGAGGAAAAGGAGAAAGTTGGTAAATCAATAGTTAAGAGACCTGCAAGTGTGCAATGGGTATGTATATACTCTTTTGGGATCCAGCTGGTTCCTTTTCACGTCCTTTTCTTCTGTATGGCTTAAGCTTTGACCTGCCTGCTTCTCTACTATTACTTTTATCTACCAGAGTATTCCTCCTTGAAGGTTTACAGAATTCAACATTATAAATATCCACAATCTCTTAGATAGTCACTTCAAGATTGGTTAGGAATTTTATTCACAGAGTTGGGAAAAGTGGAAGTAAAATTTTCATCCAGAATTGCGTATACTACAAAAGAATATGTAGCTTCAGTCCATTCTGGGCATTTTCTGACTGAGCTAGCCCTGGCTTGGGGTATGAAGGACCAATATTTTCTCACCTTCATTAGCCTTCTTCTAGGGAAGAGAGAGGCTTCTCAGCCCTCATGAAAACTTTGTTCTCTCCTCTTCCTGCCATGTGGCACCACCAACCCTACCATTATAGTGGACACTGACAAATCAGGTAGGAAACTTCAGTAAGATGGGGGTGGGGTTGGAAGAAAGGGGGAGATAGCAAAATCCAAGAATTCCCAAACAGGAACACCCTGTCCTTTTATGAATAGCTGTTCTAATTATGATATATTCAATTGACTAACAGAAATGCTTGAGAGGTGGAATGTATCAGGTACCCCTGGGGCAGTCAAGCTTGCTTCAACAAGCTGAGATCACTATCAGGTAGCCATGATTCTTTCCTCTATGAAATAGAGAACATGGGATCATATAAGACCACAAGGTTGGAGCAACTCCATGAAATAATTTATGTCAAAACGAGGAGTTTTGGGCATGAGGTGATCTTCACTCTTAAATTTTGTGCTATAAGTATTTTTGCATACTTCTTTCTCTTAAAGAATGAAAAAATAAGAGGAAGGCTGTATCTTTAGTTTGCTCAATGAGAAGGAAAAATTGTAATTGGATACCCTTACTGTCAATCATTTAGCAATGCTTCTGGATAGAGATTAGGGGAACTTTCTATATATGCATTGTGTAATATGATAACCACTAGCTATGTGGGGCTGTTGAACTCTTGAAATGTGGCTAGTGTGACTGAGGAAACTAATTTTTAAATTTTATTTAATTGTAATTAATTTAAATTTATATAGCCACATGTGACTAGTGGCTACCATATTGTAGATTTTGAATCTAGGAATATCCTTGCCAGGGAAAAAGCCGTGACCAGGTTTATTACCCCTGATCTTTAAAACAGTCATATTTGTTCTCTTCCACCCGTCTTAAGATTAGTGTGGAGAGTAAGGAGGTCATGAGTACAAATGGCGTGTGAAACTCTCTAAGGAAAGGTATTTCGCCAGCAGAAAGCTGAGAAGACAGTGCTGTTGAGGGTTAATGTTATCATGACTAAAGAGTAAAAGAGACCTAATAAGTCAGGATAACCCTCTGACTAATGTATGACTCTCAGAGCTAGGAACATTTGTAGTTGAGTGCTTGCAAAGAAAAGAGATCTCTCTGATCTTTGGCCAAAACTTTTCAAAAAATCAGAAATTCATCTCCTAAATTTGAGGAAATACTTTAAATTTAGTCTTGGTTTGCTTTTGAGAGGGATCTGGAGAATCAATGTAACTTTAATTTTGAAAATTAAGCAGAAATTGAATAACCTCATTATTCAGTTAATTCAGAATAATTCAATTTATTTATTATTCACAATTGAATAATAAGGATTCAGACTTCCAAAATGGATTTTTAATTAATAAAAAATAATGTCTAATTAGTTATGAGTCTTCAAAAATATTTACACTGTCTCCCAATAATTGAATTTGTTGAGAAATATCATTTCATTTAAAAAACATGTGTTGAGCTCCTACTATGTGTCATGTATTGTGCTAAACATAAACAACTAGTTAATACTCTTAACAGTTCTTTTTAAGAAGAGGAAACTAAGGCTGAGAGCGGGTCAGTAACTCGCCAGTGATCACTGCTTTACAAGCACTGCTTCATCAGGTACGAAGCTCGGTTCCAACCCACGTCTACCTGATGCCAAAGTCCATGCTTTTCAGAAGGGGAAACATTTTCTTCCGCCAGTTACGTTCACCTATTTTATTTAACCTAGCCACTCAGTCTGTTTGGATTCACTTTTGTGATGTATCCCCCACCAAAGCATGCTGATGATCTTAAAGAATTTACAAACTCCAGGCTCAGCTTCTTGGCAACCAGGTTATGCTGAGTGGTGCATCGCCAAACCTGCACTAAACCCTGTAGCTTATTGGAGTGTTAGGGTTTCTGCTGATGGGGCAAAGTTGTGGGAAAATCATTTCCCTTCTAAGCCAAATTCCATTTAATTGCCATTGTTTACCTGGTGGGAAAAGATTTACATTCCACAGCTCAGACAAATCAATACTGCTTAATACCGTGATTTAACTTGGAGCTACACTAGCTAAATGACAGGAACGCCTGGCTGGAATATAAAGTCAAGATATCAACTACTACCCTGTTGGCTAATATAACCTAACAATAAAGATTCTTCCAAAAGACTAATCTTCTCCCAAGCTCTAATCAATTCTTAAGGGAAATCATCAGTCCAAATCAATAATAACTTGATGGTGTGATGAGCATCATAACCTTACATTTTCAGAGAAGAAAATAGAAATGGCTTGACTAACGTAATTTAATTCTAAGTCTTAGTCACAGAGCACAACACAGAGCCAAGAATCACTAGCTCCTTTCCTCAAATTTTACCTATTATTTGAAATTGATACAGCTCACCAGTGATATTAACATCAGAAATTACATCACATCTTAAGTAATTTGGAAATACACGATAAGAGTATTGTTTCCATTGCAAAACTTTACTGAGAAGATTTGTATTGTTCCCTTTTATAATTTATCACAGTTTATTCAGGATGGAGCCAGTTTATTCAGGATGGAGCCAGTTTATTCAGGATGGAGCTGGGTTCAAGACGCATGTCCGTCAGCTTAGTATTTACCCTCCCTTGTGCCTCAGTTTCCTCAGTTTTAGACAATAAAACTCACATCATAAGCTTGTTAGATTAATACATGTAAAACCATTAAAATAATGTCTGACCCACAGTTCAGAGTTTATGTTCTGTATTCATAAAGAATAAAGTTGCTGTTTACATTACCTTTACTTTAAAATTTTTCATTATCATTTTTGTTAATATTTTTCATATTGATAGAATGTCACTTTTTAGCTTTTAAGAATACTTTTGTTATATTGATTCATTTGTTCAGATTGATGGTTTTTCTCTTCTGTCAAACCATGTCTTAATTTATTTGAAACACATTTATGATCTGTCATGTTTCAGCCAGATGTCCCATTAGCTTCTAAGTAAGCTTAGAATTCTGTAAAACATCTTCAGAGAGGGCGTATAATAATGCTTTACGGAATGATTTTTTTTTCCAGTGGTGGCAAAAATTTTGAGAATTCTAGAATGCTCTTTCCTTCAACAGTTATCTAAAGTTAAGCCCTGAGCATCTGACCTCCATGCAGCCTCCATATTTCACTGTTGTGATTGTCTAAGGTATGTTTACCTTCAACAGACCTAGTCCCCTCATCTCTTTCTCCTGCTCCTGGGCCAGTCTGCTGCATTCCTGTCTGCTGTGAAGAGTGGTGACAAATACTAATCTGAACTAGACCACAGTCGCATGAAGTCAGATGGAGGACTTGGCCTTGTATCAAACCTTAAAGCAGAGGGGAAGGGTGGAAATGCTGTCTTGTAAATAGCAAGCCACCCAGTGCGTAAGCCCTGAAAACATGTAAATAACACTACATCTCATATGCTTTATTTCTCAATTTTGTCGTGCTACCTTTGCCAGCTAGTTTAACTGAGTATGATTTGCAATGTTATTTTATTGAACATTTTTTGACAATTTGAGTACAGCTCTGAATGTAGTATTAAATCCTCTTCTGGCTCAGCAGATTGCAAAATTGCACGCTCTGTCTACACATCAAATCCTAGGTCTGGAGGGGAATTCAGACTTGACCTAGTCCAGCACATCCAGAAAACACTGCATTTGAGCTCTCTCATAGCAGATGGTATTTCAAGCTATCCTAAATGACATCTTTACAAGAAGATTAATTATATTATTACAGACTTTCACACAAAGGTTAAAATTAAGCTTGGCTTCCATTTCTTATAAATTCATACAATTTTTTCTTCTTGTTCAAGGATCTCTAGCCAACTCCAATGGCTGGACCAGTAAGTTTAATCACACTTCTGTGACTAGGAGGAAACTAAATATCATAAATTATGTTAACAATTTAGTTCTAAATTCTTTGTGTCAGCTTTATGTGTCAGGTTTGGGATTGGTCAATTTTTTTAATCCATCAGGGATCCAGTGTTGCAGAAGTCCTAAAGAAAAGCTATTCTGAAGAATTCTCAGAGAATCAACCCAATTCTGGCAACTCTTTTATAGAGATTTTGGGATGACCAGAAGCTACACTGGGCACAATACTTAAAGCTTTGGCCTAACATGAATTTAAATTATAATTGCATTATAATATTTTCTAAGAATTCCATAAGAAAAATATTGTATATGGTCAAAGGAAGGAAAAATTGCTTTAATCAAAGTCCCAATGATTGAATAGCATATATTCAGTAACAGAATGAAGATTTACCTCGGAACCATTGGGCCTTCTATCCTCGCAGTTTCTATTATTATTTAGAATTGTTTTTCAGTTATAAGTTGACAAAGATAGATTGCTTTAAAATTTTAGCTATATGGCATTTTAAAGTTCTTTTAAAATAAATTCACATTGATTTTAAACTTAGCTCTAGTTAGATTTTTAATATGTGCTCAAATTGCAGAATTCTTCATAATCAACATCTAATATCTGTTCATTTCATTTATGATTAAGTAGTCTCTTCATCCATTTATTTATTTTTTAAAAATTATTTTCCCCTCTTAAAAGAAACTTATTGCTCTGTTATGTGTTTGCTTGGAAATCATTCAAACTGTAGAGACTTCTGGTCTTATTCTCTCCAGTTCTTCTCTGTTTCTGGGACAGAGGGTGGATCGTATTTCCGTAAACCGTGGCAGTTAGATGGGGCAGCGCTATGATACTAATGGATGATGGGCAGAACTGAAGTGTATCATGTCCAAGCCAAAACATTCAGTTACTGCTGCCAGACTCACCAGCCCAAAGCTCCCTCCCCCTGCCGGGTGACAGTGGAAGAGACCCCGTGTTGAGATTGTGGAGATACAAGATCAAAACAGCCTACATCACTGAGTTGCTTCAGGAAGGACAGTTGGCTTGGAGGGTCTCCTATATCCACATATGGTTTTAATTGAGTGAGAAATAAACCTTTTTTTGGCATGTCAAGTCGCTGAGATCTGGGAGTTTTCTGTTATTGCAGCATAAACCTGATCTATCTTACTATAACTAGACAAGATAAAAGAAAACTCAGGAGGAGATCTAACTTCCTTGAGAATCTTACTGAGACCTACTTAGACCTTATTGTCCCAAAGAAGATCAATCAACTTCCTCAGCAATGAATGTTGGTTTAGTGTCTAATGTTTGTAGTCACTACACAAGATACCTGGGATACAAAGATGTTGAGGATACAACCCCTTGCCTTAAGATTGCTGTAAAAGTACTTCCTGGGATGATGTCGAGCTATTCAAAATTGGGAAATTTTACTGAAAACATTTTTCTTACCAAAATCCTTAATCTGAAAATAGCACATGCGCGCACACACACACACATATATTGTGTGTAAGCATCATACATTGTTATGCATTCAGTCTGCATGAATGTTATACATATATGTGTATGTATATATTTGAAGGGGTGGGGGAGAGAGAGAAAGATACAAGGCACCCCATTCTTCAGTTGCTCTTTCACTAAATTCCAAAGTCCAGACAGAATAAATTTGTAATCAGTGTAGTTGTGGTCTACCTGACACTGCCTTGCACAGAATAAAAATGGCTCCCTGATAAAATGGAAATCACATATTTCATTTCCAACCAGTCTGTAACTGGGCATTTTGTTTGTTTGTTTTCTTTCTTTTGCAGAATGGGTCAAAGTAGTCTGAAATGAATTAGTGCAATATGAAAAATATATAGAGATAGATAAATAGATAGATTTTTTTTTTTACCATTACATCGCATTTACACTTAGTTGCAGTTTTTTGTACTAAATCAAATGTAGATTTTTATTGAATTACTGTTAATGCCAAAGAACTGTTCAGTCAAATAGCTGTTTCATGGTTGCACCTTAGCTTGCCTCTGGCCTACCTGTGCCACTGGGTGCTGACATACCCTTCATATATCACAGGAGTGAAGACACTAATTTATGGAAAATCTGGGCTTAGTTTTTCTTCATTTAGTTGAATAATCCAGTTCTTGAAATTATCATTAATAAAGAGATAATTATGATTAACATTTCTACGCACCTTTTCATAACTAAGGGTTTCTTTTAACATATATTTCAGCGCTACAATACCTCCTTCAAGTGGCTAATGGTGTTCTTATATCACATGTTAGAAAAGTAAGACTAATTAGCTTATCTAAGAGACACAGTTATCAAGTGAACAAACTACCATCCAAACTCAGGTCTGTGCTCTGATAACATATGTCAGCACATTTTTTAATATAAAAAATCCTTTTTGCAAATACTCCTTTTATAAAATATTCCTTTTTAAACCACAAGGATTCAAAACTCCAGACTGCTCTTAGAATTACCTAAATAATCTCTAACAGCATTTCTAGAGGGGTAGTCGTGGGTCACCTGCATCAGAGTCAGCTGGGGTGCTTGCTAAAATGCAGATTTCTGGTCTCCTACCTAAATTTTGTGAATCAGAATCTTCTGAAGAACATTTCAGAAATTTTCATTTTTAACTTATTTTCCAGATGACTCTAATATACAGTAAAGTTTGAGAACTGCTGAAACATACTTACAATCATTATTCCCAAGCAACTGGGAGACTCTCAACCCTTACAGAAGTGACTCCAATTTTATCAAAAGAACATCTCAATAAGGCCCTTTATGTTTGACCACGTGACCCATGACAAGAATCTAAGGTGTGAATTCAGTTTAGCTAATAGTAGGAGCCAAGGAGATGCAGTGGTAACCAAAGAGCAAGGGGTAAGGAGAGGAGTACTTTTTCTTAATTTGGAGAGTAATTTGAAGAAACACTGAACATAAACATACTAACACATTACTTTAAAATATGACATTGAATGCTGGCTTTAGGAAACATAAAAAAGGCCAAAATTTATAAATTTGGAGGCTTATGCTAAAGAAAAATTTGAATATAAAAATGAAGTAGGTGGTTGGGGGTGGAGAAGTTAAGCAAGAGGTTGTCTATCACTGGATGGAGAGAAGAGAAACAGACAAGTAGAGGGTGTGAAGAGCAGCATTTGAAAACAAAACACAATCTTTACACACATTCTTTTAACACAAGGTTAAGTGGTGGTATCCTGTTTTGCAGTTTCAAAACTTGAGTCACAGAGAAGTCCCATGAATTGCCAAAGTTCAATCGGTTAGTCAATGGCAGAACAAACCCAACTTTACTCCAGTGACTCCAAACCCACTGCTTTTCCACCTAATTGTATTACATTTTCTTTTGTTTTAAACCTTCCAACTAGTTTTCAGTCCGTCTGAGGATATTGTATCTGTCTGAGTCAATATGAACTAATATGGCAGAGCTTTGGGTAAGCACATTAGCATTTTTGAGTCTTTCTTGCAATTTTTCCCCCTTTGGAATAATTACAGACTGCTGTGTTTTAATTATAGTGACTTTTAGGATGCTCCAGATTTCTCCCAAACAGTTGGCTTTTGTATTTTCTTCTTCTACCTTTCATCTTAAGATTTCTAAACTCTTCTGTATCCCAGTGAAATTTTTCCTTAAGAAGAAACCCTAAGTGATATATAGTCCACCTGAGTGACATGGCGGAGGAAGACACAAATTAGCTCCACTGAATACTAGGTGTAAATGCTTTCAGGTAGCTCTTCTTAGTTGAAAACAGTATAAAGCAATACTCCTTTTCCAAGCCATCTGGAGGCAACTTACTGGCAACGAACAACATGGTCTACATAAAAGTAATAATTCTGATTTCTGTGTGTCATCTGCATGTTGCACAACTCTGTAAATTATGCATAGAAACAGAAATTAGGAAAAGGAAGCAGCTCTGCAATGTGCTGTGATTAAAGAATCACCAAGCATCACCTTACTTGGCTGGTAGTTAGGATCTATGTTTGTTTATTTTTAAAAAAATATGCAGGCGTAATGGAATGGCTCCTCCTATAATGTGCAAAGTAAATAGATAATTGTATTTTGAAGGCAGCAGTGTCCTTTCCATAAATCCATATATCAGGTTTTTCTGCCCATTAAGATTCACCTTCCTGTGGTATATTTAAGAAAGAAAAGAAACTATTTCATATGTGTTTCTGAATCGTCAGTGATTGCTACTCACCTGAGATATATGGTTCTTTCTCTCCTTGGTGTGGCACTGCCACCTCTTCAAAGGATTCCGTAGTTCTATAATTTTTGTCTTTTAAAAAAAACTGCTTTGTTGAGGTATGATTGAAATGTAAAAGCTGTACATATTTAGTATATACAACTCGATGAGTTTGGGAATAAGTATTCACATTGAAACTGGCACCACCATCAAGGCCATAGACATATCCGTCACCTCCCAAAGTTTCCTCCTACCTCCTTTATTGTAAGAAAAACAATAACTATTAATATTATTATTTTGTAATAGAACACTTAACATAAGATCCACCATCTTAGAAAATTTTAAGTATGCAGTATAGTATTTCTATCTATAGGCACTATGCTGTATAGTAGATATCCTGAACTAATGTATGGTATTTAACTGGAACTTTGTACCCTTTGATTACAACCTCTTCATATCCCCATAGCTCCAACCCCTGGCAATCATCAGTGTACCGTCTGCTTCTATGAGTTTGACTGTTTTAGATTATACATATAAGTGAGATCATACAGTATTTGTCTTTCTGTGTTTGACTTAATTCACTTAGTATAATGTCCTCCAGGTCTATCCATGTTGTTGTAAATGGTAAGATTTCCTTCTTTTTTACAAAGGCTGAATACTATTTTATTTTATGTATATCTCACATTTTCTTTATCCATTCATCTGTCAATGGACATTTAGGTTGTCACTATCTTGGCTACCATGAATAATGCTGCAATGAACATGGTAGTGTAAGTATCTCTGTGAGATCCTGATTTCAATTCTTTTGGATAAATACCCAGAAGTGGGATTGCTGGATTATCATATGATAGTTCTATTTTTAATTGTGTCATGTCCTTCTTTACTGCCATCTCACAGTTACAGACATGTGGCTGGAATTCTATCCAAAATATATAAAGAATTTTTAAAGCTCAACAATCAGAAACAAATGACCAATGCAAAAAATGGTCTAAACACCTTAACAGACACCTCACCAAAGACATATAGATGGCAAATAAGCATATGAAAAGATGCTTCACTTCATATGTCATCAGAAAAATGCATATCATAACAATGAGATACCACTACACACCTATTAGAATAGCCGAAGTGGAGATCACGGATGATATCAAATGCTGGTGGGGATGCAAAGTGACAATTTAGCGGAAGACAATTTGGTGGTTTCTTACAAAACTAAACATACCCTTATTATACAGTCTAGCAATTACAATCCTTGGTATTTACCCAAAGAAGCTGAAAACTTATATTCACACAAAAATCTGCACATGGATGTTTATAGTAGCTTTATTCATAATTGCCAAAACTTGGAAGCAACCAAGATGTTCTCCAATAGGTGAATGGATAAATAAACTGTGGTACATCCAGACAATGGAATATCATTTCACACTAAAAAGAAATGAGCTCTCCGATCATGAAAAGACATGAAAGAAACTTAAAAGCATAATAGTAAGTGAAAAAGGCCAATTTGAAGTGGCTACATATAGTTTGATTCCAATTATATGACATCCTGGAAAAGGCAAAACTATGGAGATAGTAAAAATAATAGTGGTTGCTAGGGGCTAGGGTGGAAGGAGGGATGACTGTGTGGGGCACAGAGGATTTTTAGGGTAATAAAACTATTCTGAATGATACTACAGGGGTGGATACATTTGTCCAAACTCGTAGAATATACAATACAAAGAGTGAACCTTAGTGTAAACTGTGGACTTGGGTGATGATGTTGTGTCAGTATAGGTTCATCGGTTGTAGCAAATGCACCACTCTGGTGGGAGACGTTGACAATGAGGGCTTCAGCTATGCATGTGTGGAAGCAGGGGCTATGTGGGAAATCTCTGTACTTTCCTCTCAGTTTCGCTGTGCACCTAAATCTGCCTTAAAAGACAGTCTTTTAGTGAAAGAAACGAAAAACAGTAAGAAAGAAGTCAGCTACAAACTTTCTAGTGCTGCTGACTTAGCTGTAAGTAACTGGAAGCTCTGTCATTACACTAAAAAATATAAAACCTGGCGGAGTAGCCGTGTCCATGGAAGCAGCTGCTACACCAGCACATTCTGACTGACCCGCTGCACAGACAGCACAACCGGTAGCCACGTTCACAATGGACTTGGGACACATTTTAGCCCCAAATAAGCAGGATATGTAAAGAAGGAAAAGAACTCTGAATGTTGATGCACAAACCCGGGCCTCTCCCACGGAACCGCAATAAGCGTGCTCAGCAAAGATGGAACTGAAGCTAAGAACTTAGAGCTGGACCACAGTTGGCTTGGCTGGCATCAGAGCAGACGGGGTGGTCGGACCCTGACCTGGCATGAGACGGGAAATTTGGCTGCAGGACAGAAGGGCACACTCTGCATTAGGGCAAAGTCTCAAAGGAGCCCTGGTGTCCCGTCGTGAGAGATGGAAGCTCTTAGATAAGCAGAGGGACAAGGCTCCGGCAGGGCATGTAAGGGAACAAGGTTTCAGGCAGGAAAGTAGGGGAGGGGCTTGGAGAAGGCCTGGTGGGGGTAGGGTTTTTAATGTCTGAAACCAGGATTGGCCGTGGAGAGTTATCTTCTGATGTCTTTAGCTCCCATTAATAAATGACAGCAACTTAACCTGCACTCTACATCCTAATGGCGCAGCAAAACCACTGCCTCTCGGCCTCACACTCACGATGCTGATCCGCTTTTGCCTGTTTTTTTCTAGGACGGGTAAAGTGTCACAACTCGGGCTTAGGCCTCCCTGGGGTAAACATCAGGCATTCGCCTTGCCGTTGGCCAGAGAGCTGCCTGTGGTCACACATCAGAGACAAATTAACACTGGCACCAACCTTGCATTTGGGAGACAGGGTAAGAGTTTACAGGCTCCTGAGCGCTTTCACAGCCCCTCTCACTGAATCCTCAGATCACATCTGGTGCTGCTCAGGCACATCTGGAAGGCCAGGCATGGGTGGACCACGTCTGGAAGAGTGGGGGTGGGGGTGGGGAGGGAAGACACATCGGGCACTCTTCTCTCCCCACCTTCCTGCCTGTCACTCTCTTCAAAGAACTCAGGGCAGGGAGTCAGCACACGGGGCTTCTGAGCCCCATCTTCCTACTGACTGACTGTGAGCTCAAGGGCAAAGTCAATTACATATCAGGTGATTTCTAAAGTTCCCTCCAGCTTCAAGGTACATTCAAGGTCACATTCTGTGACAACCGGGAGAGGTAGACAGCAAGGCTAGTGATGCCTTCCTTGAAAATGGAGACCCTGTTATTCAAAGAATTTTATAATTCCTACCACCAGTTACACAGGTGATAAGTGTCTCTGGACACTTTCACTTAGTGTTTTTATCACGATATCATGCACACACACACACACACGCGTGCGCGCGTGTGAGCACACCTGTGGATTATCCTTGACCTGCTTGGATCTGGCTCAGATAACCTGACACAGATAAAAGAATCCGTGTTTTCACCTAAACTGTACTAATTACTTGGACAGTAGCTGGCTAAATAAGATTTCACAGATTGACAGCCTGCACACAGGATTTGTCCTGAAGCCCTATTTTATTTGGCTGCCTGAGTGTTTTGTTAAAAAAAAAAAAAAAAAATTAACATGTGGCGACATTTTAAATTTGGGATATTTTACATAAAAACTGAAATGTTTCAATTCTCTTAAAAAAAAAAAGATCTGGCAAAATGACAATAACTGGCTGAAATGAGTTCATCATTATACTGTCCTTTCAGTTTGTGTTTTCCAGTCTTGGCACTGTTGAGATTTGGGGCTGAATAATTCTTGCTGGTGGGGGGTTGCCCTGGGTAGTTGAGCTTTTCAGTCCTGTGCCCACGAGATGCCAGTAGAAGTAGCACTTTTCCTTCTGTGTGACAACCAGTGGTGACATTGCCAATGTCCCCTGGGGAGAGGGGGGCAAATTGCCTCTGGTTGGGAACCATGACTGCCTGTCAGCGTTTGAGTAGTGATCCCTGGACAATAGAATTTTAGAGCCGGAAAATGTGTAGTGCTACCCTCTGCTTTTACAGAGGAGGAAACTGAAGCTCATCCAAGAGGTGAAGTAACTAGCTCAAAGTGGCACAACCAGGACAGCTAGGAACAGAGCTAGGGCTGGAACCCTGATCCTCTGAATCTTTGGGCAATGCACTTCTCCCCTCCACTTGCCGCCTTCCAGGCCCCCACTCACCTGCCGGCTCCTAGGGCTTTAGTTCCTGACCTGGGAAGTCTGACTGCTCCTCTCTGCCCTCTCCAGAGCACACTGAGCCCTGCTTGGGGTGCCCTGATGAGTGAAACTGAGCAGCCCTTCACTTGCGGGGAGCACCTCCCCAGCCAAGGCTGCCTGTGCTGTCTCACTCAATAGGAAGGGTTGTTTTGTAAACACTGACCTTGTTCTCTGCTCATTCAATAAGGATTGTCCTCATTCCCAGCTGATTGAGATCACCAGCCTCTCCTGCATTCTTGAAGCAACATTTCCTCTAAAGTCACTTATAAAATGTGCGCCCAGACCACATGTTTGTCTGAAGTCGTTTGTCACTCTGCAAACTCCTCAGGAACATGGTCATCCTACAACAGTCAGATGATGTTATTTATACACTTAGAGCTTCTTTCACCATCGCAGGTCTTGTCCTTTTTGATAAAAAAATGGTTTTAAGGACATATTAATGATTTCCCACAAGAGATATTTTCTTTTCAGAATAAGAGATTCCTCTGGCATGAGAAAGTACATGTCAAGGCTCTTTGGGCCAGGAGCCCCCAGTACTTGGGTTTACTTTCGGCTCTTCCACTGTCGGTCTGTATGGGCTGGGCAGGTCCATAGCCTTCTCAACTATAGAACTGTGTGTGAGTGTGAGTGGCCGTGAGATCCCTGGAAGCTCTCACATGGAGTTAGTTATGTTCTTGTTTCATCTGTTAGAGTCCATGTGAGATTTCTCCCCTTATCAAGTCCTGTTCTAATTGGTCTATTGCATTTTTGACAGAGAAAGCCCCAAAGACACCTGTTATAAAATGTTATTCTTTTACATACCTACAGGGGGCCACCCCATAGATTAAGTAGAAATTTTCCTAGTTAATAGTGAAATGCCTTAGTTAGAAAGTAGCTTTGCCAGATGGTCAAATAGTTCTTCACTCAGTGTGTGGGCATGTCCTCCTTGGATGTCCTGCTGAAGTGAGAATCATTTGAGCATGGAATGACGCGTGTCCCCCTCCTCCCCCTCTCACCACCTTCAATCCTCCCATGCAGTGTAGGAGGACTTGTCATGTGTTTTCCTACATTGTGATCCGGAGCTTCTGGATCACTGCCATGTGACCACTCAGCACTGCCATACATGTGTTCTTGTTGTCTTGTTTTCCATTCTGGATACATCTCTCCCTGGTATAGTTTCCTACCATCTGTGCTTCTGATCATCTCATCCTTTTTTTTTCTCTTATTTTCTTTTCTTTTCTTTCCTTTTCTTTTTGTTTTGTTTTGTTTGTTTGTTTGTTTTGCGGTACGCAGGCCTCTCACTGCTGTGGCCTCTCGCATCGCGGAGCCCAGCCTCCGGACGCGCAGGCCCAGTGACCATGGCCCACGGTCCCAGCCACTCCGCGGCACGTGGGATCCTCCCGGACCGGGGCACGAACCCGCATCCCCTGCATCGGCAGGCGGGCTCCCAACCACTGCGCCACCAGGGAAGCCCCTCCTTTACTTTTCTTTTGTTTTCTTTGAACTTGGGGAGAAAAGAAACTCTGCATGAAAGGTAATGATAATAGCAGAACAGCATATAAAATTGTAGTTGGTAACATTCCTTTGTGTCATGTTTGGGGTCAGTCTGATCATGGGTGTGTCTGGACAAGTGGAGAGGGGGAAGGAGAGCCGTAGGAGCTGAGATGCAGGAACTGAAGAGATGAATCAGGAGTTAAGGGTGGGCTGCAATTTGGACTCACCCAAGACACACCTGATTCTGAACATAGCTCTAGCTATAAGACTGCCTACTGGGGATGACCTGGTCAGGAGTGGTTGAGGAACTGGGCAAGGCTGGGCCCATAGATGAAGCCTTCACTGCCTAAACTGAGCAGGGCCAGAAAGCCAATGTAGTGAGAGTCATTTTATCTCCAAACCTCAGCCATGCTTAATCTGACCCACATTGTGTGCCTCTGTGTGGATATACATACACCTTATACTTATGTCTCTTTATTAAGAATGAAATCAAATTGATTTAAGTTTTTGTTTAACATTGACTTTGTATCAAACGTTTTACCTATTATTTTAGCAGAAGGTCACAAGAAATGCTAAGGACAGTTGCTAGCTGCCCTTGAGTATATGTTCTCCCTTTCTTCCTTAGCAAGAAAGTCCTAAAGTTTAGCTGGGCACGTGGCACCTCAGCTAAAGACTCCATCTTCTAGCCCATCTTACAGACTGATGTGACCATGTGACTAAGTGCCAATGGGATGTGAGCAGAAGGGATGTAAATGACGTGCCTTTTGCACCCTCGAAAAGGGAAGGATTATGCCCCGCTTCATCCTCTTCTCTCCAACTGGCTGCAAAGCAGACATGAAGGCAGGAGTTGGGAACAGACAGTTTTAGCCCCGAGATGAAAGTTGAGTGTTAAAGATTTAAAACAGGACCGGAGGAGCCTGGTCCTGAAACTGTGGAGTCTAGATTGGTTATGGTCAGACGGTGTCATGAGAGAGAAATAAACTCCTGCCTCTTTTGAGCCACAATTATTTTGACTTCTGTTACAACAGCCAGACCTGTTTTCTAACACTTGCATTCATTTTTCTACCCTCTGTGCAAATGAGCATCTGAGCCTCAGAGGCAAATAACTTGCCTAAAATCATCTATAGAGCAGTCCCTCCAAGCAACCAAATGTCTTGCTTTCTCTTAGATGTCATCTCTCATATGGAAATGCCAGTGAAATCATACAGCTCTTTCCCCCCACCGAAAGGAATGCCCTAGTCTGAAGCAAGGGTACGCCTGGCTAAGTGGGCAGCGGTGCTTTCTGTTAACCTCTGTCCTGGGACTCCAACCCAGGCTGAGCTAGTTTTGCAACTAAGATAATCCATATGGTATGTCAGAGGCTGAGCTAGTTTTGCATCAGAGGCTGAGCTAGTTTTGCAATTAAGATAATCCATATGGTACGTCAATAAATCATAATCATGATCATCTTTACTTTGTACCAATTTTACTACTAACTGTTTACATTTAAGGGCTTTGGTTTGGAATTTTATATAGTTAAAACGAAATTGTTTAGCCCCGAAACAGAGAATATGTTCCAAGGTATTTTATTTGTTCACTTAAAATTTTTAAACATTGCATGTTAGTGAGATGTGGATTGTGACAGCTATCATGGCATCTCTAATTTATTTTCTTTCAGGAGGCCTGAGGAGCTACTCATGAGATGCCAAATGAGAGGACAGCACACTTTCTTGGTCATCTCTGACTAGCTCTCTTGCATCTTCATGGTGACCTCAGTGCTTCTAATTCCATTTGGAAATTTCTGGACTTGTTCTAAGAACTACTTGTGCAGGACAGCTCAGTTATATCTGTGAGCCATAACTGAATGTCTCTTATCTCTGAAGCTATTTCCAAGATAGGCAAACAAAGGGAGAGGCAGGAAGAAAATTTCTTTCCTTCTGCATATGCAAGCACTGGTTAACCATGGAGTACAACAAAGGTAAGGTATTATATTGTCTGTAGGACTGGAAAAGCCCTTGCATCAACCACTGTGTTCAGAAATTGTGTTTTTACTTTTGCCCCTTCCACAATCTCTCATTAAATATTTCTCCCTCTTCCCAGTGTTATCTATCAATTATGAAATGCCGTTTAACTAGAGCATCTGAGCTCTCATTCACCGAACATTTTTACAGTTTATTGTTCTTTATCTAGATGTCTCATCCATTTTATACAACTTCTTTTATCAACGATAAGTGAAATATAGATCTTACATCTTTACTGCTCAGAGAAATACATTCTTATGGTAACGTATATGTGGTTGGGGGCAGTGATGGTAAGGGGGAAGAAAGATGGTTGTCAACTGATTAAAAGGTTAGGCTTATTGTCTGTCTTGTCAGGACTGTGAGTAGTCACACAGCATGGAAGCGAGGCAGTATGGATTTATTCAACTACAAATATTCTTTTTTTTTAAATTGAAGTATAGTTGATTTATAATATTACATTAGTTTCAGGTGTATGACTTAGTGATTCAATATTTTTCTAGATTTTACTCCATTTAAAGTTATTACAGAATGATGGCTATATTTCCCTGTGCTATACAATGTATCCTTGTAGCCTATTTATTTCATACATAGTAGTTTGTATCTCTTAATCCTTTACCCCTATCTCACCCCCACCCCTCCCCTCTCCACACTGATAACCACTAGTTTATTCTCTATATCTGTGAGTCTGTTTTGTTATACATATTCATTTGTTTTAGTTTTTAGATTTCACATGTAAGTAACAGAGTACTTGTCTTTCTTTGTCTGACTTATTTCACTAAGTGTAATACTCTCCATACTATCCAGAGCAATCTACAGATTTTAATGCAATTCCTATCAAAATACCCATGACATTTTTCAGAGAACTAGAACAAATAATATTAAAAATTATATGGAACCACAAAAGACCCTGAATTGCCAAAGCAATCTTGAGAAAAATGAACAAAACTGAAGGTATCATTCTCCCTGACTTCAAACTATACTACAAAGCTACAGTAATCAAAATAGCATGGTACTGGCACAAAACAAACACATAGATTAAAAGAACAGAATAGAGAGCTGAGAAATAAACCCACTCACCTATGGTCAATTAATCTATGACAAAGGAGGCAAGAATATACAATGGAGAAAAGGTAGTCTCTTCAATACGTGGTGCTGGGAAAGCTAGACTGCTACATGTAAAAGAATGAAATTAGAACATTTTCTCACACCACATACAAAAAAAAAAAGCTCAAAATGGATTAAAGGCCTAAATGTAAGACATGAAACCATAAAACTCCTAGAAAAAAACATAGGCAGAACACTCTTTGACATAAATCGTGGCAATATTTTTTTGGACATATCTCCTAAAGCAAAGAAAATACAAACATTCTTGAAGGCTTGCTATGTGCCTCTGCCTAGGGATAAAACATTGATAAGAGTCTACTTCTGGGCTTCCCTGGTGGTGCAGTGGTTGAGAGTCCGCCTGCCGATGCAGGGGACATGGGTTCGTGCCCTGGTCCAGGAGGATTCCACATGCCACGGAGCAGCTGGGCCTGTGGGCCATGGCCGCTGGGCCTGTGCGTCCGGAGCCTGTGCTCCGCAATGGGAGAGGCCAAGGCAGTGAGAGGCCCGTGTACTGAAAAAAAAAAAAAAAAAAAGAGTCTACTTCTGCCTCAGGAAGCTTATAATCTACAGGGAGGCCAAGTAACCAGTGATTTTAAAACCCTATGCTGGGGGACGTCATGGGGATGTTTACAGGGTGCTAGAGGAAAATGTAGTAGTGACATCCAACTCAGTCTTGGAGAATCAGGGATGTTTTTCTGGAAGAGAGGGTGATATTTAGGTGAAGCCTGAGTAGAAGCTGCCCATGTGAAAAGGCAGAGAATAGCATCGCAGGACTCCAGAGATGAGAAAAAGTAAGTTTGGGAACACTGAGTAGTTCCAGACATCTGGAGCATAGAGTGGGAGTGGCTGACTGATGACAGCCAAAGCAGGGACCATCTTCAATGTCCAGGAGAGCTGAGATATCAAGTAGGTAGGGGTCAGAGGTCGAAGTAAACAGGCATCCAGCCAGGCTGGGGAAGTTTCATCCTCATCAGTGCTGAAGTTTGAGGCTGGCAGAGAGGAAAATTTTAAAAGAAAACTAGAGAGCTTTACTTGATGTGAATATTTTATTGAGTGAGAAACAAATTGTTCACCATGAGGGGTACTTCAAACCCCAAACTGGTATGAAGCACAGAGATATGATGTTACGAGATGCTCATAAAGTGAAAATGAGGAAGGTGTTTCCCTTCACAGTGATTGGTTATTTCAGTGGTGGTTTCCAGATGACAGAGGATTGCTTACAAGTGATTATCTTACACCATTTAAGGAAGATGAATTAAATTTCTTTTATGATTATCTGTGGCATTTACAAGAAATAACCTAAGTTAAGTTGTGCTTATGTTCATGAAACAAGCTAGATTTAATTTTGCTTACATAACTTCAATGGTTTTATTGGCTTGGGAGATTTTCAAGCCTGTTCTCCGTTTTATTTTATGAAAAGGAAATAAAACTTCTGGTGTCTACTATCTGTCAGACATGGTATACTCCTAGTCAAACTCTCACACAAATCCTTTAGAAGATATAATTATCAACATTTCAGAGCTGTGGAACGTGGTCTAGAAAAGGTGTCACAAAACCAATGAGTAGTACATCTGGGTTTCAAAGTGATTTAATTCCAAAGCCTGTGTTCTTTCTGTCTTCAGCAGTGTCCCCAGAGCAAAGGGTCAGCCAAGACAGGGCAGGTTGTAATGAACTGGATAGAAGCGACAGTGAGTCAGACCTGGGCTTTAGGTAACCACATGGGGACAGGGTAACATCTGGCACAAGACTTTTAGGGAGAGGGCTATTTTGGGGAAAACACATTGATAAACTGCCCTGGGTGTGGGACAGGAGGTCCCAAGGTCAAGTCTTGAAGAAGACAAAAGCAACACCAAATTTCTCTACAGAGAAAGTTAACTGGAATTTGGCATATAAGCAAGAAGTTAGACAGAAAAGGGGAAGAGTTAAGAGAAGAGGCCAAGCATGGTGGGAGGTGGGAGCTACAGAGAAAGGTGTCCAGGGAGAGAGGCCCCTGGTGATGAGATGGCTGAAAGGTTTTCAAGCCTGGGAATGTCTAATATTTAATCATAAGTTGGTTGCTGCTCTAAAACTTCCAACAGTTGCCCCAATTCTCCTATAACAGTGTGGTGCACACACTTAAACAGCCTTGTGTTTGAGACGGGCTCAAGGGGAATGCTGAAACAGGAACAAGGTGACTGCTTGGTGTGGAGGGACAGGGAAAACAGAAGGGAGACCAGGCATAGACAAGAGAGGGGCCATACATGGAGCGATCAGGCCTTAGCCAGAGGTGGCCAGGACAACTGTAAACAACCTCCTGTCCACACGCCAAAGGTTAACAGAGCTTGAAAGAGTCTCTAAATGGCTTACCTCATAAGGCATGAGAATTCAAAACAATTTCATTTAAATCTAAAAGGGCGAGTTGACTTTAGCTGACATCTGGTTTATGAAAAGAAGATATTTCTAAAAGAGCTACTCAGGATTAAGTGGGTGACCTCAGACAGCAGTTAATTTTCCATCCTCGGTAGTATTCAGGGAAAGGTAATACACACCCCGGGTATGGCAGTGAGAGAGCGGGTTCAGGTATGAGATTGGCATAAACTATAGAACCTGTTGAACTCTCTTCCAGTGAGTCCAGATTAACTCTAGAAAAGCAGCTTCCAAGGCTCCTAAACGAATTAAGAGTCCAAGCAAACAGGGCTCAGATTGGGAACACATGGTGACAAAGCTCAGCGTAAAGGAATAAAAAGTCCACCCCAACAGGTTCAGAGTAAAACAGAACCATTCTCATCCAAGCAATGGATAAAGTGACCGCTCTATTGAGATGGGTTCCTGGTTCAATGCAGACTTCTGCATGTGCTCCCTGTCACTCCATAACTAGTGGCTTGGTTTAGGCAGCCAGGATTTAATTTCAGAGCAGCTGGTGGATGTAACTGTCTGAAGATGAATCAAACATGGGGATGTTCTTGCCTTTTGAGATTTAGGTCCAGACCCATTTGTCGCAGCTCATTCATGATGTCCACAGGGCTGGAGGCATTGTGAGGGATGGAAGCCCATCAGCTTCAAGAGAGGAAACAGTGGTAAAGAGAGAAAGACTGAGAAGCAGCAATCTAGGGAGAAAGTCAGGAACAACTAGCTCTCTTTCTCCTTGCCTGGCCAGAAAAACCCTACCAGATGCTGCCTTAGTCCTAGACTGTTTGCAAGGACAAAGTACATACCAATTGCTAAAAGATAACTGCAAAGATTATACTAAAAAAAAAGTTTCTTGGATATTGTCTAAAAACGTGCCTAAAAGAGTATATATATGCAAGTTGGAGAAAAATACCTAAGTAAATAAGATATCCTGCCAGTGCTCAAATTTTACGTGTCAGCCAGGGATGAAGAGCTGGAGTACATGAAATTCATAGATGAACTATGCATTTGCAAAAAGTAGATATTACTGGTTTGAATTTCAGCTCGTAAGGTTTTTCTCCCCCCACTCATGCTAGAGCAACAGTGAAATGTCAGAAGTCACGAAAGAGGAAGAGGGGCAAAGGACCTAAATCAACCACAGACCAGATCATCAGCCCTGGAAAACTGACTGTAGGCCTCAAACAAGTGCTGATATTTGAATGAAGAATAAAAGTTCCCACATGAAACCAGTCTAGGAAAGGCATTCTTGATGATTCTTGAAGACTCCAGTGTGTTAGATTCCTCCACTGAGCAGGACTGAACACATCTCTGGGGGTCACACCCACCTAGATTAGGTTTGAGAGACCAAGGAGTTTGGTTCTTGCCTCAAAAGTGTCCTCCCTCTGAGGTAACTAGAAGTAAATTGACCACCTCACCTAGTAGTTCCAAAAGACTGAATCGCATTTAAGCTATCTTGCTTCTGAGAAACTATCTTTGAATTAGTGGAAAATGTTATAATGTGTGATCACCAGTCCTTTCATTTAATAAGCATTTTTGAGTCCCTCCCGAAATCCAGGCATTGTACTAGATTCTGCAGATACAGAGACGAAGGCACTGTCGATGCCCTGGAATCACCTGGAGTCTAGTGAATAAGATGTTCATGTGAACATGATCAGAACCCAGTGAACTCACCTCTCAAGACTGCACCAAGTGTCGAGTGTGCCCCGGGTGTTGGGAGAGGGTTCACAGTCCAGGAGGAGCATAGGCTGAGCAACTGATGCATGCGGGGGGGGTTATCAGATGAGAAGCAGGTGAATGGCATTGCAGGAGGAGGGACTAGTACCAAAGGTACCAAAGAGGGGGAGACCATGACAGTGGTGTAAGGAGAGTCAGTGGTGCCAGGATCAAGGTAATACGTTGAGCTCTCTGTTTGTGCAAGAGCTTTCCTGAAAAATGAACAAATGCTTGGTGATGCTCACATGCTTTCTTGCGTTCGAAGTTCAGCAAATCTAAAGATACTAATTCAGAGCAAAAGGAAATAAAAACTTTTCGCTGCTTCTCTGTGATGCCTCAAGACAAGTGCCAAGGGACTTAGGGATTATGTCTCCAGAATAGTCAGGGTTGCTTCATGGGCATGTGACCTGCAGTCCATAGGGCCTCATGCTCAGACCTCTGTACTTGGACAAAAGCTCTGTTGTTGTTGTCTTGAAAGTCTTTACTACATTTTGATCAAAGGGTCCTGCAATTTTATATTTTACTGGGGCCTAGAAATTATGTAGCTGATCCTGAGAATAGGACATTTTCAGAGAATTTGAAACAGTCCAGTATTGTTGTATATAAAGTGGAAGGAGGCAGAGGTGGCTGATGAGGTTGAATAGGTAGGTAGTGGGATATATTGAAAGGCCTGAGAGGAGACAAGAATAAGATGGTGGAGTAGAAGGACTTGAGCTCACTTCCTCTCATGAAAACACCAAAATCACAACTAACCGCTGAATAACCATCAACAAAAAAGACCGGAACCTACAAAAACAGATAACCTACATCCAAAGACAAAGAAGAAGCCACGATGAGATGGTAGGAGGGGCACTTTAGCGATATAATCAAATCCCATACCCACTGGGTGGGTGACCCACAAACTGGAAAATAAATATATCACAGAGGTTCTCCCACAGGAGTGAGAGTTCTGAGCCCCACATCAGGCTCCCCAGCCTGGGGGTCTGGCATCAGGAGCCCCCAGAGCATATGGTTTTGAAAGACAGCAGGGCTTGAGTGCAGGAGTTCTACAGGACTGGGGGAAACAGAGACTCCACTCTTGGAGGATGCACACAAGGTTTCACGTGCACTGGGACTCAGGGCAAAGCAGTGACTCCATAGGAGACTGGGCCAGACCTACCTGCAGATCTTGGAGGGTCTCCTGGGGAGGTGAGGGTTGGCTGTGGCTCACTGTGGGGTTAAGGACACTATTGGCAGAGACCCCAGAGCTCATCACTGTGAGCTGTCCTGAAGGTCGCCATTTTGGCACCAAGACCTGGCCCCATCCAACAGCCTGCAGCCTCCAGTGCTGGGACACCTCAGGCCAAACAACCAATGGGGTGGGAACACAGCCCCACGCATCAACAAACAAGCCACCTAAAGTCGTACTGAACCCACAGCTGCCTCTAAACACACCTCTTGACACGGCCCTGTCCACCAGAGGGACAAACCCCAGCTCTACCCACCAGTGGGCAGGCACAAGTCCCGCCCACCAGGAAGCCTGCACAAGCCCTTGGACCAATCTCACCCACCAGGGGGCAGACACCAGAAGCAAGAGGAACTACAGTCCTGCAGTCTGCAGAACAGAGACCACAAACACAGAGAGTTAGACAAAATGAGACAGCAGAGAAATATGTTCCAGGCAAAGGAACAAGTTAAAACCCAAGAAGAACAACTAAGTGAAATGGAGATAGGCAATCTACTTGAAAAAGAATTTCAGAGTAATGATAGTCAAGATGATCCAAGATCTCAGAAAAAGAACAGAGGCACAGACTGAGAAGATACAAGAAATATTTACCAATGAGCTAGAAGATTTAAAGAACAAACAGAGTTGAACAATATAATAACTGAAATGAAAGGCCTGGAAGTCTGGCTAAGCATTCAAAATTTGCCTGTAGGAGAAGGACAGTCATTGAAGACTTTGAGTAAGAAAGTAGCATGGAGAGATTTGACTTTTAGGTCACTCTGGTGTAATGAAGGCAAGAGAGTGAAGATGTAACAAAGTTTTTCCCATTTAAAATTAATGCCTTTTCATTGTTCAGATTTCATTTATTGTGTTTACAGTTTTGATCCGCTTCAAAATGCAAAGCTCTCTGAGAGAACTAACTGCTGTGATTAAGTTACATTTTAGGGTAAATTAAGGTAGCAAGATCTGCAAGCGCTTTTGAGAACTGGAGGTAGGAAAGACAGAACTGGAAAAACAGGAGGCAGAGGGCTCTGTGTGGAGGTGGAGGCCACAGAGAGGCTGGGTCTTTAGGGGAAAGCTTGGATTTCTTTTCATTTTCTACAATACCAGCCAGACCCATACATAAAGACTTTTTTCCTAAAATTGCTTTTAGCTCTGCTACCCAGATTCCTTTATTGCAGTGGTACTCAAAGCATGGTTCCCAAGAATGCAGCATCAGCATCACATGGAACTTGTTAGAAGCACATTCTCTGCCCCACCTTAATTGTACTGACTCAGAAACTTGGAGGCGGGCCCAGCAATCTGTTGTGACAAGCCCTCCAGGTGATCCTCATGCAGCTAAGAACTGTTGCATCATTATAAGTTATCTACGTCTCTGAAACTCAGATATAGAAAAAGGTGGAAACGCCCATTTGGTATTAGAATGAATAATCAAAAGTGATTTTAATACCAAGAAAATTCAGCCTTGTTCTAAACATGATTTTACATGGATGTATGTTCGGTGAATGATCTAGGATATATATGATTGCAATACCTTCATAGGTGATAATGCCATAATTCCAGAGCCAGTTTAAAAGGACCTGTATTATTTGTATGAGTTATGAATCATAGCTGCTGGAGCTAATGGTATTTAGCAAAACAAGATAAAGATGATTCTTTTTTTCCTATGATCACTATATGTACGGGAAGAATGTTTAACTTGCACCATCATCTTCCAAAGGATCATCTCTGCTGATAATGCTGGAGTTTTTCATTTCTTTGTGCCTTACACAGCACCAATAGTATTGCAGCTATGTTAATACATGTCCAAAAGTCGCATTGGTTTACACAGTCTATAATATTTCTGAAATGCAGTCTGAGTTACTCCTAAAACTAGGATTTCTTAGATTCTTTCCATTGTCTTCCATGAGTAATCCAATATACATGAAAGGATAAAAAAGTAAACAATTTTGTGATAATTCACATTTTTCCAATGGAATTTTAAACAGTTTGACAGTTTGGTCTTGTTAAAAAGTGATATAAAATAAATGCTTCTTAGCAAACAATTGTCCAGTAAATATTATAATTCTGTCTCATATTCTCACAGTGGATTGTTTTCTGGGGCTTTCAGTGGAATTCTTTCAAATTAGAGCTCAATGATCTTTATATTTTATCCAAGGTTTGAAATACATGAACCTGTCTCTACTTACTTGAACAATGGCCTCTATTATGGTGTCTTTTTCTTTAAATCCAAATATTATACTCAGCATTTTAGGAATTCCCTATTCCAAATACAGGCAATTAAATTGTCTATAAGTTATTCAGAGCCTTAGAAAACGAAATGAAATAGGAGTTTGTACTTTGAAATGAGTTCAAAAATGTGTACCATTTGTCAATGCTACTCTCTTTCAAATAGTCCTCATTATCTTCTGGTTCTGCTGTTAACAGACAAAATAATCTGACACAGACTTCTCTAACAAAGATGTTTCTTTCCTAGGAGAAGTCTGGCTTTTCTCAACAATCAGGACTCAAGTTCTTGACCTTGAAGATGGGAGAGAGAACAGAATGCTTCCTGGGGCCATAGTGAGCTGGATGAAATTTGAAAACAGCCCCCAGGATAAATAGGGGGACACACATGGCATTTGTATTGTTTTTGCCAACGTCTAGGACTAACTTGGAGCCCACAGCTAGGGACTCTACAGTAAGAGAACACAAGTCTGGAACCTTGGAAACCCTGGAGGTAATGCCTGAAAACAGGGCTCAGATGCAAGGTTCACATCAGTGGCCTGGCCTTCCTGTGGCCTCGTGGCTCTGGGTTGATACCAGAACAAAAGTTATCAGCATCTTTTTCTGTTCAGTGATTGCTCACCCCACCACTTTTGTGTTGTTCTTGTAATCTAGGGTCCCAAGAGTGTGGGTCTGTTTCACCCTCTTAGAAACCTTGATAAAGCAAGGAAGGAAACAAGTGTTTATGAAACCAACTTACAGGAAGAGATGAAAGAACGATGGTCTCATTTTGAGATATTTGAATATTAACTCAAATTAATCTAATTGGTAGACTTTTAAGCAGCATGGAGAAAATGTTTGGGAGCAAGGTTTCATTCTTAAAGCCAAGATGCTGGGGTCACAAACTCCCTTTTCTCCCTGAAGCCACTCTACCTCCCTTCACATCTTCTTCTTGGCTGGTCATAACGGGGATCCCATTGCTGCTACTGTATTCCCCTTCTGTCACATTCTTGTCTGGTGTCTGAAGCCCAGACTGTTCTGTTTTAACTTCATCCCTCAGTAAAAGGCTCTAATGGGAGAACAATTCTTCCTGGATGTTTTAGAGGGACTGTAAATTGCACATCTGAAAAATTCACTCCCTGCACCCATACACGTTCCTTATCCTGAAGGGCCTCTAGTAGTTACAGTATCATCACCTAGTTGAGCAAGTGAAAAGTTTGGAGACACTTGATTCTCTAGGAGGTATTTAAGATATCATGAGGGCATGGGAGTGTTTATGGAACACAGAGCGGAAGGCAGAGATATTTTGAAAGACAGAGGTTAATTACAGCCTGGAGTATGTAAAGGAAGACAGGAGATAGAGACTTAAGTGCAGGCTTTGTGTGGGCAGGGTTAAGTGTAAGGCTCTGAAAACCTCAGCTGGAGTGGACGCTACAGGGCTGGTGAAGGGCAGGAGGTGGGAAAAGTTCTAACAAGTCCTGCTTCCCTTGAACAGGACGCTCCTCTAACCCTCCAGACTCAAGGAAAGTTCCTATTTCCTTTCGTCCTCAGCTTCTGGTGAGAGCATTTCCATGTTGAAACACCCTAACACATGGGATCATTTCAGAGACAGAACAAGGTTGTGCCAGACAGACAAGAGGCTGGGAAGCATCATGATTCCATCTCACATAGGACACAGTCCGACAAGCAACGAACATATAATCTGAACAAATTCATATCTTTATCTCTCAGGACGCAGTCAAAGGTGGGGCTGGGGTAGAGGAAGTACATTTTTATGCCATAGAAAAGCAGCAGCAAAACATAAAAATCCATTCTTCCCTATCTTCACTACTTTGCATACTCACTACTCTCTAATATTTTCTAGAACTCTCCCTCACTCTCAACTCCCAACCTCAATACCCATTCTCTTTTCCATGTAGTTCTTCTAGCTTCTCCAGATTGCCCCCAGCCATTTACTTACTTCAAACTGCATAACAAGGTCCACTGAATTATTTATTCTGAGCCCTTTAATGAGACAGATACCTTTACAATTTCAGTTTTTCCATCTGTTAATGGGAGCAATAACACACCTGAGAGTCCACTACGACCTGACATACAACACTTGAACTTTCCATAGTAAACACCAATATAAAAATAAATGCCAAGTGGAATTATCATTGTTGTCTCATTGCTTGTACTGTTATTAGTGATTCTCTTTACTGGGCCTCTTTCCTTCTTATATAGCATGCGAAAAAGATTAAACTAACCTATGATGTATTTTATCACCTTGCCTAAATAAGGGATAGAAGGTAGAAAAATGTTCTAGGAAGTCTCATGGCCAAATTGAACTCAAAGGTAAGCGTACATCTCAGCAATATCTCTGAAGAAAGCACCTCTTTTATGTACAGATTTTTTTTTTGCACCTTAACATCAGAAAAACTTAGTAATTTCCAACAGTTCTTTTTCTCCTGCCCAATAGCTAGAAAATGTCTAAGGAGTGAGTGCCTTCCCTAAAACAACAAACTATCTCTGCCCTCAGACAAAATAAGACGACCTCAGAGATTTGAGTTTCCACAGCCTCAGCAGTTGTAGACTATAAGCAGGATAGCAGGAGACTTTTCACCAATGGCAATGATCTAGTGATAAGTGTTTCATTGCCCCATTGGAAATCTGTTTCTGGAAACTAAAATCAATGGGAAATCCTTGACTAGAGAAGGCTCTGAGGTTTAGCAGCTTATAGAGCAAAGCTGGTAAAATGCTGACAAAGATAGTGGAGAAAACCAGGCAGATGGTAACTAGACACAGTGGTGATCCTTTCTGAAATGTATAGAAATAACATTGAATCACTGTGTTGTGCACCAGGAACTGACACAGTGTGTAGGTCAGTTATACTTCGAAAACAAACAAATACACTCACAGAAAACGAGATCAGATTTGTGGTTACCAGAGGCGGGGGTGAGGAGAGGGGGAATTGGATGAAGGCAGTCAGGAGGCACAAACGTCCAGATACAAGATAAATGAGTACTAGGGATGTAATGTACAGCATGAATATAATTAACACTGATGTATGTTATATATGAAAGTTGTTAAGAAAGTGAATCCTACGAGTTCTCATCACAAGGAAAATAATATATTTTTCTTTATTTTGTATCTACATGAGATGCTGAATGTTCACTAAACTTATTGTGGTTTTCATTTCATGATGTATGTAAGTGAAATGATTATGCTGTACATCTTAAACTTATACAGTGCAGTGTGTCAGTTATATCTCAATAGAAGAATAAGAAGACGGGAGGGGGAAGGGAAGGGGAGAGGGAAGGAGAAAAAGGAAAAGGAGGAGAAAAAGAAAACCATGGGGCTTCCCTGGTGGCGCGGTGGTTGAGAGTCCGCCTGCCGATGCAGGGGACGCAGGTTCGTGCCCCGGTCCGGGAGGATCCCGCATGCCGCGGAGCGGCTGGGCCCGTGAGCCATGGCTGCTGAGCCTGCGCGTCCGGAGCCTGTGCTCCGCAACGGGAGAGGCCGCAGCAGTGAGAGGCCCGCGTACCGCAAAAAAAAAAAAGAAAAAGAAAAAAGAAAACCATCCGTCAGGGAGCATATTTATCATAACTGCATTAGAAACACTAATGATGGTAAGCATAGAATATCTCTATCCGAGTTCAACAGAAATGAAAATTCTCAAACCACTTCTCAGGGGAAGAGGAGTGTCCTCTGCTAGACACCTCTGATGTAGTAGTCAGAAGGTGGAGTGGCCTGGAACCGTTTCTAGGGAAAGGTCCGAAGTTGCCAGGGTGTTTGACTCAGAGCTCAGCTTGGTGAGAAGACTCCGTAAGAACATGTTCCTGCTTTCCTCTCGATACTCCTTCTTTAAATTCCTTATCAACCGTCTCCCCTCTCCCAGATCAACTCAAAGATTTTAACAACAGGAAAATAACCTCTTACTCTAAAACAAAAATGTTCAGGATTTCTGCCCTAGGCCACCAGAAGACTGGTTGCTAGATGATTGCATTTTTAGTGTCTAAGTGTCAGTAGGTTCATGCTGCAGGACGTACACTTCGCAGGCGGATGGATTAGAAACTTCTCTTCAGTAAGGTGACAGCAGGCCTACTTGAAACGTATTCCTCCTGTCAAAGTAATACTGACAGTAACGCTTACTGCACAGAGAGAGGGCATAATGGTAGAGAGCACGGAGCATGGAGGTAGATGGATTTCTGACTCCACTGCATGCTGTCTGTTTCCTAAGCAAGTTTTTTAACCTCTGGGTGTTTTAGGTTTGCTCCACTAAAATGGAGATATTAACAAGGAAAACAACAACAGCAAACAAATTCAGTTGTTCACTAGGGGCTAAACATGATTGCAGTGTTTTGCCTTCATTAACTAAACTTCATACCTTCAACCGCCCTTTGAGGCGGGTGCTTTCATTATGTGGCCCCTGAGTGTTCTCCACTCTCTGCCTTGAGCACCTAGACTTACTGGAGTCAGGTGAAGGATGATGACTTGCTTTATAGGCATTATTTCATTGAATTTTCATAGTGATTAGAAGAGGAAGACCCTCATATTTGACTGATGTGACACTTGCGGAAGCTGAAGCACAGAGAAGTTAAGTAGCTTTTACCCAGAGACAGTTAAGTAGTGGTGCTGGGAATTGCAGTCAGTCAGACGCTAACCTCCGTGCTCTTAAATATTATGCATCATGCCAGAGGTCCCCGTTTGTTAAAGGGGGATGAAAACCAACGCAAATAACATGTTTGTGAATGGGAAACATTTAAAAAGAATGGCTGAGGAGCTGTCTTCAATGCTTGCATCAAAATAAACAGAACTGATAGACACAATCAAAATCCCTGGCTTTAATTTTTTTGTTGTTGTTGGTTTTCTTTTTCCCCTTTGGTACGGGATTTTATGATGAAGTTTCCATGAGAAAAGGGATCCTGTGGTCATGTAAAATAATCAACAAAAAGAATGTAGGAAAGGGTACTGGTAAGCCATATGAGGAAATAGCTAACAAAATGTTTGTCTCTATACTGACCTGAAAGCCCCCAAACTTACTATTTCACAATCACAAGATGGCAATAAGCTGCCCCTAGAGGGCGCCAAAGTGATCATCACACCTTTTTTTTTTTTTTTTAAATCTCTATTTCTGAAGATCCGGATCTGGCATGGATCCCCTGCATCTGTGAGGGTTTCTGGATGGTCCTTAAGAAGCTCCTCAGGGCCTTCCTCTGGTTTGGGGTGTGGGCCAGGGTCACCCAGAACGCTTAAATGCAGCCGCTGGGTGATAAAAGCCCTGCGGTAAATTGACTTCCCCTAACCTCAGGGCGGCGGAGAGCGTCTAATGCAACCACAAAGTGGTTTCCTGGCACAGAACTTTCCCAACCTTTGGAACAAGATACCAGGGGATGTTGTTTAGTCTCCATCTTGGAAATCTTTCTTTTGGCCAGAGGAAAATTCTGATATCCATCAGTCTGAAATCAGTTGGACACAACCTGAGGTGGAGGTGGGAGACAAAATGCTGTCTGCGGGGTCTCCCAACCCCAGAACCTATGATCTTAAAGGAGATGCTTACCTAGTTAATCCTGAAACAGGCGTGCACACTAATGCTGGCGGGATTGACAAACTATGTAGGATATCAGAGCTCTTTGCAATATGACAGACTGGTTTTTCTAAAAACGTTAATAGAAATTCAGTTTTCACACAGAATTCTCAGTCCCCAGTGAACCTCCAGAGCCTTCAGGTATGCTTGCAACACCTAGCTTCTTGCTGTCAGCTTGACATGCATTCCTTCTAACAGATGCCCTCTCTCAAGGTCACTGTGTGAAGCTTAAACAGAAACACAGGCCTCTTGCCATCAGGCGGTCACTTCGGGAACCCTGTTCTGAAGAAATTGAGATTGACAGTGTTAAGACCTTGAGTTTTTTCTTTAAAATATTGCCACTGCTTATTCTTCAGCACTGCCTTTGAGCTAGAAATTGATGTACTTAATGGCTGGTATTGGCTGATGAGACTAAATTACATGAAAGAATGGCTTTCATCGTATTGCTCAATTTAGGGATTTCTTTCATTTCAAAGGCAAAGTTAATTACCTCTAGAAAATGTTAAGCAATTATCCACTAGTAATAGCAGGGAAGATGCTCCTAGAGCAGCCAATTCAAGGGGGAGGGGATTTGGAGGAAAGGTGGGAGACTTTTAGATTTGAATGAATGCTGAAAAAATGAAAACTATATTAAACTTTTAAAGGCTTTAATGGGGAGAGACGAGGCTGTTGCTTTAGCCCTTCAGCGGCCTTGGCCATCTGTTCACTCCATTTTTTTCTGAGAAATTGGAGGAAAGGCCTACTTGAGGCACATTCCATATGATTTGTGCCATGCCCTCCTCCTCTACTGCTTATAACCTAGAGTGGATGTGGTTCAAGTCTCTGACAATCAGTGGGAGGTCACATAGGTGGGAGCTCTGCATTCATGATGAAAAAGAGCATAGCCTGGAGCTTTCAAATTGCATTCAGGGATTTCCTACCTTGCTCTGTAGTAAAATGCTCACAGTTTCTGTGTCATGCTCTTGGAGTTTGAGGCTGAGTGGTGTTGTTCAAAAGCCTGGGCCCTGCCCCAGCACAACATACACACACACAAACACAGACACACACATACAGAGCTAATGTATCTCTCCTTCTCATGCCCAACTGCAAGTCACTGAAGATTGATAAAGCTTTCGAATGGAATTCTCTGCAATTTGCTTACGTCAAGATCCTATGGCAGGTGGATACAGAGCTGAACAATCAACACCTCCTGTTCTTCCTTTGATTCCTTCAGTACAAGGAGTAAGGCTGTACTTCACGTGGTAGAGCTCGTTCATTCATGCTCGACTTTCCTCCCCGCCATAAACACACGGTTCTCATGCAGCCCCAGTGTTTCTTAGCATCTTAGAAGAAAGCTGATTGGCAGATACCTGGAGATGCTTTTGGGGAGTGGGCCCAGTCTGGTGCATAAGGGAGGGGGCGTGGGCATTGAGATGCTTCTGTAGCCGATAGAGCTGGACAGATGACACATGTACACCACCTGGCCTGATGCCTCGCTGTAGGTGATAACCCTTTTTTTTTTTGCGGTAGGCGGGCCTCTCACTGTTGTGGCCTCTCCCGTTGCGGAGCACAGGCTCCCGACGCGCAGGCCCAGCGGCCATGGCTCACGGGCCCAGCCGCTCTGCAGCATGTGGGATCTTCCCGAACCGGGGCACGAACCCGTGTCGCCTGCATCGGCAGGCGGACTCTCAACCACTGCGCCACCAGGGAAGCCCGGTGATAGCCCTTCTAAAAGCCACACTGGGGCTTCCCTGGTGGCGCAGTGGTTGAGAGTCTGCCTGATGATGCAGGGGACAGGGGTTCGAGCCCTGGTCTGGGAGGATCCCACATGCCGCGGAGCAACTAGGCCCGTGAGCCACAACTACTGAGCCTGCGTGTCTGGAGCCCGTGCTCCACAACAAGAGAGGACGCAATAGTGAGAGGCCTGCGCACTGCGATGAAGAGTGAGCCCCGCTTGCCACAACTAGAGAAGGCCCTCGCACAGAAACAAAGACCCAACACAGCAAAAATAAATAAATAAACTCCTACCCCCAACATCTTAAAAAAAAAGCCACACTGGCTGGAGGCTGACCACTGTTCAAATAAAACCCTGTACCCACATAAATGCATTTCTGCTCTTCTCTCTCCAGAAAAAAGCAATTCCCTGATTTCACGGACTAATCCTAAAATGATCTTAGACTCTCCAAATTAGAGCTCTTTAAAATTGCAGTATTAATCTTGCATGTGCTTAGGCCTAAACAAGACAGAGTTTGATATTTAAATTGAAGCTCAGAGTTTCGAGGATTCTGCAAGGGAGAGAATCATCGTTTTGCTGTTGTGAGCACTGAGATGTCTGGATTCTCATTTCTGATAGGTAATAGCCACTGTCACAATGTAGGGCCTATTTTGGACAGTTTAGGACCTACTGTTGAGGCCTATTTGAACAGTGAAAGTAAAGAAAAATAAGAATACATCATGCAAGAGGTCTGCCAGCTAATTCAAAAGGAAATATAAAACGTTTTTAGACAGAGAGTGAAATTAGTTAAGTTCACTTTACAGAAACCATGCTATCTAAACAGACTTGCTTTCCTTCTTTTCCTTTTGCAAAGTTCCCAGGGTATTTTGTCACTTAACTGGGCAAAGTTCAGTTTCTAACCATTGCCTTTTTCACAAGCCATGTTCTAGCTTTTTCACAACTTTGGGCCTACCTATCCCTGTTTATTCCCAGTTGTGAAATATCACTGAAATGTTAACTACTAGAGCTGGAAAGAAACGTCAGAAACTTTGTCTCATCCTTTCATTTTATGAACAAGGAAACAGAGACTTAGACAAAGGAAGGAACTTTCCTAAGTCACATAGCTAGTTAATGGCAAGATTGGCATTAAAAGCCAGCCTTCCTGACTTCCAGTCCAACAAAAGTGGTCTCCAAATGTTACCTATGACATGAGGTTTTCTCTGAGATGTGACCAGCCACTGCAGGCCTCCAGGCTGAGAGCACCAAATGCAGCCACAAAGGAAAGGAACGGGCAGGACCAGAGGAAGGTTTTAGATCTCCGAGGTTACCCTTCTTTGCTTTCTCTCAATATTGGCTCTCTGGGACAAAGCGCTGTTATTCTGACTCAAGAAATCACCGGGGCACTTCAGATATTGGGTTAAGAGTGTTCTTTCTTTCTTTCTTTTTTTAGTTGAAGTATAGTTGATTTACAATGTTGTGTTAATTATTTCTGTACAGCAAAGTGATTCAGTTATACATATATATATATATATATATATATATATATATATATATATATATATACATTATTTTTTAATATTCTTTTCCATTATGGTTTATCATAGGATATGAATATAGTTCTCTGTGCTAGACAGTAGGACCTGGGTGTTTATCCATTCTCTATGTAAAAGCTTACATCTGCTAACCCCAACCTCCCACTCCACCCCTCTCCCAACACCCTCCCCCTTGGCAACCACCAGTTTGTTCTCTATGTCCGTGATTCTGTTTCTGTTTCATGGATACGTTCATTTGTGTCATATTTTAGATTCCACATATAATTGATGTCATATGGTATTTGTCTTTCTCTTTCTGACTTACTTCACTTAGTATGATAATCTCTTGTTGCAGAGTTAGGAGTGTTCTTATGTTCTCATAAGGATGGCATCTCATAAGATTCCATGGGGGTTACTACGTTTAAATCTAATGTAAGTAGATACTAAGCCTAAAGTTAAATCTTTAAAGGCAGATTTCTTTAAGCACTGCAATATAGACTTATCCCATGCTTATATACTAGAGCAAGTTTGATGACTATATGGTACCCATCCATTTATTCATTTCCTCAGTGATCCATTCAACAAATATTATTGAGCACCTAGTCCATGTCAGGCAATACAGTGCTGATAGGGACAGGCATAGCCCGGTTTCCTCAGAACTTATAATTTAGTGGGTGTAACAGGTATTGAACAAGTATTTACGGTAAATTATGGGGGACACACCACAGAGCTGCATCAAGTCCCTAGATTGATATTCCAGCTCATGGCTATTGAGGAGGGTAGTTTGGAAAGTGGTGGGGACATTTTAGGTTGTTACAATGCTTGAGGGAAGCTACTGACCTCTAGGAATCAGGACGCAAGGCCACTGGATGTCTCACACTGCGCCACCCAGCCCCGTAATACAGGGAATTGCCCCACATCCTTTGTGATATTTGAGTCCTTGCTGGACATTCACAAAGGTGAAAAATCTGTTTGTAATTGCTTGGGCCTAGACTCTAACTCCATCTTCTAGATCTACATGAAGTATGTTTTTCTCAGCTTGAACGTAGATTGAATCTTCAAGGAATGCACCTAATGTGGAAGACTACATTTTGTTTTGTTCAGAATTTATGAGCGCTGTCCGCAGTTTCACGAAAGCAGACCCCCCTAGGGGTGATGCAGCCAGTAAGGCACACCTTGATCAAGTCACACTTCAGTTTACCTCCGTCATGAAGGTGGAGCGCAGAGGTATACTGGCACATATTTTTAATTGTAAGTTACTTTCTTTTTATTATTCCATGATGTTAGGACAGTATATTGACCTTTTGGATCCATGAGTAACCGTAGGTCATTTTATTTGTGAGTTTCATTTCTGGTTGGTTTGTGAAGGATAGTGAACAAGATCTTAAGGACCAGAGAGCTGTGCTGTTCCTCCACTCTGGTACCTAAGGATTCCTTTGATGCTGTCCCTCAACTGACAATTTTTGTGCCTCTGCCCATCAAGTGGTTAATTCTTTAGGGAGGGTAGAGGTGCTTCCAGATCCCCTCTCTTCATGTTTCAAGGACGCTGACTTGAGAAGATGACAGATTGAGGAGAAGAGACTTGAAGAGATGTGGACAGTGTGACTTCCCAGCTCTGTGTAATTTTCAGGGTGCAAAAATCTGAAAGCATGTATCAGTCTAGATTTTGGTTTACTGGAACACTGCACTTGGAGATTTTTGTAACTACTCTGTACGCGGTGGGGTTAGAGCCCCAAGAAAGAGGCCAAGATGCCAGATGGTGGTGGTGAATCTAGGGACACCCAGAAGGGCAGACGGGGGAGTCCACAAGCCTTTTCTCCAGCTCTACCTGCCACTCCATTTTTCTGGCTGAGACAATGCAGGAGAGAGTCTGCATCAATAACGGCAGCAGGTAGTGGACTGTGGACATAACAAGGATGCTCAGAGGACCTCAGTGTCCTTCAGAAGCCCCCCTGGGAGTTCAGCATCCTTTTCTGATGACCTCTCATTTCCTAACCTTCTGTGAAACAAAGGTGTAGCAGAGCAGGGTGTAGCTGTCAGAGATGAAGATAGAGAACAAGACTTTGCTGACCTAACTTTAGTCTTGCTGTTGTGCAAACACAGCCATTTGATAGGTGACAGCTGGTGGCAGCTGGACAAGCAAGGGTAGAGTAGGATCCAAGGGAAGTGGGCATTAATGAAAGCACGCAGCCCTGGAAGATGCCTTCCCTGGAATCCTCAACTGCACTTTGGGACAGGGCAGACTTGGACCCTGAGAAATAACCTCCTGGTGTCTGTAGTAGTGGACAGTTTTCAAGCCACCATTTGCTTTCTTAAAGGAAGTCTGAAGAATTAAACTTGCCTTAGAGGAGTTTTTTTCTTTAACTTTTTTAAAAAACTTTGCAATCTTGACTCTCTGGAACCTGGCCCTTCTGGTCACAGAGCTGAAGTTTGTGATTAGAGCATCCTTAAAATAATGTTATGGGACTCCTATCTCTGCTGTGAAAGGAAATCTACAGCATGACAATGTGCTGCATCACTGGGATTTTTGACTTTTGGGACGTCAGCTCTTCTGGTAGCTGGGATGAGATGACCACGTTGTTTTGCCAAGGCCTCCAAATTGTCTCAAATGGCAACTAATTTGAGCTGAAATGGATCCCGTCCAAATTTGACCCAGGGGCTGAGAAGAGAGAGGCTCCGTATCTCATTACAAGAGCTATCCAGAGTCTCCATAATACTGTATATTAAATCCTTATAATAAGCTGCTTTGTGAGTCTTGGTGCCGGTTCAGTATTTTCCTTGCAGTGATTACCCGATGGTCTGCTGGCCAGCTGAAGCTGGAGTCCTCTTTCCCTTGATACGTTTCCATAACATCTCTCATCAGCCCAGTGAAACTTGTTGTTAAGGGCAGAGCTAATCTATTGCAGCCTGCCTTGCTGCATCATGCCAAGAAACTTGGTGTGTTTCTTTCAGCTATTTCCGTGAGGACAGTGCACTTCTTTGGTAGAGTTTTAGCTCCATCGAGTTAGTGAACGATCCAGCTGCAAAGAAAGCTCTTAAAAACAACCTCCCCAGCCCACTCCAGACATGGGGGCAGCTTGCCTAGAAGGACACCAAAATGGTTATTTCGCATATTGGGCTTTAATATATGTGTGCATACAGATATCTAAATATCTGTGTGTTGTTCCAAAAGGAATCTGTAGGCACTTTTTAGAAAAGTCCTGGGATTTACACATCCTCGAGTGACATTGTTTCCTAATTCTAATTCCACGTCCACTGCCCACCACTCGGGCTACTTGTTTGTAGCTGGTAACTTGCTGGGCGCTGGCAACAGAGAGGAGTGATGGGTTCCAGCCTAGCAGGGTAGAGAAACAAACGAATAAGTTAGACTTTTGTGTGAGAAGCCGTAGAAGAGCCCAAGTAACTCAACAATACCAAACAATTTAAAAAGCCCAGCTGAGTGTGCTTTGAACACGAGGGCCAGGGAAGTAAACACACGTGTCAGCAGCTGGGCAGCCGGAGTGTCCCAGACTGTGCAGTGAGGCCATCTTGCCCGGCAGGAATGACGTGGACTGTGGGAGGACACCTTGGACTACACCCTTCCCTTTTTTTTGCCCCAGCAGCTCATTTATGCGACTTTCACCATTGTGATTTGTCCTGGCCGCTATTGTGATTCCCAGCACCAGCGGCTTTTGACCCTATCTCCTCTCTTGGACCCTGTCTCAGGAACAGTGCTGTTTGTTCCCCTGGCTTAGTATCCTCTCTAGTGATCATCGAGGCCTCCACCCCAGGCTGCCCTCCATCTGATCCCTTGTTTCGAGGGGCCAGGGCAGCTCCAGGCACATGCTGGCTCAGTTCTCTGCAGGGCCAAGGGGTTTGATTTGGTTTGGTTTCTTCCGCAGATCCCACCCTCACCCTCTTCCTGCCATTTTGAAAGAAAATCCAGGACTCTAGGCCTCAATAAAACAAACAAACTGACAAAAGAGTCAAAGTCTGGGTCAAAAAATCAAAACTAAACCCTGGCAAATTTTTCTTTTGTTATAGGACAAAAAAAAAAACCCAATATTTTATTGGAGTATAGTTGATTTACAATGTGTTAATTTCAGGTGTACAGCAAAGTGAATCACTTATACATATACCCACGTTTTTAGTTTCTTTTTTAAAATTTATTTTACTTATTTATTTTTGGCTGTGTTGGGTCTTCGTTGCTGTGCGCAGGCTTTCTCTAGTTGTGGCGAGCAGGGGCTGCTGTTCAGTGGGGTGTGCAGGCTTCTCATTGCGGTAGCTTCTCTTGCTGCGGAGCATGGGCTCTAGGCGCACAGGCTTCAGTAATTGTGGCTCACGGGCTCAGTAGTTGTGGCTCGCGGGCTCTACAGTGCAGCCTCAGTAGTTGTGGCACACGGGCTTAGTTGCTCCGCGGCATGTGCGATCTTCCCGGACCAGGGCTCAAACCCGTGTCCCCTGCATTGGCAGGCAGATTCTTAACCACCATACCACCAGGGAAGCCCCTTTTTTGGATTCTTTTCCCATATGGGTCATTACAGAGTATTCAGCAGAGTTCCCTGTGCTATACAGTAGGTCCTTATTAGTTACCTATTTTATATAGAGTAGTGTGTATATGTCAATCGTAATCTCGCAATTTATCACCCCTCCCTTATCCCCTGGTAACCATAAGTTTGTTTTCTACATCTGTAACTCTATTTCTGTTTTGTAGATAAGTTCATTTGTACTCTTTCTTTAGATTCCACATATAAGAAATATCATATGATGTTTGTCTCTCTGTGTCTGACTTACTTCACAGTATGATAATCTCTAGGTTCATCCATGTTGCTGCAAATGGCATTATTTTGTTCTTTTTTATGGCTGAGTAATATTCCATTGTGTATATACATATACCACATCTTCTTTTTCCATTCTTCTGTCGATGGACATTTAGGTTGCTTCCATGACCTGGCTATTGTAAATAGTGCTGCTATGAACATTGAGGTGCACGTATCTTTTCGAATTATGGTTTTCTCCAGCTATATGCCCAGGAGTGGGGTAGCTGGATCATATTTTACAGCCACTATGGAGAACAGTATGGAGGTTCCTTGAAAAACTAAAAATAGGACCTGTGCGTTTTATTCCTAGCCCCCAAAATGTTAAGAGATAATCAGTTTAGCTGATACATGAGAAGCATAAGGTCAAAGAGAGGCTGCAGAGAGCATCCCAGCCATCATCCTTGTACCTAGAAGAAGCCTCCATTCACCAGATGATGTGTGCCTTATACTTTTAGGACACTTTATACCAGCATTGTCAATAGCATTATGATGTTAGCCACATGTATAATTTTATTTTCTAATAGCCACATTTTAAAAAAAGCAAAAAGAAAAATATGCAATTATTTAAAAATGAATATATATTAATCCAACATATCAAAAACATTCTCATTGCAAAATACTACATGAGAGTTAGCAAGATGAATTAGTTCTAGGGATCTGCTGCATGACATAGGGCCTACAGTCAACAATACTGTTATCATGCACTTAAAACTTTAAGACAGTAGGACTCATGGTAAGTGTTCTTACCACACATACAAAACGTCAAACAAAAGGAAACTTCTGGAGGTGATGGCTATGTCTATTACTCTGATTATGGTGATGGTTTCCTGGGTGTATGCATGTGTATGCATGTGTCCAAACTCATCAAATTGTGCACATTAACCACGTACAGCTTTATGTATGTTATTTATACATCAACAAAGCTTTTAAACATTATTAATGAGACATAATATCGTACTAGGTCTTAGAAATATCCATTTAGATGAGGAATTTTCAACAAAGTATAATATAGTCCTACCAAAACAAAGTTGTTTTTCATGGAAAAATATCAATTACATTGCTTAAGCTTATTTATTTAAATTAATTAAAATAAAGTAATAAAACTTCTCAGTTACATTAGTCACATTTCTAGTCCCTGATAGCCACATGTGGCTAGTAGCTGACCTGTATGACAGCACAGCTTTATAAACAAAGTGCTTACTCATTAGCTGCACTTCACATCAGCTCAACAAAATACAGAAACTATTTTTGCCCAGTGACCAATGATGGTCACTGAATAGGAGGGAGGGAAGCAGGTCCCACTGCCACGTTCTTGGTCTCTCAAGTTTCCACAGATGCCATCAATCTGCAAATTATTTCCTGTAATTTTAAACTTTTCTTCTTAAGTTTAACTTTCTTCAAAGAAAGAAAAGCAACTCAAATACAATACAGATGACACTGACTAGTAAAATATAATTTCTTTTTGTCCATTAACTTGCCATCTTGCCATGACTGCTATTCTCTGTTCCTTAATGCTTGGAATCCCGACAGGAACTTCCCATTTCCCATTTCCCAAACTAACTGCTTTACTTTCCCCTCTACAATCTCCATGCCTAGCCTTCTCTTGAAGTCTCCATCCCTTTCAAATACAGGCATTTTCATCACAGTCTTTATTGGATGACCCCAAAGCATAGCGTTCAACAAGGACTAAGATGCAGGTGGCTTATCTGAGGGGTCATCCCAGAAGTAGGAGTGTGGAGTTAGAAAAAGCCAGGAAAGGAGGAGAGGCCAAGGAAGGGTGTGCTATTGATCTGGTTACTACCAACGGCAGCTGAGGTTCAGTCTCACTGGGGACCCTCAGCAACTGCATAGAATGTGCCTCAGATTTGTCCCTTCAGAGGACAAGGGGCTGGGACATTTATCCACCAACTCACTTTCCTTCTTGGTTGACGTTACCCCACCAACCTCCAAGGTCATAAAATTTCCCCCATTTCTGGGCTATTTCTGTGCTAGGAGTTTCCAAAGCCATAAGGCAGAAAAGCAGGGGCATTTAGCATGTACTTGAAGAAGTATGCTGACAGCACACACAGGAAGAGTTCACCACAGCTACAGCCCAAGTCACAGCTGGGCTGGGGGATGTGGAACTAGGCACACCCTACTCATCACCCAGTTGTCCAAGTCATAAAGCCTCCTAAACAGAGCTGTCCTTGATTTTCCCTTGGTTTCCACCCTCTTCTCTCCTCTTCCTATTAGAGCCAAATCTGGATTGAGCCCACCTGCTGAATTTGTTCTCAAATTTATTACTTCCACTCTATATAGGTTCCCCTATCTGATTGCAACCCTCCATCCTCTCTGGTCTCCAATCACTTCTTCCTCCATCTTTTGTGTTCATCCCTTCACCAAAGCTGTGTTTCTCAAGTATGAATCAGTTATTTGAGGCTTCTCATTGTTGATATCAATGATGACAAATCAAGATGCCAACTCTTTTTAATGGAAAACTTTCCCTGGGAGTGTCATGTTGAAAAGGTTTTTAAGGCCCCACCTAGGCTCACTGGGAGAAAGTAGATGACTAATTTAGTATTGCCAGGGATGGGGAAGGGAGGTGAGCCAAAGCGCTAGGTACCATTACAGGAAACACCTAGTCTTTTTTTTTTTTTTTGTGGTACGCGGGCCTCTCACTGCCGTGGCCTCTCCCGTTGCGGAGCATAGGCTCCGGACGCGCAGGCTCAGCGGCTGTGGCTCACGGGCGCAGCCGCTCTGCGGCATGTGGGATCTTCCCGGACCGGGGCACGAACCCGTGTCCCCCGCATCGACAGGCGGCCTCTCAACCACTGCACCACCAGGGAAGCGCCATCTAGCCTTTTAATGTAGCATAGGAGGACGGTCATCACCTGACTCCAGCCCACTGCCCTCGCCTCTCCCATCTTTCCTGCCACGCCTCTCTTCGTGTCCTTCCCTCGAGCGCTGTGGAGCTTTGTGGCATTTTCTGAACTGGCCCTGCTCTTTGAGATACCCATGACTTTGCATTTACCTCTTCCTACCATGCCCAGCCTGGCTCTCGTTCCATCATCCCTCAAGGGCCAAATCAAAATCCACCTCAGTGGAAGACGTCTGTGACTCTCCTTACCGCAGTTCCTGTGATCACCTACTGCTTTTTATTTAACTTTAATTCGCCTGAAGTTCTTTGTATAATTGTATTTTCAATGGAGTGTCTGCCCCTGCATTTGTCCACCATCCATTAAACAAACAAACCATTACTAATTTGATTAATCCAGGTTAGCATTGCATAATCCCAGCATGGAATTCTCTGCAGAAATACAGTAGAACTGAGCCTAAACATGAAGCCAAATGTGTGCTCGTATTCCAACCCCTGAAATGGAAATGTCTGGCTCCACAGTGCAGTTTTCTTAGGTAAACCTGGTCACTGCAGGGCCAGCAAGAAGGTGGTGGTCTTGTGCCCTATACGGACACACACAATGAGAAAACATGAGCCTTTTCTTGGCCCAGGCCACAAAGCAGCACACAGAAATAAATATTGACCATGAAAAGTAATTAGACCACAACAATCCCAATATTTCTTTTATATTTTTGATAACAAAAATAATGTTTCCGAAAACAACAAAACAGGTGGGGAAAGAGAGTGTGGAGGGCAGTAAAAGTAGATCTTAAGGGGCTTCTCTGGCACGGTGGTTGAGAGTCTGCCTGCCGATGCAGGGGACACGGGTTCATGCCCCGGTCCGGGAAGATCCCACATGCCGCGGAGCGGCTGGGCCCGTGAGCCATGTCCGCTGAGCCTGCACGTCCAGAGCCTATGCTCCGCAACGGGAAAGGCCACAACAGTGAGAGGCCCACGTACCACAAAAAAAAAAAAAAAAAAAAAAAAGTAGATCTTAAGTAAGTAGGAAACAGGTATAGTGATAAATATGAGACGTTGTTAAGAAAACACAAGCCACAATACCTGTTAAATGTTTGAGTAATCACTGAACAAAAGAAAGAGAATTATAAGCTCAAATCCAGAAAATGGAAAAATAGGTCCAAGAAAACATGATCTTTCCATTGCAAGAGAGAAAAGGAGGAAGATGTAAAGTAGAGAAAGCAAAGAGAAAGCATGGTAAATAATAATTTAAAAAAAGTAAGGAAAAACAAATAAGTTAAAGTTTATTATAAATCACAATAAATGCAAATGGGGTAAGTTTATTTTGAGAGGGAAATTCTTATATTAAAAAGAATCTAGCTCTATGCTGTTGTAAGAGACCCACTTAAGATGAAATGACACTAAGGGAAATAAAAAGATAGATAAGGATATAGCAGATGTACTAACCCACACCCTCCAATCTGATATTAGTAATATCTATACCCGTCAAGGTAGAATTTAATGTTGGGCTGTAATACAGCTATTTAAATAAGTGAATTATAGCTATGTTAGCTAAAATAAGGATAGATCTCAAAAACATACTATATAATAAATAATACAAGTTGCCTAACAAATGAACATGATACGATTTATGTATAATTTTAAAACATATACAATGCAATTCCATAGTTATTTTATGGGTATGTACATACATATGTAAAAATTTTTTAAAGACTTAAAGGCTATACACCAATTTATCATAGTGATTATCCCTTAGAAGTGGGGACTACTTTGAAAAAAGGATAGAGGTTAAAGAGCACTTCTGTTTTCATCCGTAAGTTTTTAATTTATTTATTTATTTTATTTTAAAAAGACACTGTAGGGGCTTCCCTGGTGGCACAGTGGTTAAGAATCCGCCTGCCAGTGCAGGGGACACTGGTTCGATCCCTGGTCTGGGAAGATCCCACATGCCGCAGAGCAACTAAGTCCGTGCACCACAACAACTGAGCCTGCGCTCTAGAGCCCGCGAGCCACAACTACTGAGTCCGTGTGCCTAGAGCCCATGCTCCGCAACAAGAGAAGCCAACCGCAATGAGAAGCCCGCGCACCACAATGAATAGCCCCGCTCACCGCAACTAGAGAAAGCCTGCTCGCAGCAACGAAGACCCAACGCAGCCAAAAATAATAAATAAAATAAAGTTAATAAATAAAATAAAAATAAAAGAAGACACTGTAGTCATACAGTAGTGTAATTTCTTTGAACATGTATTCATAGGAAGAAAACTGAGAGACAATAAAGCAAAATATGAATAGTGTTTGTCAGTGGTGAAAATAAGAATGTCTGCCTTTTAATTCTTTGTACTCTGTATCTTTCAAATTTCCAAAAAAGAAAAGAGGAGGAAGGAGAGAGGGGTAAAGGGAGGGGGAACGTGGCAGGAGTGGAGGATATTTACAGCTACTATATTTTATGGTTACACAGCTGACCAAGGCACAGAAACCTAAACCTAGAATGTCAAGAAGAACTTGGAAGATTCACGAGTGGTCACTGAAGTGACAATTTCCAATCTTCTCTCATGTGGCTTGTCTATGTAACCACTGCTTTCATTCAATAAAATAATGGAAAATGTTTTGAATGTTTAATTTTTTTTTCTCCGTTCAAAGCCATGTGCTTAATTAAAAGAATCTTCAATTGTTGTAAGTTGCCAATGTGCTGCTGCTTTCAGATTTCAAAGACTCGGGGGAATAATATTTCATAAGCCCATAAAAGAGGTTAAAAGTCTTTTACCATTTCATTACGTTACACAAAGTTATGGCTCCCTGCTTAATGGCTGCTGTATAAGAAAAAGAGGGTTTCGGTAAATTCCAGAGTGGCCTAGAAAAGCAGCGACTGCTACACTTTATTGCTTCATGTGACTTCACTTACAAGGTATATTTGCAATAAACCTTGCAAAACTTTTCATGACCATGTGTATAGGTTAAACTTACAAAGTGGTTATAGCTGTTCCATTTTAACTATCAGGAGCACATTGCTGTGTTCCCACTCATTCGCTGAAATATTCTGCTGCCTTTGAACTCACTAGTCAGCTCTATTTAAATGCCTTAGATAATTAGTGTCTAATCAGGTAACAACTTTCTAGGTTGCCCTTTTCATATATTATTACAAAACTATTGTATTCTATTGGGTAAGATTTTTGAATCAATCAGCCAAGTATTTATTGAACATCTACTGATTTTCCCCTTCCTCCTACCTCACAGAATCATTTTATTCCTATCTTTTATAAGCAGTGTGTGTGTGTGTGTGTGTGTGTACACAGACCTAAATCCTTTTAAAGGAAAGTTCTTTTTTTTTAAGGTTAAAGCTTTAATAGACAAAATGGGCCTTTGAAGGCAGATTTTACTCCAGGAGCTCTCTAAACATCATTGAAATGATACTTAAAAGTCCAAAATAGTACTTTTATAGTATAGTATAAAATGACATTAAAGAAATACAAAATGAAGCAAGTTCGTAATGATTTGGGAGGGAATGGTTAAGAATCATCAAGCAGACAAGACATGTTGATGAATTTCCAGAATACAGAAAACAGGTGGATTGTAGGGAAACCTCAGCCACAAGAAGAAACTGGTGAAGGTGAAATCCAGTTCCCTAGCTGAACCTCAAATAAATTCCAAGCGTGGTTTTCGAGAGTAAAAAGGCAGGAGTATAAAGTGGGGCCACATCTGGCTATTAATTGCAGGTCTGCTATGGAAGAACCTGACCCATCTGCCCACTCGTTCTCCCTTGCCTTTCCCCACCTCTGCGTATACAGAGCAGCAGCCATCCACAGGCCACAACCAAAGAGATGCTCTGAAGAAGTTAAACAAGCTGCCTGGAAAGAAGCAGGATTTGGGTGCGAATGGGCATGTTCCATAGCAAATCTTTCCTCATCTTGGAAGATGATGGCCACTCTTCCAGTTACTCCCGGTGACAGGAGACTTACTCTGAACAGTGCACGCAGCTCAAGAACAACCCTCCACTCAGCAGGGAGGTCTGTTGAAGAAACACACCCTGCCTCAGCAGAGGAAATCTGCACAAGCTACTAATATCAATCAACCTAATTCCTTTATTTCCAACATGAATGAGCAACAAAGACAGCTGAGGAAAGCAAACAGCACACACAGAAGGACTGAGAAGAAAAGTCTTAACCCTGAAGAAAATAGAGAGACAACTGAGAAAACTGAAGAGGAGTTTTTTAGTACATTGGGAAATTTATTAAATCCAAGGACAAGAAAGATTTATTTGAATTTAAAAATCTAATGGCCAATTTTTTCAGTAGAAATCTGGAAAGAAACTCATGAAAATCATCCAGAATTCAGAGCAAAAGACAAGAGAAGAAAATGTAATATAAACATTCAGAGACATACAAGAATAATTCAGGAGATTAAATATCTAAGAGAAATTCCAGAATCAAAGAACAGAGAAAATAGAGGAGAGGAAATAATTTTTTTAATTTTCTGAAGGAAATTCTCCTGAGCTGGAGAAAGACATTAATGTTTTTAATTGAAAGGTAGCATAGAATATCAAACTGAAATGAAAGAAAAAATACCCTATTTGTGCATAGACTACTGAAGTCTTTATTTTATTTTATTTTATTTTGCGGTACGTGGGCCTCTCGCTGTTGTGGCCTCTCCCGTTGCGGAGCACAGGCTCCGGACGCGCAGGCTCAGCGGCCATGGCTCACGCGCCCAGCCACTCCACGGCATGTGGGATCCTCCCGGACCGGGGCACAAACCCGTGTCCCCTGCATCGGCAGGCAGACTCTCAACCACTGCGCTACGAGGGAAGCCCTACTGAAGTCTTTAAACACGAGTGATAAAAAGAAGTTACAGAAAGAATCTACATAGTGGGGGGAAAAAGTGAAGCAGGCAATATGGAAAGGAATAAGAATCCGATTTGTATCAGAATTTTTTCAGGAATACTGTATGCTAGAATTAGTGATGCAAGGCCTTCAAATTCTGAGAAAAAAATTTTGAACTTAGGATTCTATGCAGTTAAACTGTCAATCAAATTTGAAGACAAAGTAATGACATATTTGGGCCTGAGAAAATGTTCCTCCCTCCTTTCTATAAAAAGTTGCTTGGAGATGTATGACTGCAAAACCAAAAAGGCGCAGATGTAGAGAATGGACTTGAGGACACGGGGAGGGGGAAGGGTAAGCTGGGATGAAGTGAGAGGGTGGCATGGACATATATACACTACCAAATGTAAAATAGATAGCTAGTGGGAAGCAGCCGCATAGCACATGGAGATCAACTTGGTGCTTTGTGACCACCTAGAGGGGTGGGATAGGGAGGGTGGGAGGGAGACGTCAGAGGGAGGAGATATGGGGATACATGTATATGTATAGCTGATTCACTTTGTTATACAGCAGAAACTAACACACCATTGTAAAGCAATTATACTCCAAAAAAGGTGTTAAAAAACAAAACCAAAACCAAAAAGGGATCCAACAAAGAGGAAGACGTGAGAGTCAAGGTCCAGTTGCTCTAAACAGAGAAATATTATAAGAATAATTCTTAGGATGACTACTGTGCAGCAGGCCTGGGAAGCAATCACTCAAAATTAGAATAGGAAGCCAGGGTTTAGGCAGAATGTCTTTAAGAAGAAAGCAAGTTTACTGTAGTAAACAGCAACTTCAGAAAGCTGGGTGTGTAAGTAGTCACTAGAAACACATTATTATCTACTATCTCGAGAACTGTAAAAAAGAAAAAGGAAAAAGGAAAGAAAGATAATTTGAAAGAAAGATAATTTGAAACACTAAGAAAAAAATCTGTATAAGAAATTTATGGTAGAAATATAAAGCAAACTAAAAATGATAAAATTTTGAGTGAATGATGAAATGGAATAAAAGAGAATTTTTTGAACTTGACATTTAAGAAAGGTTCCTTTAAAAGCCCAGATTTTGTGTCCTAGGATTACATCTTCTCTTCCAAGTTCTAATCATACTATGTATGTCATTCATACTTGCATGGTCATAATGTTATCAATGTTGTTTTGGAGTTTTTAGCCTTTAAAGTCATTTCGTTGACATAGTACAGAACATTTAATTATGGAGACTATATATATATTTGGTCAAGTTTGATATTTTTAGAGTATTGGTATAGCTGACAGAAATTCAGAGGTAGCAGAGGTGGGACAGAGAGAAAAGAGAGAGAGAAGTGTAGGAAAATTCACTTTTTAATCTTATATTTAACTTTTCTTGAAGAAGTAGAAATGGGTTTCAGTATAGTACATAAAGATAAAGATATCTCCAAAGAACTAAAAATGCAACTAGCAGATATCAATAGGTATAAAGGAGAGAGGGGGGTAGAGGTTATCTTGGGTGAGCTAAGTCTGCACCTTTCAAAGTGGGTAGAGGTTACTTAGAGTTATCGAGATCGGGCAGATTAAGCATGAAATTAATGAAACTTACGCTTCAGGTCTCCTTACTCATACCAGGCCCCTTCCCAAACCTGGAAATGTATACACACTGTCAGGTGAATTATTGTCCTTTAAAAGAGTCCCACAGAATGAATACCTTTCAGGCTCCGCAAAACCTAAATGCGGCCCTGGAGGTGACAAGCTGAAGAAGTTGAACAATTCACCTCTGGGGAAAGATTTGAGGAGAGGGAGATGTGAGAAATTTTGCCTTTTAATATGACTCATTAATACTGTTTAAACTCTTGAACATATGTACATATTACTTGTTTGGCGGTATAATTTACTTTGAAGAAATCATTAGAATGCTTTCCCCCTTTCTGCGTCCCTTATATCTCTTCCTTGTACCCCAAGGCCCCTCATTTCCCCCACTCCCTTTCCACAACCACCTTCCCTGAAATCCCTTATCCACCATCCTAAACAACTAAAGTCACTCACTTGGGATGCAGAAAACAAAGGCTGCAAATACTCTTTTGCTAATTTCAATAGGCGCTATTCTAAATGTAAGATGATTGGGGTGATACTTTCAGAACAAGGTTTTTTGTTGGTTTTAAATCTCTAGAAAGCAGATTAAAAAATACCCAGGTGCTGATGGAGAAGATAAGGGACAGAGACCCTGGTACATGAAAAGCAGACGAGACACTGACGGGCACGCTCCATTGCCAGTGCCAATGCAGGATGAATTAATGCCTGTTTGTCCTTCTTGTCCAATAGCCGAGGACAGTTGTAGACCCCCAGAAGAGAGAGAGTTACTTGAACGCTCAGTATGGTGAGAGCATAAGGGGCCCTTGCCCTGACCAAAGTGAGTGTAGACAGAGGCAGGGGAGTGGTGACACCTACTGCCCCAGTCACCAACAGTACATGTATTACTGTTTGTTTCTTGTGATTGGTACTGTGAGCTTCGGAAGGGGAGATGGCTGAATCTTAGCACCAATGCTCCCCACCCTCCCCGACAAAATGTTATACATATATACAATATGTATATTGCACAAAGATATATAACTTTGTGCAAAACTATTTACTCATCTCTGATTATTTCCAAAGCTACTCTGCTGAAACTGAAATGATGGGGTCAAATGCTGTGAACACTTAAAAGTGCCTAATGTATTGTGAGTCATAGGTTTCAATCAGCCTTGGTCCAATTTATACTTCCACTGACAACATATGAGCCATATGAGCTTACTTCCTCCAGGCGTATGCTTTGTTTGTTTGTTTGTTTGTTTTGAGCGGGGGCTTCTCTTGTCGCGGTGTGCATGCTCTAGGCACATGGGCTTCAGTAGATGTGGCTCATGGGCTCTAGAGTGGAGGGCAGGCTCAGTAGCTGTGGCACACGGGCTCAGTAGTTGTGGCTCGCGGGCTCTAGAGCGCAGGCTCAGTAGTTGTGCCGCATGGGCTTAGTTGCTCTGCAGCATGTGGGATCTTCCAAGACCAGGGCTCGAACCCGTGTCCCCTGCATTGGCAGGTGGATTCTCAACCACTGCGCCACCAGGGAAGCCATACGCTATTGTTTTTCTGTTGTTTTTTTTGTTTGCAGTACGCGGGCCTCTCACTGTTGTGGCCTCTCCCCTTGTGGAGCACAGGCTCCAGACGCGCAGGCTCAGCGGCCATGGCTCACGGGCCCAGCTGCTCCGCGGCATGTGGGATCCTCCCAGACTGGGGCACGAACCCGTGTCCCCTGCATCGGCAGGCAGACTCTCAACCACTGCGCCACTAGGGAAGCCCTATGCTATTTTTATTGTCAGTTATTTTCAGAGGCCACATAATGAGGGGGAAATAATTTAATTTCTATTCTGCCTCTACTTCTTAGTTGCCAAGTGTCTTTGCAAGAAGCCTTCATCCTCCCAGGCTTCAATTTCCTCACCTGAAGATTAAGCGAGGTTGAATTAAATCAGTGGTCCTCAAAATGTGCTCCCCAGAGCAGCAGCATCAACTGGACCTTGATAGACATGCCAATTTTGGGGTCCCACCGAAGAGCTACTGAAACAGAAACTCTAGAGCTGAGTGGGGCCCGTCAGTCTTGGGTGAATAAACCCTCCTGGTGATTCTGATGCAGCTAAAACTTGAGAAGTGCCAGATTGGATGGTGTCTAAGCTCGTTCTATACTAACAACCTTGATCCATCATTTTGAAGCAGATAAGAAAATCAGAGGAATTTTCAGTGACTCTTTCGCATACATAGGGAATTGAACCTGGCAAAAATGCTTTCGCATCTGGCTTCTCAAACATTTTCAACAGCATCATATGTGTCTGACTTTACTGCAGAAGGACAAGACCACCACCAACAAGCAACAAGGACCACAAGCAATATGGTGTGGTAGGTAAGAGACGGTAGTGACATCAGATAAACCCGGGTTTGAATCTCGGCAATGATGCTTCCCAGCTCTGTGACCTTGAAGCTCGGTGTTCTTACCTGCAGTTTTGGAGATAGAGAGTATTGTTAATTAAATAACGAGGTCATTTGAGGTGGTTCTAATTCCTTAGCAGTCTAAGTAAACCGAAACCTAAGTCTGTTATGCCTCAATGTTAAGAAATCAAAACCTAAGGATCAACAATCACAAACGCCAACTCAGCTTTTCCAAAAAAGGCAACTGCTTTGGCTACAGCCAGTCAATTTCCTTGCTTTGCTTCCGTGGCTTCTCTGTGAGAGTCTTGCCCTGGTTCCTGTAGGTGGAACACTGCTCACCACTTCTGGTTTGGTGCTGCGAGATTCTAATAGAGTTTTGCGCAAATAAACTCTTAAATTTTTTTTTTTTTTTGCGGTACGCGGACCTCTCACTGTTGTGGCCTCTCCCGTTGCGGAGCACAGGCTCCGGACGCGCAGGCTCAGCGGCCATGGCTCACGGGCCCAGCCGCTCCGCGGCATGTGGGATCTTCCCGGACCGGGGCACAAACCCGTGTCCCCTGCATCGGCAGGCGGCCTCTCAACCACTGCGCCACCAGGGAAGCCCCTCTTAAAATTTTTAATATGCTTCATTTTATCTTTTAACAGCTCATACCTTATAGAATTATTGTAAACATGAAATAAGATACTATGTGTAAAGCATCAAACCCAGTCTGGCACACAGTAAGTGTTCAATGAATGTAACCTATTACCTGTCGTTAATAGTATCCTAAAGCCCACCTACATTCATCTGCATAAAAGTATAAGACCTTGTTACACCACAAGGCTATGAAGAAGTAAGTAACTCTAAGGGCCTAAAAAACCCATTGACTGCTGAATTAACAAGATCACAAGTAGAGGGACCAAAGCAACCCAGTCAAGTTGTAGAATGTTGGGATGTTGGAAAAACACAGTTGTAGGTACTATGCTCTATTGATATGAAGCAGGTTCTTTTTAGTGAAGATATCTTGCAGCCATTTATAACCTTTCTTTGCTAAAATGACTATAGGATGGAAAAGGATAAGAATTTTTTCCCTGAAGTCCTGAACTTTCCTCATTCTCTTTGGCAATTTTGTGTCCCATTCCTATTTTTTTTTTCCATGAAACATAACACTCTAGGAAAGAGTATATTCATGATCAAGTGACCTCTTTATCAGGGGTCTTCAGGGCAGCTACTGAGTTGTTGGAGCACCGTTTACAATCACAGCACTAAGCAAGGTGTTTCCCACTCAAGTGACAGCACACTTTTTAATTACAAGAGTTCCTTTCAGGCTCAACCTAGCTTCCCTCCTCTTAGGCTCCCTGTGGAGCCTACTAGCCGTGACAGCCCTTTTTACTTTGGTCTTTGAGTTGACATTAGTGGATTCCTTCAAATAAGTAACATCTCTATGTCATTTTAATTCTCACAGTAGAAATAGGACACTTTTCTGCATTTTCTCATTTTCTCCACTTATTCTGCTAAGGATTGGGATTTGGAAAAGCACATAAAATGTCCTGAGAAGTGTGGGAAGGAATTTCCATATGGAAATGCTAATCTCCATAATCACAATCTCATTTTGGAGAGAGGTTACTTGTTTTAAATAACCAATAAAATAAACGCACTCCATTTTGTAAAACAATTTGTCATATGTCTATTTTTGTTGTCACAAAAGCCTGTGTGGCTAACCTCCTTATGCAAGAAAATCTAATCTCTGATGGCTAATTGCAAGTCTTATCTACTTCCCATGTCACCAAGATTGGCTCAGTGAGGGGGTTTCTCTATCAGGAGTCCTGATAGCCTTCCAAGCTCACATGAGCCCTTCCCCTCTCCACAGTGTATAGATTTATTAACCCCCAAAGCCCAGGTGCCTACTGATTTCAGAAAAAAAGTGGTTGAGGAGAGAACATTAATTTGAAAAACTGGACCCACAAACATTAACTCATTGTATAAAAAGGTATTGACCACATAATAAAAGCCATGCATCCTGATAGTATTGGGATCATAGAAAAGAATAAGAGCCAGTGTCTGCCTTTGATGAATTATGTAAATAAATGATAAAAATATGTGTTATTGTAGAGGCATGTATCCAAAGAAGTGAGCTGGGAGAGTTTTGGAGAACCTCACAAAACATGGTCTTACTGACGAGTGGGTGTTTATGTACAAAGAAAAGGGAGAAATGCTAGTTTCAAGGACTAGCACATATAAAGGCATTCCCTTTGAAAAGCCTTATGGAAGTTGGTAGGATGGACAAAGGCTGGATGCATTTGCAAATTAACAAGGAGTTTAATATGGCCAAAGAGAAGTGTGCATTGGGCAGAATTGCCATTGTTGAGATGAAGATGGAGAGAATTTTTATCCAAAAAGAATGGCGATAGAGCCACATGGGCCCCACACATCATGCTAAATTTAGATTATCTGTGCCTAGTGGAAAGTTCATGGAGGGTTACTGAAATTATTAAATTAGCTATGCCTCATTACCTTCCCTTATCCAGCAATTTGATAGAAGATGCTTCTGAAACTTCTCTGTGATTCTTGGTTCTGTTAGTTAGAAAACTGTCAATTCAAGAAATTTATTTCCAATCCAGTTCTCCTGAAGAAACCAACTTACCCACTCTAATTTCAGTTTTGCTCAACAGATATTTATTTAAGAGCATCCATACGCCAAGCATTATGCTAGGCGCTGTGTGTGCAAAGATGGATAAGGGACTCTTCCCCTGGATCATTTTATAACTTAATGGAGCAACAGACATATCAGAAAGAATGTACAGAGCACTATGGGCTTATCCTAGTGGGGCTTTCATGGGATAGCATGAACTATTTCCTAGGTTCTGTCGTATTTGACTATTTACTGTGGTTCATTAATAAATCAGAGTCAGAATTCCAAAAGTTAATAAGGTTTGCTAGGAGTAGATGAGGACACAGATGCTAAGGTAATTTCTCTATTTCTCATTCTGCTTCCTGAAAACATATATTTTTTTTAACAAATAGGTGATCTTCTTTTGGAAACTATGCAAAAAGGGTATACAGTTTCAATATCAAAAATAAATTATGAATTTTCTGGGGTTGCTTTAGAAATATAGCTTTCAGAGTAATTGATTTTTTAAAGTTGGAATTTATTTCAAAAATCAATTGAGTCGAACTGCTTTATTTACATAATCAGGGAACTGCTCCCAAGTACTTTAAAATGTGTGTTTCAGGTTAGACATAGCACTTCTTTGTTCATATTTGAACGGTTCATTCTAGTCACTAATTCATTGGTGAGCACAATACCTCTTCTGTGCAGTCAGTCAATGGCATCTCCATTTTTAAAAAATGAGGAAACACAGAGAGGGTGAATAATTTACTCAAGGCCACACAGCCAGACAGTGTTTGAGAAAGCAGAATTTGAAGATCCTGATTCCCAGTCCAAGATGCAGTTCATTAGGCTATGCAACTTCCTTTAGAAAAATAGTTATAAACACGGTAAGGCAATGTTTTCTTGTTTTAACAAAACATGTAGTCACTGTTTTTTATACTAACATATTAGAAGCTCTGGGAATGAATTCATTTCCTTGCAAATAATTTTTTTTTTTAATTTGCCCACACTGGTTTGTTGTTGTAGGGTTGTTCATGAGTGCTAGGTTACTGGCATTATTTATTTATTTATTTATTTAAGGGAAGAGTGAGTCGTTGTTTTTTTTTTTTAAGTGTATATCAAGAATAATATCGCTTTACTCTCCTATTTTAAAACATGGGCTGTGTTTGATAAAGCGTAATGCTAAGAAATACTCTATTCTAGATTTGCCGGGTAGTATTCAGTTATTTCTGACTTTGTTCAAAATACTCTGACTTCAAGGTATTCTAATATCTTGTAGCATATCTTGCACTGTATTTCTCTACTCTCTGCCCTTTCCCTGCTCCCCCCCCTTCTCTCCTCTCCCCACCCAATTTTTTCCCATTTTCCCTTCCTCTCCCTTCCTTCCTTGAGCTTCCATTTTGTGCCAGGAACCTGACCAGGTACCGGGAGGTAGAGATTAAAGACATCTATCCTGTTCACAAACATCTCATCATCTACTGTTGTGGTTTTCAAAATTTTTTTTCAACTCGATGCACATGGAAAAGTCAAAAGGTTCACCAATCCTGTTCTCTGTTATCATTTTTCAGTAAAAAAAAAAGAGAAAATGATGATAACAAAGAATTAGAGGAAACAATAGAATGAAATTTTTGCTTGATGATTAACATCTCAGACCCTCGATCCCAAATACCTGAGACTGAATTCTGACTCTGTCCCTTATGAGTTATTTCACCTCCTGGAGTTTATTCATCTGCACAATGGGGATGTAAATAATACCTGCATTATTCGGCTCCTGGGAGGATTAAACTTTACAGAAAAGTATCTGGTGTTCAGTAGACATCATATCATGTCAGCTACTGTTGTGGTTACTATGATTATGAATGAAAGTCTAAGCCATTTGAAAAATAAAGTCTATGCACTTATAAAGAGAAGAGAGGTATTACATTTCAGTGCATTGGGAAGGCTGTCATGATCCTGGGGGGATGAGGACCATATTTGAGAATCATGTATTAATTAAAAAAAAAATTAGTGTTAGAAATACTATACTAGAAGCATGTTCAGGACAAGTATCATTGGGTGCACAATGAATAAAAATAAAGAACTAGCTTTATATATGTATTAGTTGTTCTAAGGAATGACTGGAATTGTTCTAAGAGAACATGGGACCTAAGAGAAGGGTACCTGAGAGGAGGGAACAGAGAAGGGGCTCACTGGCAGAAGGTCAACAGGGGTTCCCATCTCAGAGGACCCTTGAGTTCAGGGTATAGGCAGAGACTAGGAACTGAGTCCAGCATGAGTCTTCTCTCTCTCCCTACTCCCTTCCCTTGATTCTGAGTACCTGGAATGACATCTCTATGAGAGATACTGTCGGAGATACCTCAGAGACTTGAAGTATGGTTGGACTGTCATCATGATGTGTAAACAGTGGCTCTGGTATTCTTTGGTGGTAAGTTTCTTCCTCCCTACCTCACCCTTCCTTCCTTCCTTCCTTCCATCCTTCCTTCCTTCCTTCCTTCCTTCCTTCCTTCCTTCCTTCCTTCCTTCCTCCCTCCCTCCCTCCCTCCTTCCCTCTCTCCCTCCCTCCTCCTTTCTTTCTTTCAAAGTAAATACACTTCTTTTTATAATACTGAGTTACAAGTAGAGCATTACTGGCTGTCCTTTCATCTCCCTCCCCCATCTCCAGCTAGAAAGTGTTGGGAAAGGCAGTCCTCCATGGGCCCTGACTTTCCTGCACATTCTCACCAGTTATGCCAAGAACACAAGACTCTGGCCACTCTTTACTCAGGCCACTTTTCAATCTTCTCATAGTCTAGTGTTGTAGCTGTGTTTGCAGTGAGGGTAGTCTCGGGATTGTATTTGCAGTGGTAACCTTGAGGAGTGAGATAATATCTCCCTTCAGGAAAAGAGTAGGCTTACTTACCTATAAAAGTGGTAAATAGCCCACGTTCATTTTTCCTCTCCTGTAACTCAACAAAATGCATTTGCAGAAATCCATCTAATCCCACTTGTGTCACCCATGGGATTTGGGGGACATGGGAATCAACGTAAACCAATATGAAACTTAAGCTTCTTGCTGTGCACTGAGTAATAAAGTCCTTTGTCTCTGATCCATGAGTTTCATGTCTTATGCTGGCATCCATGAAACAGTAATAAGCTTACCAATAGAGTAAACTGTTAGACCCTTCACAGACCATAACAGAAAGTATCTCTGGAACTTTACAGCTGAGATATCTTCAATGTAAGTGTTAAGTAGGAATTGTGTAAACTATTAGCAGACACTCAAGACATGTGACCTCTTTCTTCTTTTAAGAAACATACACTGTGGCTTGAGAGATGAAACTAATGCTAATTTAAAACAAGAGGGAGGGCTTCCCTAGTGGCGCAGTGGTTGGGAGTCCGCCTGCCGATGCAGCGGACATGGGTTCGTGCCCCGGTCCGGGAAGATCCCACATGCCGTGGAGAGGCTGGGCCCGTGGGCCATGGCTGCTGAGCCTGCGTGTCCAGAGCCTGTGCTCCGCAACGGGAGAGGCCACAACAGTGAGAGGCCCACGTACCGCAAAAAAAAAAAAAAAAAAAAACCAAGAGGGAATAATGACAGCAGTTCAAACAGTCATCATTCCGGATGCTTCATCTTTCAATTCTCCACTCATCCCACTCCAAGGTGAATATATGTACTTCACTTCTTAATACATTTACCCTCCATTCTTGGTTACGGGAGCTCCGTAATCACTGTGTTATCAGCCAAAAATAGTCTAATTCAATTATCTCACACTTGAGAAGGTCTTGCTAATGGACCCAAATACTTGAAATCTATGAGCCATGGCACCAACTATACTACATCCCCTCTATGCAGATGGCTTTGCCAACGGGGTGGAGATATTTGAAGTCCACAGATGAGGCTTCATTGCCTTTCCACTATGCTTGGATCTTTACTGTAATCGTTCGTTTCCTTGATACTTTTTTCTTGAGCTTCTTGGGCTGACTTTTCTCCTTTTTTTTCTGCATAACAGATAGTCCTTTAGAAATGTTAATCCATTTAATCAGATTATATACACTAGAAGGAATATGCACTTTTTTGCTTAAATCTCTTACGTGTTGATTTTTATACTTTAATATTAAGAAAGATTTTTTTAGTTAAATAAATTTAAACTATAAAAGTAAGACATACTCATGGCAAAAAATTATTTAAACCCTGTATTATTAAATGAAAATAAAAGTTCATCTCTCCCCGTCTTTTGTCATACCTCATTCTCTCTTCCCAAATATAATGACTATTGACTATTTCTGTGTAGTCTTCTAGACATTTTCTATTCAAATACAAGTAAATCTATTTCTGTGTACCTTCAAATCTTAACATAGACAGTAATAGTTTAAAAATAATTTTTCTGTAAATTGCTTTCTTCCCTTTAACAATATCTGTTGACTATTGTTCTGGGAGGGACAGGCATTTCACAGCAACACTTAAGAAATGACAACACATTACAAAGGTGAACATTGACAACTGGGATTCGAATATGGTCAGAGGAAGCGCTTAGGACAGTGGAGACTTTCATAACAGGAATCTTATAAGATGAGGAAGGAAATGGGGTTTTAGCTTAAGGACAAGAAGAGTTGGAATAGAATGGGCAGAGAAGGGGGAGAGAAACAGAGGTATAGCTTTTAGAAAGTTGACATGTAAAAAGGAAGTGGGCTCTAGGGATAAAAAGCATGTGGGGAAAAGAAGTTTAACAGTAATGTTTTCAGTTTTTAAGAAAGGGAATGTATTTGTATGTTACTTATGCAGAAAATAAAACCAAAGAAAATGAATCTGACTTCTCCACATAGACAATAGGAGGATGGATGTGCAGGAGACAGATTTCACCTCAGCTGGAGGAAGGACTTTTTTTTTATAAGGACTGTCCACACCCAGAATGGGCTGCTTTGAGCCCATTGGGTGGTCTGACTGAGGCTGGGTGCCCAACCCTCAGCCAAAGCCCTTCCTGCACTGGGAGGGAGGAGGGCGCTCTGTGAAATGACCTCTAAGACTCTATTATACCTCCCTTCCTTGAACTAACATTTATTGTTTACTTTGTACCAGGTGTCCTACCAGAGGGGTAAATGTGGGTTATCTCTTTTAACCTCACCCTGAGTCTGTGAGGAAAAGAAATATGGTTATATACAGTATTTTCATTTAACAGACAATAAAATTACAGTTGAGAGTCTTTTGTTTTGGTTTGATTTTTTGTTTTAATCTGACCTTCCCCTCACCCCTGTTGCTTCCAATCCAAGTCTTGGTTTAAATATGGTGACTCATAGACACCAGCTAGTCACAACAATCTTTAACTGGGAAGGTATAATATACTGAGAAAATTTGCTTGATGATGTTGTTTGTACAAATGTTCTGAGGGGAAGGAGAGATTCTTCATTTGAAACATAATAATTGATACCTACTGTTGCTGGATACTGTGTAGGGTACTAGGGATACCAAGGTGACTGGCACCCAGTCCCTGCCCTCAAGGAGGTGTCAGATTATTGGGAGACACAAGCCAGTGAACAGAAATACAAAACAGCAAGTGCTTGACTTGAAGTTAACACAGGTAGTGAACCCCCTTTCGAGTTTTGGGGGCTCAAGGAGGACATTTTAGAATGAAGGGCTGTACAGCTGGAATTCTTGTCTCCAAAGAAGAGTAAGAATTACTTAGGGTGGGAAGGAGGTGGGGTAGACCTTGAGATGGACATTAAAGGGAAAAGGAAGGGCTGAAGCTATACTTTTGGCCACTGTGAGAGGTTAGCTTTGCTGGAGGGCAGAGTGGGAGGGGCCAGAGAAGCCAGGTCTGAGCTGGACTGTCAGACGGAGGCCTTTCCAGGGCTGAGCTAATGTGTGTGGATTTCTTCCTGAGGGCAAGCCTTACTTAAATTTATAGAATAGCCTTATTATGTATTTATAAACTCAGATTGTAATGATACTCCCCTATTTCCAACAGCCTCCCTCTCATATTTGAGGTGACTTTAGATTGGCTGCATTTTCTCCAGAAGCAGAGAGTCCAGCCCTTTCCACACTTAGTATAGGTGAGATGAGGCCCTGGCGCTCATGTTGGCATTGATGTGCTGTCTCTTCAGACTACTTCACCCAACAAGCTTAAAAAATCAAGTCGAAGACACTGTCCCCACCAACCTTCCCAGATGAGATGGGAGTTCAGTGTGCAGCAGAAAGGGTCTGTCGGGAAGGAATGCTTCCACACGTGAGCTGTGAAGTTGATCGCTTGGACAGCTCTTCAGGGACGTGTAGGCACAAGGTTTGGGGACATTGAGAAGTTTGGAGGAAGATGAGAGGCAGATCAAGGAAGCATAATCATTTGGAGGCACAGCCTTGGGGAAATCTTTGGTCAGCTTCACATTGCTTTTGGAAGCCTAGAGCGGGAGGCAGAGACCGTGGTTTCTCTACCTCATGCTACCGCATGAGTTGGGTCCTACCCCCCAGCCCTGGGAATGCACTCAAGTATCAGTTGCTCTACTCAACAAAATAATACACTTCTTAGTGGGTGATGGGAGTAAATTCTGGAAATCCATCCCAGGATGGTTGTTTCTCTTTGGTGATTTTCCTGCTTTGTCCCATGAAGTATTCTGCAGTATATGAAATAAAGAAAACCGACAGATTGATAGTGGGAGTTCTTAGAGATAGAAAGCACTTCTATAAAACAACCTCTAAATAATTCCAAAATGCTCTAAATGTCCCCCTTTCTGTCAAAGATTCTCTGGTCAAAAATTCCTATTGCTTATTCTTGAACAGATCCTAGTGAAGGACATCAGATAATGCAAGTATTTTTCCCTCTTGCTAATCTTATTTTACAATTTTCAGTTTTGTATAGGACATATATAGCATCTGGTGAAATTATCTCACCCTATCTGAATTTAATTCCTTCCATCAGGGCACCCACGTAGATTTCCACTGACTTCACTAAAAATGTCGCTGCATGTGTGTCTTAGATCAAACGGCACCCCATGGGGTTATATAGATCATAAAATAATTTTTGCACATGAAATATTTATGCATTCCAGTGATGAAGATTCTCCCCAATCCTACGTGTGCTGGAGGGAATAACCGCACTCCCCTCCCCCCACAGTCAAATCTCATGCATGTTGAATAAAACAAGGGATTCTAAGGTATCAATTTTATAGTGAGCCAGGAGAGGTACACTTTTTGAACATAGGACTGTAAGGTCAGTTAAAAGACTCCAAGGAGGAACGTGGGGTGTTGGGACAGGGTTGAATTTAAACAAGTTAAAAAATTATATATTTGCAAATACATAAACGGGAAAGAGAGATCATGATAACAAGGCAAATGGCAGGCAGTTAGAAACCCAGCAGCTGTGGAAGTTGACAGTGAGCAGGGCTGGGTGCAGCAAAGGTGAGGTTTTCTATGAAATGACCCAACATTTGAGCCCTGACCAATGGATTTCCATCCATGATGTGGTCCCTAAGGAGAGAGGCTTGTCACAGGGTTCTAAGCACAGAATCTAGGTGATCCAGTTAGCGGTTCACACAGGTATGGACTGGGCAGTTCAGCCTGGAGCTAAAGATGTGGTTTGGAGGAAATTTAGAGCCTAAGTTCTTTCCAGGAGGTAGTCACTGGCTTGGGAGATAAACTCTAAAAGCTAATATTGAATATAAAGTTAGATTTCAGACAAACTGAGGACTTGTAGCTCATTTATTGGTTTATATTTTTATCCCTAAATGCAAAAAACTAAGTAAAGTACAATCTATATCCAAAATGTCTGGTTCTAGAATATACTGATGTGGATCTATGAAGAGACAGCATGCAGAGGAGAAAGGAAAAACTAAACTTGGGCTCCAAATCTGCACCCTAGAGAAAAGACCAAAATTTATATTCTTAGGCAGGGTGGAGTCATTTCCTTATGTGCTGTAACAAAGTACCACAAACTGGGTAGCTTAAAACATTAGGAATTTATTCTTTCACAGTTCTGGATGCTGGAAGTCTGAAATCAAGATACTGGCAGTGTTGTTTGCTTTTGACGACACTATTTCATGCCTATGTCCCCATTTCTGGTGACAGCTGGCAATCCTTGGCATTCCTTGACTCGTAGAAGCATCACTCCAGTCTCTGCTTTATCTTCACAGGGTGTTCTCCTTGTATCTCTGTGTCTTCACATGGTGGTCTTCTTATAAGGACGCCAGTCACATAGGATTAGAGTCCACTCTACTCAATATGACCTCATCTTAACTAGTTACATCTGTAATTACCCTATTTCCAAATAAGGTCACTTTTTGAGGTATGGGGATTAGGACTTCAACATATCTTTTTTTATTTTATTTTTTTTGTGGTACGCGGGCCTCTCACTGTTGTGGCCTCTCCCGTTGCGGAGCACAGGCTCCGGACGCGCAGGCTCAGCGGCCATGGCTCACGGGCCCAGCCGCTCCGCGGCATGTGGGATCTTCCCGGACCGGGGCACGAACCTGCGTCCCCTGCATCGGCAGGCGGACTCGCAACCACTGCGCCACCAGGGAAGCCCTCAACATACCTTTGGTAGGGGGATTCAATTTAACCCATAAAACAAGGTCAATGGTGAACACAGGAACCTCTGGGAAGTTGTGTCATAGCCAGCAATTAAGAAAACTCAAATTTCTGTCCATGCAGCCTTAATTTGAATCTGAAGCTATTCTAGTCTCCAAGGAGCTGAATCAATATGCTGAATCAATATGTGTCTTACTATTTATACTTGAAAAATGAAAGGAATGAGAAGAAACAAAAAAATTATAGAGAGAAAAGAAAAAAGAAAAACATGGATGCAAAGTAAAGAAAGATAAGAACTTCCAAAACACTGTCTTGCTATCTCAGATGTATGAGTTCAATCAGATCTTAATGTTCTACTTGGATTTACAGAACTTCAAAAGCACAGAAACAAATACACATGTGAATTGTGGAAAAGGGAAAAAGTCCTCAACAAAAATCACTGTAGGGGCTTCCCTGGTGGTGCAGTGGTTGAGAGTCCGCCTGCCGATGCAGGGGACACGGGTTTGTGCCCCAGTCCGGGAGGATCCCACATGCCGCAGAGCGGCTGGGCCCGTGAGCCATGGCCGCTGAGCCTGAGCGTCCGGAGCCTGTGCTCTGCAACGGGAGAGGCCACAACAGTGAGAGGCCCGCGTACCGCAAAAAAAAAACAAAAAAAAAATCACTGTAAACATTTCAAAAGCACACTGTGCTAAAATAGGTAATTCAAAGCAAGTTTTAGAATTTCTGTTTTCTTTGAAAGCCTAGCGGTTAAAGTATCACAATGATGAATGGGAATGGGGTCCCGTCATGTTTGTTTCACCACTACTAATTCACCTGTTGTATCTTAACAAAATATGCCGATGCCTCTTTTTCTAAGAGTCTATCCTTCTACTTCCTATACATGTTTAGGCCCTGTAGGCCCATGTGTGCAATATGTACTACATTGCTGCTCTCAAGGGTTTAATATAAATGTAACATCGTGTTGTGCAAAAAGAATTTCACTGTGATTTAATAACTAACATACTTAGAGGGAGCCATTATTTAAAACAGCATAAGAATGTGAGAACCATTTGGCTGAGGAGAATTGAGCCAATTGGGATCCACTACCCTGTCATCATTCGTGCAGCAGAACATAAATATGGATCAGATGAAAGGAAATGTGCAGGTCAAATGCAATGGGTTATTCCGAACTGTCACAACTGAAAGATAATGCTTTGCTTGAGTAGAGAGGAAGAAATAAGTAGACGTTTTCTAAACATTAAATACCAGGATGAAGCCAAAGCTTTTGAACTGAAGCAATTGCCTCAGTCTAATGACTTCATTTTGTCTTGTAACCTGGGGAAACAAGATGTCAAAAGTAATCCCTTAAAAATGCTGATCAAGAAATGTACAAGACCTATAGGAAGGAAACTAAGAAGCCTTGAATAAGTGGAGGGACATGCCATGTTCCATGTTATGGAACTTTACGAGTTGTTTCTCAGACTTATCTGAAAGAGAATAATTGTAAGAATAGTTACTAGAAAAAATTTAAAAGTAGAAAATAATGGAAGTCTTCCTTAATGAAAATAAGGGATACTGGTATAGCAATAAGGAAATTGATCATTGGAACAGAACAATGTTCATAATCAATCTGTTTATACATACTAATTTTGATTATAATGAAGGTGGTATTTTGAATCTGTAGGAGAAATAATTCTACGGGAAAAACTGGTAGTCTATTTGGAAAGCCCTACATTAAGATGCTTTATCTAGCTCATATCATTTATCAAAAAAATCCAAATGGATTACAAATGTACAATGTAAAAAATGAAATTATAGAAGGATTAAAAGTAAATGGAGGGCTTCCCTGGTGGCGCAGTGGTTGAGAGTCCGCCTGCCGATGCAGGGGATGCGGGTTTGTGCCCCAGTCCGGGAAGATCCCACATGCCGCGGAGCGGCTGGGCCCGTGAGCCATGGCCGCTGAGCCTGCGCATCCGGTGGGGGAAAGTCTTTCTTCCCACACACAAAACCCGGAAGTTGTAAAGTAAAACAATCGATTTAATTTCATCATATTTTAAGAGTTCTGTACTCAACAGACATTAAAATTCAAGACTGAGTTGAAGCAAATATATGCATCACATTATATAAAGATTAATATTCACACCATAGTAAATGCTCCTTCAAATCAAGAAGATAAACAACCCAAGAGGAAAAAGCTAAGGTCAAACAAAGTAAGCACTTTGCAGTGAAACAAGTAATTCACAAAGACATTCAAACACCCAACAAGCATATGAATATAAATGTCCTATTTTGTTACCAATCAGAGAATTTTAAATTAAGCACAATAAAATATTTTGTCTATCAGATTAGCAAAAGTGAATATAATAATACTATCTATTACTGGTGCTATGTCTAGGATACAGGCACTCTCTGCTTTTGAGAGAGAATATTCACAATCTTTCTTCGGGAGCAAGTAGATAATATCTATTAGAATATAAAATGTGTGCATCCCTTTATTCTGCAATTCAACCTCCAAGACTATATCTATTCTAAAAAAATTGAAATATGCATAAAGTGTACAGGAATATTCACTTCAGTATTGTTTATGATTCGAAAAATTCAAGTTAAACAAAATGGCAATCAACATAGGTTTGATTGAACAAATGAAGATACAGTCTTAGTCTGTAATATAATTTCAGGCAGGATGGACTGGGTTATGCTGTTATGAGAAAACAATCTCAAATTCTCAGTATGTAAAATAAGCGAAGATTTATTTTTCACTCATGGTACATATTGGTCCTGGCTCAGCTAGGGTTTGTACTCTGTGTCATCAGTCAGTGTCTCCGGCACCTGGACTGATTTAGCTGCCACAGTCTAGAATATCACTACAACAGAGGGAAAGATAGAAAGTGCTAAATTGTAGACGTTGAATCTTTAAAGCTTCTACTTTAAAGTATCACTTATGATGACATTTTATTTCATTAGGTGGTCACACCTAACTCCATGGGCAGAGGAATTGTGTCCTGATGCTGAATTGAAATAATCGGTAGATAACACTAACGACTACCGCAAGCGCTATGCAGTTATTTAACAAGAATATGTCAGATCCATATGTACTATTTATAAAATGATATACAAACTAAGTAAAATACAAAATAAAAACAAGTTGCACTTAAAATCTGTAATTTTATGACATGTAAATCATCCTGATAAAGCTATTTTTTTTAAGTTGCAGAACATGTGGGTATTACTGCATTTGGCTTATGTAACAGACACCCAACTGTAATGGCTTAATCAAAATTTTTTTGCTTTTCATGCATAACAAAAGAAGTTTGGATATAGGCAGTCTAGGGCTGGTTTAGCTGCTGGAGGAAGTCCTCAGTGATCTAGTCTCGTTACAGCTTCCTGCTCATCTATCCATAACATGTGGCTTTAATTCACACTGTTGCAAGATGGATGGTTTATCTCCAGGCATTGGGTCATCATCCCTGTAGCCAGCTTCAAGGGATGATAACAAATGTTATCTTTTAGTTGGGCACGTTGCCACTCCTGATAACATCAAGGCTTTATTAATAAGAAAAAAGGGGGGAAAATGAATGCATGTAAGTTTATCCAGACCAAAAAAAAAAAAGAAAGAAAGAAAGAAAAGAAAGAAGGTGGGAATGGAGAATAGATATTGGGTAGATAACTAGTTCTTTTTATATCACATTCTTTTCATTGGTAATATAATATGAACATTGTCCCATATCATTATTTGTTCCTTGCAAATATGCACCATAATTTATTATACGATTCTCCAGTTGTTAGACAATTAGATTATTCCTTATTTTCACCATTTTACATAATGCTTCAATTAACATTCTTGTATAAAATTTTGTCTAAACCTCTAATTGTTTGTTTAGTATCTTATGGCACTGATGGTATGAGGTTTACAGAGTTTGGGTTTGGTTTTTTTATTTTTTGTTTTTTTCAGTTCCAAGCTATTATGTAGCAAAACTTAAAAACCTTTTAAACACTTCCCAGTTATTTAGGATGTGAGCAAGTCTTCCCTAATTTAAGTTCCCACAAGAACTTTTAGTCCAGGACTAAAGATTCTGTTTATTAAGAAATATAAACACCCAGAGGTAACATTCAGAGCATAGTTTTGAGACACTGTCAACGACAGTGTAACTGACTTATATCTGGTGGTGGGGGATGAAGGTGGCAGTGCAGTCTCACAGTAGTGGTGGCAGCACTGTTGGCAGAGGCAAAGGCACTGGCTGTGGTGCTCACTGGGGGTGTGGAGGTGGTGCTGAAGGTAGGGTAGTGGTGGAGGTGGTAGTAAGGGACATAGATGGTGGTGAAGGAATGGAAGAGCTGGTGAGAGATGGTGGAGGTAGTAGCTAGAGACGGTGAAGACATTCAGGTTATAGGGAACAAGACGATCACATTACTGATCACTATGATGGTCACAGAATACCTTATAGGCTATTTCTTATGCATTGTTTCAAATCCTCTCAGAGTTACTTATCACAGCCAGCCATGGTTGTAACAATAAATTCTATGGTGGCTTTAACACTTCACCAGGTATAACGATATAACTTGAGAGTGCTTTGTACTGGATCTTGCTGCCTGCTTCTTACTTCCTGTCCTGGGGCTTCTCTGATGCTGTAGCATGAGATGCTCATCGACCCAGGCACTTATGCATGTAGACTCCAGAAATGGAAGGAAGTTAATGCGACATGAAGCTATCCTTGACCAAACTGGGATGTAAACTGAAGGATAAATGCTTTCCAATTTTGTTTCCTGGGCAAGCCATCCAGCTATGTATTTCATGAAGCTCCTTCAGAGAGTTCCACAGAATCAAGCTCCATTTTCCCATACTGGTGGCCAACTCAATAATGCATCCTTCTATTGACCCTTTCTCCTTCCCTGCCCTGCTTTACTCCTGCTTTTTATTGCTACTTTCTAGAATCACATCCCAAATTTAATACCTGGTCGTAAACATTTGTTTTAGGTTCAGATTTTAAGGGAACCCAGCGTAAGGCCAGGAAAGCTATTTCAAGAAGGGCTTTACAGAATGACATTACCTAGATTGGTCATCCATGGTTCAGAAACATATTTTTATTTATTTAAGTATCGTAAATTTGACCCATGGGAATTTATCCCCCTCGAGATAGTGTATCTCCAGTACCTAACATAGTATTTAGCACAAAGTAGATGCTCAGTAAAGCACCATGAATGAAAGGATGAATTAAAAGCAGCCAATTTTAAAGCCCAAGTGCCAAGCTCACACCAATACATACATCTCAGTCAGAACTGGTATGTATTTGTGAAACCAAATAAAATTAGAAAATTACTTGCTGAATCTGGAATTAGAAGAAAGTTGGGCAATATAAGAAATAAGACTGTGTAACAAAAGCTGACTAATAGACCAACCAATCTGACATACACAACAGTGTGACTCATTCTGGGCCTCATCTCTGGAAAAAACTGTATAAACCTAAAATTTTCTTACTCTCAAATGCTCTTTTTTTTTTTTTTTTTTCCTTTTTCAACTCCATCAACCAATCGTGTGTTTTTACTCCCCAGTTTGGTAGTAATATCCAAATCTTCAAGCTTAAATTGACCTTCCTTAACCTTGGCTACATTTTAAGGGAGTCTTCTTTTTTGGTCTCTGTATCATCATAAAGTGACTCCATATCACAGTACCAGATGGGCTATTTGTAGGTCCATTCTTGCAGAAAGCTCATCCCATAGACTCTACATTGGCTCTAGTATCTTGCTTCAAATTTTGACATAAAGCTTACTGATGTGTCCTCTATAACTGATAATTTTAGTCTTGTAGCCCAGTGGATGACCCTTGGCTGAAGAGGATAGACCTTCTGGTTTCAATTTTTTCAAAGTGTAGAACACAAAGATTGGGCAAAAGCCCTCTGGACCACCTACTCTACCACCACACACACACCCAAATCTTGAGAAGTCTTTTCTCAAATTAATAATCATTGCTGAGGTTACAATTTAAAAATATTGATTCTTACATTTTGATTTAAATTCAACAAGTAAATTAAAATAAATTTGAAACACAAGTTTAGGCGGATTTTTAGAATATATTTGTTATTGGCCACGGGACCACCTAGGACATATGGGACCACCAATGGCCCTGAGATCACAATTTGAGAACCATTTATCTATACCACAGCAAATGTACGTTCTGGCAGAAACTGAAATGAAGTAGACATGTTTCTTTTTTGTTAATTTCATTTTCATCTCCTTTATAAAAACAAAACAAACTTTTTTTTTAATCCTTCTCGATTCGGTTGCCAGGAGTCAGACTTAACATTGTCACCTCCTCCAGTTCTGGGAAAACAGAATCTAGAAAAATAAGAAAAAAGCTAACAGCAGCCTTGAAGATCTAGCTTACAGCTGACTGGTGAATCTGAGAGTAGTGAGTAAACCATTTCAGGGAGTTGGCTGAGACAACCTGTTACATGTTTCTGAATGTGATAATATTTTTTCCAGTAGGTGTGTTACTGTAGTTCATGTATGTTTGCTCATTAAAATACTCTGAAAAATGTTAAATGAGTTGTGGCCAGGACTGCTATGTGTCACTCTAACATTCATTCTCCCATTCCTTTTGATATTTTGCCCAGCTAAAAGTTTAGACTTCTCAGCATCCCTTTCCCCATTCAGTTGGGTGTGGGTCTGTGACCAAGGTCTGACCAATAAGATTGTCGTGTTGTGTGGAGGTTCCAGGAAGCCTTCTTGATGGCAGAAGGAGAGCATGAGAACTCCTCGGTCGCCTCCTTCTTCCTGTTCCCTGAAATATGGATGTAAAGATTTGCAGGTGAGGATCACGCAGATGTACTCCTGGAGCTTAAGAGCACATCTAAGGATGCTAAGGATGATGGAGCAGCAAGTAAAAAGGAAGTGCGTGCTAGCGGAACTGCCACTAAATGGGAGAGAAAAACTTTTATCTGGTTTAGACCACTGTTATTTGGGTTTTGCTGTCCTACGCAGTCAAACATAATCCTAACTGACACAGAAAGGAAGCCAAAATACAGCGAGTGTGCCATTTGGAAGCATAGGGCAGCGTAGCTACTACTGTTCCACCCTGGTTTCATGTCTATACCGCCAGCAAGTATCAGGTGCCTGGAGGGAGGGGGATCTTCTCAGGTCATGGTTTGGGGAGTACAATGCAATCTCTTCCTCTTTCTTTAGCTCATGTGTCATTTTTTATATGAGCCATTTAAAAAATAACACATCCAAGCTTTCTTTCCTTCTCCTTTCCTTCCTTCTTTCCTTTCCTCCCTCCCTCCCTTCCCTTCTTCCTCCCTCCCTCCCTTCCCTCCTTTATCCCTCCCTCCCTTCCTTCCTTCCTTCCTTCCTTCTTTCCTTCCTTCCTTCCTTCCTTCCTTCCTTCCTTCCTTCCTCCCTCCCTCCCTTCCTTCCTCCCTTCCTCCTTGTCTACCTGCCTCTCCCAGACCTTTTCTGAGCTTCCTTACCATGTTTTGGAAATTCCTTTCTCTATGAGCCTTGGTGGGATGCAAAGAAATCCCAAAACATCAATTTCTCATTCCCCCCACTCCTACAGGCGTCAGCTAGTCAGAGGTGCCCACTTGGGGTTTAGAACCTGGAACTAATGACACAAAGAAACAGGGATGGGAGATTCTCTATGGAGACAGCTGTAGGGATGGTAGCATCCTTTAAGGGCAGTGGTGGCAGGGAACTAGCTATGACATCAATGCCCTTCAGCCACCAACATCAAGGGCCACATCTGTAGTTGAAGAAGTTGAGTGCATTACTCATTGCAACGAGGGAGTGTGCAAATCATAGAGAACCATGGGGAGTCTCAGTAAGAGGGTATTAGAAAAAAAAAAACAAACCTGTTATAGGATCTGGGCTTTGGTTGATAATTTCAAGGAAGATCAAAGAAGGGAGGGTTACTGTCAGAACCCAGGGGCAATTCTAGATTGTCTCAGTAAATCGTATCCACAGGGAGGGCAGACTAGAGCAAGGATAAAGCTGCAATCGGTAAAGAAGTAGCAGGTACTCACTCAGCAAAAGGGGAGATGTTTGCTATTTTGTGTTGCACAGGGACCTTGTCTGAGATGGATGTGGCTGTGAGCGAACAATACGGTGTAATTGTGAACGTCAGATCAGATCAGTTCTCAGACATTAGGGGCTGCTGTTTCCTTTCTTGTGAGCAGTATCTGATGTCACAGTAGCAGTGGTGTAAACTGTGCATCTGGTGTTCGGTGCAGTGCACTCAACAGGCAGACTCTGTATTGTTGTTTTCATCATGGTTTTTTCTTCCCGCCCATTTTCTAAGGCTGGTTTTCTAATCTTCCGGGTAATTCTATGAACCACCCAATACCCTATCAATAATTTTTTTCCTGCTTAAATCAGCCAGAATCAAATAAGACCGTTATCACTTGCAAAACTGTTTCCTTGTATATAGCAATAGTTATTTTACAACAGAAAGTGAAAGTAATATAGCTATAAATTACTCTATGGCTATTCTCTAGGTGAGGATATATCCATTTATTATTTTCTATTGTATCTTAAGGGCATTTTGCTACTTTAAAACTACACTTATATGATTCTGGAAAACCTCTGGTCTCCATATGAATGATGAGACATTCAAGAGAATCTGGGAGGAGAGTTGGAACTATTAAACCTGAGATGATCAGCCTGGGTTTCTGGGAATCTCCCACTAACCCGTTCATGAACAGCAGACACTATGCCTTAGACAGGAAATAGAAATGTAGAGTGTCACCCTTAAAAGGGTGCAAAGATTTGAATAAGAAAGATTTCGGAGTTTGTTCCAGCTTTCAAAAGCAAGTTCAATAAAATAAAAGCTATATTTCCCTGTGCTGTATGAAAAAAAAAGCTAGTTAGGGTAAAGCCAGCAGCCACGTTACTCCCACATAACCCTGCCCACTATTCATGCCTGTTGGTACCAGGATTCAGCACCTGAAGTGGGTCTTAGTCAATCCACAGACTGGATGGAAATATCAGAGATATATAGCATTCCTGTTCTTGGACTGTCATAGGATTTCTTTTTCTCATGTTGCCTCACCTGAAACTTTATAACTTCCCACACTTGGACTTAGCATAAGTGATTCTATTCCCCCAAAGCAAAGTGGCATAACTAAAATCCTCTACCATGGGCCGGGGCGTGTTCTAGGCCTGGGAAGGCATCTGCGAGTGAGGGGATGGGGGTGGGGGGGGTGATGATCTCCTTGTTCACACCTCACCCCACCCCTGGGGTTGCCCTCCCCTTAGGCGTATGGTTCTGGGACTGTGGTGAGAGTGGGTAGGGGTATAAAAGTGGCATCATCGGATGAAGTCTGTGTGGACTTTGGAGGCACATCCAGAAGTCACTGCCGCTGACCTGGCAAGAAGGGGGCACAGGGAGCCTGGCCCTCCTCTCGGCTGCTGGGGCAGGTTCTTCGGGAGCAGACCCAGAGCTCAGGACGGGGCACCATCTCCCTCCAGTCCTTGCTGGGAGGTAGGAAGCACCGCCGCCTCCTGAGTCCTCCAAGGATGCTTTGAGCAAGGCCTTTCTCCAGGGCACCGCTCTCTTCCTTCTTGGGCAACCTCCTGGAATCTGGAGGAATCCTCTGGTGGTCCCCTCATGCTTTTCCTTTCCTCTGATATTAAGGGAAAATGTCCCTGCCTCGCCCTGTTTCTTCCTTGCAAAGCTTTTGTTATCTTCTGGATCTTTCACAAAAGGTTCGAAGCCCCCTTAAACCCTGAGCCGAATCTTGGGCCAATGAAAGCCTGCTTCCCTCTCTTCTAGGGCAGGGAGGGCTGATTTTTCAAATCTTTTCAGGAGGTAGGGGAAATTGTGGTATTCTCTCATTCTAATGTAGCAGAGAAATTCAAGAAGAGCAAAAGAGCGTTTCATATACATATACATACATATGTACATATGTACATACATATGTACATATGTACACACAATGCATACCTTGTCACAGGAGCTGCAACAAGGATAACCGCAGCAAGAGAACCTAGAAAGGACACTGGACAGATTGACCCCTGCAGAAGGTGACGATTGTGGAAAAACGGGCAGGGGTTTACAGATCAAAAAAAAAAGAAAAACAAATCTAAGAAAGTTCATTACAGGTAGAGAAAAGAGAAAGTTGCATGTTCTTGCGCAGAGGGGCATAACAGAATGGACATTCTCTCCTCACGACAGCACAGTATAAACTACTTTGGTTGAAAACAAAGACGCTAGAAAATATGGGTCCTGCCATTACCGACTGTGTAATCTGATTTGAGAATGCACAAACAAATAGACATAACAGCTAACATTTGTTAGGCATTTACTAAGCACTTTAAAACGTTATCCTTTCTCTTTTGCACAGCTGAATCTTTGCAGTTGTGTTCCATGTTGGGCATTCTGCTGCAAAACAATAAAATCAAGGCACAAACAAAAAAAAATATTGTCCTGAGTATAAAAGATGCCCTACCTTCTTTAATCCCCCCCAGCAATCGGGGTGAATGCCTTTTATTAGTATTGTTTTACAAATGAGAGGACTGAGGCTGGAGACAGTAGGGCCCCTGACCATTCTTACAGGGATGGTAAACATAGATACCGCCTCAAAGCAACGCACACGTGTGCATACGAATCAGGGCACGTTCAGAGAACACTCGGTTTTACTTGACTTTCAGATCATGCTTCAAAGGCTGCAGGCAGATGGAGAACTTGTGGGGTCCCTGAGGAGCTGGCTGGACATATCGGGGTAACTTTGCTGAGAAAGCGTGTCCACATGGTGTGTGCCAAGTTCATTTCACACTTGCTGGCCAGGCCGTAAGGAGAGGCCACTGAGTGTGACAGGCACAGGGCCTGGCCCAGAAGTGAAGTCCCAAGCGTTAGAAGCAGAAATGAGTTTGTCTTCCCGTTCAGTTCACAAGGCAAACAGATTGTAACATTAGGTTTTCCCCTCAATCCTGACCGAGGTGGGAACAGTTGCGGCCAAGAGTCAGGAAGATCCCAGCTGGGAGAATGTTCTTTAGACTGGCCGTGTAGAAGGACAGCTAGACCCTCTCTTTAGGTGAAGCAGAGAGTGGTTGTTACCAAAGCATTTCTCCAGCACATCATAAAAAGGATGCCCAGGAGCTGAAAGTCTCGGGATAAAATTAAAGATGGGCTCCATCTGGGGCACGCTCTGCTTTGGCCCTTGAAGCCCAGTCAGATACAGAAATGGAAGCCGAGGAGACCAAGTATCTACCACATGCGAGCTTTCTCTGTTCAACCTTGTTTCTTCCATTTAGTGTTTAGACATTTTGATGTGGCTGTAATAACAACAACAACAACAGCAGCTGCTACTACACACCACCCACTGTGTAAGGAAGGTGGTTGTCTACGCCGTTTCCACAACTGACCCAATCTTCAAAACGAGTATCTGACAGGCGGTATCATTGTTGTCCCCATTTTACAAATGAGAAAGCTGAGGCATAAAGAGGTTAAATACTCTCCCATGTTCACTCATCTAACACGAAGGCAGAACGAGGGATCTAACCCACACATCCAGGCTCCAAAGCTGTCCATACTGCCTCTTTTTAAATACTTTTTGTGGGACTCCAGGAGTAAATTCAACAGTAATGAAGACAATTTCCTCTCTTATAATTAAGGTTTGACTCAGCTTCCCCTTCCTAAAATGGGTATACAATACTATGGTGATTACTTATATATATAATCCATCATGGGATTTTGAAAATATACTTAATGTTTGTATAGCACTTGGAGGCCCATTAAATGTGCAATAAAATGTAGACAAAGAAACATTTTTGGCATTGCTTATTGATGATGGCAGTGGAAGTCAGTTTCCTTTAAAGACTTTTCCTGCTCCAGTAGTTCCTTCTTTGTAGTATTTCCTATGGCCCCTTTTCCTAGCTCTCCCATGGAGAAGAAACTAGAATGACAGAGGGGAGCCCCATATCAAGTCAGCCACTCATAATTAACTTCCTTAATCAAAGGTAACCCTCCCTTTTTGATTAATCATCTTTTTATAGTACACTTAAGAGGAAAAAGGACCAAATGAAAATATTAAGTTGGAGGCAACGCAAACTCATTCGATAATATTGCCATTACAACTGAGTAAAGAAATACACAGAGCTCCCCTGGAAATATTTCCCCTGTCAAAATTTATGTCTTTTCTAACGGGTGTGTGCAAGGAGGTGTTTTTCTTCACACACTCTACGTGGATGTATTGAGTAAATGTTAGCTTTGTGTCTTTTTTTGGCCCATTAAGAGTTACGCACCATGGCAATTTACAAACAAGAGGGTGACCAGGTAGGCAGGGCCAAAAGAAGTTTGATGAATCAGGAGAAAATGACAAATTATTTACAAAACATAATCTGGGAGCTGAAATTGTCATGTCGCACTTTAGGGGAACACAATCACCCCCTAAGCAGCCATCAGTTCCATCGGGTTGGGTTGACTCTTATCTTTGATGACTGGGGCTACGGATTCACCTACCATTTGCAACAAAGCGCTCCAATATTTTTCAGGAGCAAAGCACTTTTCACTGGCTGTTCCAGAGTAGCTCATTGAAGTAAGAGCCAAGCGTGTAAACGACCTCCTGAAAGAACTGGCAGCCTAGGAGAACACTGAGCCCCAAAGTGAGAGTTGTTTGCAAGGCGCTCCTCCAGCTGAAGCCTGGGCAGGGGAGGCCAGCAAGCAGGGAGGCAGGCGGAGGTGGGCGGCTGTCTGCGGGCGGGCGGAGGGGAAATGTTTATACAGAACAAGTCAAAAGGTGGACAGCAAACAAATCACGGTGTGGGGCTGCTCAAAGGGTGAATTCGGGAGGTATCTACCGGGCTCCCAGGAGAAAAGGAGAGATGCTAATGCTAGCGGCATTGCAACCTAAACGCATCTTTCCCATCGGGGGTTAAAATCTTTGCTTCTTTGCAAAGTAGGCACAAGCTCTCCAGCCCCCAATTCCCCTGGGCACAGGGAGTGCAGAAAGTTTTCCTTGGTAGGTCAGTTGTTTTTATGTGAAACCATTTTGGCCAAGGTGGAGATTTTTCACTTGGGTGTCAGTGGTGTCATTCTGATGTTTATAAAATGTAGCAAATGTACAGTTTGAACAGTTATTTTAGGTAAAAACGTCAATTTCTTCAGAGTCAGGCACTCTAAGTTCTGTGTTTGAGACAAATTCTTAGATTTTCCAGTGTTGAGAAAACTTTCACCTTGCTTCACACGGTTCTCAAGTTGAGTTATGACCCTGACGTCCCTCTGCTCTCGAAAGTGTGGTGATGGAGGTCAATTAAAAACAACCGAAAAGAAGAAAATGTAATTTTCTGTCTCATGGAGGAAGGGGGATGAAAAGACCTTTACAGGGTGGAATTTTGCTGGCAACTGACCTTAACAATCATTTCTCTTTGAGACCCGGTGCCCTTGCTAGGAACACCCTTGGGGGGTTGGGTGGTCACTGCCTCAACACCCTGTGTCTTAAACCTAAGTTTCAAAGATCTCTTCACCTCAGCCTCTACCTGCCAAAATGCTTTTATGGCCTTTAAAATGTCCAGATAAATTTGATGTAAGGGGATGTTTGTCTGAATCATTACTGTTCTCCCTCTGGGTTTGCGACCTCTTTCCTTACACTTGGAATGCCTTAAGTGGTCTCCTGATCCAACTTCCTTGTGTTTCTCTTTTCACTTCCCCCCAAAGCTGTTCAAAGCCACCCTAGTTCAATTGCATGACTATCCTGGGACCTGAGGTGTTTTAGCACCGAGATCTGCAAACTCCATGCCATCAAGACTAGAGCTGTCAATCTATTTCAAAGATTCCTGAGAGAAGGATTGCAAGACATCACTCATTCATGTGACTCAGAGCTTCTCATGTTCAGAAACTCATGTCTCTTCCTAAGCTTAAATCTGTTTCTTCACATGGATTCAGAGAATGGCTTTTCATCCCTTTTCCCAGCCCATTTATATATTTTGAGAGTGATTAGGGCTCTTGATTAGCCTTCTTTTTTTTTTTTTTGCGGTATGTGGGCCTCTCACTGTTGTGACCTCTCCCGTTGCGGAGCACAGGCTCCCGACGCGCAGGCCCAGCGGCCATGGCTCATGGGCCCAGCCGCTTCACAGCATGTGGGATCTTCCCGGACCGCGGCACGAACCCGTGTCCCCTGCATCGGCAGGGGGACTCTCAACCACTGCGCCACCAGCGAAGCCCCTAGCCTTCTTTTTCACATTAGATTATTCCATTTTCTTTTTTCCTTTTGCCACACAATTTATTTTCTGCTTCACAAGGTGTTTTTAGAGAATCCAGGCAGATGTTGAAGAGAGAGTTTTACAGTCATATTCTTTCTTAGATTCTCACTCGATGTTTTTAATCTACATCTTTCTTTCTCAAAGAGGCTGTTGATGGGGATCGTTACCATTTACTGATGATCTTCTCCATGTTTTATATTTACCAGCACATTTGCTCCTCACAGCAGCCTCTCAAGATATATGTTAAATATTTCTATTTTATAGGAGAAAAAACATGTTCAGAATGCTCAGAATACTTACCAAGATTCCTGGCTAGAATGCAGTGAAGCAGGAGTCACATCTAGATCTGACCACCTCCAGTCTCTGCTTCTGTGCACTTGTAACCAATAAGACTGTTGTGGGATCGGAAATGTTTCTAAACAAGAACTCTTCTGCTGCAGTTCAGCTGTGATCCTCTGACCTTCCCCCAGACACTCGAGTGAATCCAGCTGTAATCTGTCTCATATTTTATAGGTTTTTTTATTTGTGATAAGTTACTTGGCTGCATTTTTCTCTTATTTTCTTTCTTTAGTCCCTAATTGTCCACTTTACCAGCAAGTCCAATTCTATGTCTGATCTTGTTCTCAGAGGTGAGGAGAAAATTAAATACAGGGAGCAAAGTCTATTTTGTAGCCTTTTTAAAGTTTTTAAACATTTAACTTCCAAAGTAGTACATGAATACATGCCCCTTGTACAGATTTCAAATTATACTGAGGCAAAAGGAAGGAAAACATGAAGTCCTTCTTCACCAATTTGGGTACCAATGGAGTTTCCTAGGGATCATTTTTCTATGCCCTTAAATTATTTGTGGAAATGAGTAGGGAATAAACAAACAGCAAATACTCCATTTGAACTTTCCAATCAAAACTAACCACAAAAGATTTGAGGGGGCTCCACAGCTGTTTCATTCACCTATTAAACGAGAAACCAGTAATGTCATCTTTTAATGCTTGCTGAGCTTCTTTGCTTTTGGTTAAAAAAAGTCTGCTTTTGCTGCTTCTTCTGGAAACTCTTGGACACTCCTTTTCCAGGCTCATCCTTCATTATCTCTCTGATCTTGTCCCACCACAACTTAACTTGTCTGTGAGTTGGTTACTGGAATTGATACCTATGCCTTCCAGAAAATGATAGGCAGGCTTCTGAGGGACTATCCTTCAGTTTTCAAACAGAATGAATAGTCTCTGTATTAGAAATTTATGATCTGTCTTCATCCCCATCTTTGTGCTGCACGTTCTTGTTTATTTTCTGTTTTGTTTTGAGCCCTCCTCCGTAGGTGTCCCTCATCATGCACACACTTACTTGAATTGTATGTGGACTGCTCTCATGTCCCATGTTATGTGACCCTCCCCTCTGCCTTTCTTTCCAATTGCAGGGTCTACGTTTTAATATGAGGCCAACAATCATTGCCGTCTACACAGTGGTTATTTCCCCAATAGTTTTGTCTCTTCAAAGTGCTGCAATCTCCAGAGGAAATGAAACCAATTGTTCACTTTACACTGTAAACAGCATTCAGAAGCTATGGCTGTATATTTTATCTTGGCTATATAATAATTACAGTGAGAATACTTCATAGGAAGGAGATTTATTTTTCACCCTCATTGTATCATTGAGGATAGGCCCAGTTCTGCTGCAGTGACAAACAACCCCCATATCGCAGGGGCTTAGAAAAACAAAGGTTTCTTTCTTGCTCATGCTACATGTGTATGTAGGACCATCTAAGGGCTCTGCTCCACATTATCTGAGGAAATCTTCCTATCATCCACTAGCTCTCCAAACACCTGCTTTGGTTGTGATAACTTTGTCTAAAATGTATGGAGTGTGCAATGCTGTGGTGATTCTCGTTGGGGATCTTGCATTTAAACTTGTAATTAGGTTATATAATCTTACCTTTGCAAAATTGTTCCGTACACTCTATCCCTTGGGGTTCTCTAGTTCAACAGTCATTCTGTGAACATTTTTTTTAAAGTAAATACAGTTGTAAAAAAACCAAAAGAAAACACTCCAGTCTTGCTTTGTCAGAGTCTTAAGAGTTTCCATGTCTCTGTTGAGGTCTTTCCATACTCCATATTCCTCTCTATCTCATTCATTAAAGTTATGAAATATTTTGACATTGTCACAATTTTTGCTTTTCAGTCTTTTAATCTATAAATACTTCCTCATTATTTATACCCCTATGAGGAGACATATTTTGTTTTATTTTTTCCACATTCTTATTCTAATTGGAACAAGTTTTTCTTGTGTCCTGAATATTGTGCTTTGAAGAATATTCAGCTTGTCTGAAACCTTAGGCCTTTACCTCATGAATGGCTTGCATTTCCTGGTTTTATTGTTTGTTCCTAGTTCTTCCTTCATGATCATTAATTCTTCTTGTTTTAAAAAGTGATTCCTTCTGTCTTTGTAGCCAATGTTATTTCTCCCCACCTATAGAATGTCACAGTGTCATAAACAGGATGACATATTTAATGTGTCTTATGTGCATAAACACATAAATATTTAGTATATACCTGATATTCTCAAAGATATACACATGTAACTGACATGTTCAAAGAAGGGTTCACTGAGATAAATATTAGGAGTGTTATTTAAAATGTTTATAAACATTCCTTCTGCTGGTCATTGTCTATACTTATGCCTCCAGTTCTCTATGAGGTAGAACTTACAGTTTGATTGTACGTATTTTTTGTAAAAATGGCATCGGTGTATTAATTATATAATGGTGAACCAACAATAGAACATCCCTGCCTGGAAGCTTCGAAACAGTAGGTCAATAACAGGAAGATATGTTGCTGCTGTAATTTGCTGATTAAAAAGTTATATCAAGGTATTAGACTAATAGTTCACTTGGCTGTTTTGGGATATATATAGATATATGATTAGATAATTTTTATATTTAATTTAATAGATGCTTCATAATCTGAATAAGATACTGAGGCTGAACAACTGAATGGTGCTATTAATTCATTCCCAGTCCACTGGCAGGAGTTTAGGCTTTCTGCCTAAGAACACATATGGGGTAATTTAATCAAATACAATTTATGCCCTCTATGTGCTTTATTGTCTAATTCTACACGTGTATAATATGTACCAAGGCAGAGAGATATGTGGGTGTGATTGCAAGAATGTTGAGTATGTTTTAATAGCTCCATCAAAGCATAAAGTCCTCCTACATAGTAATATACATAGTATGCAGTGTATGTGTGTGTATGTGTGTGTGTGTGTGTGTGTGTGTGTGTTGATTTGGAAGTGCCTGAGGGTGACATATGGAGACCAGCTACAGAGCAGTAGTTTTTACCCTCGTGGCCAGAATGATCCTTGGAGATGGTGCTTAGTGGGAGGTTGTGGATGGGGGCCACGAGAGGTAGGATCTTCAGGGTGCCTCTCATCTTTATCATCGTCATGCATCAAGACTGCTGCGTCACATATAACATTTTCCATTCTTTTTGCCCCAGTGTTCTGGTTCTGCTCAACAGCAGCAACCTGTTGATTCTGGACTGCTAAGTACTTCTGGCTGGCATATGAGGCTGCTGGGTGACTTAACTGTGGGAGACAGACAGAATTGTTTCCAAGGTACACCTAAGGAGGCCCTCAGCAAAACAAACATTGATTTTGGAGAAGTATTTTTTTCTGTATTTGCTTGCTGCCAGGGGCCTCTAAATAGGATCCCTATTTTTTTTTCCTATTAATATTAACCCATTTAGAGGCTGAATGATAAAATTCATGCCAATAAGTCTTGCAGGATGTTGTAAGACACCATTAGCTCCCCCAACAGAGCACCTCCTGGTGAGGATTCAGTAGGTGATTGAACATGAACTAAAACCTTGGAGGCTGCCCTGAGTGCCTGGGTGGCCTTTGGTTTACTGCTGGTTCACTGGGTTCCTTCTGCCTCAGTGGGCCAACTCCCAGTATTATAAATCATATAGATGTGAACTTCTTCCTGAAGTAACTTGTTTGCTTTATTTATTTGGAAAATTTCGGTAACTGCTCTCTCAACGGCCAGGCTGTTGAACTTGCCATAACTGAGGCTTACTCAAGAATGTTTAGTCTTAACACTGTGTGGTTTCCTTTAGTGACTCCCGGGCCACATTTTGAAGAGAGACTTGCTGGTACTAAAGTATGGTGAATTCACTTCCAGGTAACCCAGGGGCACCTCAGAATACCTTGGGTTTTGAGACAGAGTGGGTGGCAATGGTGAAGTGGAACCTCTCCCTAAACAAACCAGGCCCACACAACCACAAACACACCCTCACCCACATACACCTTGATGTTTGAGGGGTTGAATATGCAAAAAATGAATGCAGTTTTCAATGGGAGTTTTCGACAGAGTAATTTTTTAATATTTTTCATGTCGAAGTCGTCATGTAAGTCTGCCTTCTGAAATTAAACCTCTTCCACTTCCTCCTGGGGCACTGCGTGTCTTGAAAAGTGTATTTGAATAAAAGAAAATAAGTACCTAAAAATGAATAAAATCATTCATTGGTAGCAGTGATGTGAGTTTACATTTAGGGCTCCCAAGCCAAACTGTCAGAAAAGACCACATTATACTTTGTAGTTTGCCAAACAGCTTTCTGGTGGAGAGAGTAAGATGGAGGGGTGGAGGTCGGGGGGTAGGTGAGTGGGGGTTTTACTTGAGGATGTGTCTGAAATGCAGAGGCTACTCATATGGCTTCTAGACCTGGGATTAGGAGATAAATGAGGACATTTGCAAACACTTTAAGTCTATGAAAAATCATGCAGTCGGGTTTTAACTTCATGTGGAGGCATGGTGACATTTTTTTGGTGCCTGGATTTGGGACCTTTTTGTGTACTAAATTGCATTAGGAAAAAAAAAAAAGAGTGATTTGGTGCTTCACAATGTGGGGAAGAAGGAGATCTATTCCAAAGGATGTCGTAAGAACATGCCTTTCGTTAACTTTTATGGTTAAGGCTAAGGGGGGCTGCTGGTGCCCTTCTTTCACACCCACCCCTCAGTATTCCTAACAGCCTGCAGTTGTTTTAGATGGTCTGTTTATATTACATGCTCAAAGACTGAGCATCTTTATATCTGTGCTTATATCCCTTCCCTGACTCTTTTAAAATGCATATTGCTGTCCAAAATACTGTGTTCTAATAGCCAAGAGCAGAATATGGAGAGAGTTAGAAATGCCAACTTTATGGTTTGTTAAGCCCTGTTGAGTTCCTTGGGGACAGATTGTGTTACACAAATATTTATTGTTTTGGATATACTTTGGATAATGAGGAGACTGGGCCTATATGGCAGAAGGAATGAGGATTAAAAAAAAAAAAAAGCCTTGAGAGGACGGCAGCAGAGAGCGGAAGATGGCAGTCCAATCAAGAGCAATGGCTTCCTTTGCTCATACTCAAATGATGCAGTGGGAACTGAGAGGTGACTTGAGGGAAAAGTGAATTTTCTCTTGTGCCATCCCTTGGATTTTCATGTGTGTATGTATTTGTCCAAGGGTGGAATTTTCTTTCAGAAAATGGCTGCACTTTTCAAATCTTTCTACTACCAAGAGCATAATTAAGGAATTACACAGAGTACAAATAGGCACTTAAAGAAATAGAATAGCTCCTAAGACGAGTGGGAACTGTAACCTGTTTAAAAATACTAACACATCTGTTCTTATTATAGGCAAAGATATTAAAACTACTTAAAGCAGCAAGTTTATTGTGCCTAAGAATCATCTAGAAAGCTTGTTCAACACAGATTCTTAGGTTCTACTCTGGAGTTTTTCATTCAGAATGTCAGCAGTTGGGCATGAGAATTTGCAGTTCCTACAAGTTCCCAGGTGAAACTAACTGATGCTGTGGATACTTGGACCACACTCTGAGTAGCACATCCTTAAAATGATTTTGTTCAAGAGAATAGAAGGAGGGAGTAATGTAGGATGGTGATGGGTCAATAGCGAGTGTTGGTAATATTTGTTTAGGTGGGTAACTCAGGCTCATACCACTGTACCAAGATTTGACAGAGGGGCCCGATTTTAGCACAGGATACGTCTAAGGCTGGAAGACTCTCCAAATTGTCCTGCACTGTGATTGTGCTTGGGAGTACTAGATGAGCTCTGGATTATTAATTTAAATAGTCTTCACCCTTCATGGGTTCTTATGCAGCCTGGGTTGGAACCTTCCCTTGGTGCCCCAGTGATAATGGGCATATTGACTGCAGGACCACTTTTGGACTAGGGCATCACATGGCAGCCAGAAACAACAGCAGTGATGACCTCTAGTTCTTTTGGTGGCTTGCATTGTTTTTGGAAGCAAATTATTTGCATGGAGTGAGCCCCAAAATTCTTAAGTTCTTAGGTAATTTGGGAATGAGTAGGAAGAAGAAAAGTCTTGGAGGAATGACTTACTGCTAGTAAGATTGGAGATGGGGAGGTAGGTTGTACTATTAGTTGGAATTCAATATGACCTCATTTGCACCCTGAGTTTGCAGAGCATAACATACGGGTTTTGGAAGGGATCAATATGTCAATCAGATGGGAGGCTTGTCACCATGGAAGAAGAGAGGAGAATCGAGAAACAAACAGGAGCATAGCATCTTCAGTGGTGTCTATGGGAGAAAACTTGTCCTGATCTACAAGTAATGGTATCTGTTCCCTCTGGAAATGCTTTTCCCATCACAAGATAAAGTCATCAGGTAATTTCAGATTAATAATGCTTGCCATTCTGATCACCCAGCTCAATCCTCTGGCTCAGACAGCGAACGCATCAGCAGTTTTGCCAGTCTCCACAAAAGGCCTGTGGAGATTTTTATTGGGATTACATTAAACCTATAGATCAATTTGGGGATAATCTATATAATTTTTTCCTTTTTATTGAAGTATAGTTGATGTACAATGTCATATAAGCTACAGGTGTACAACATAGTAACTCAGAATCTCCAAAGTTTGCACTGCATTTATAGTTACCACAAAATGTTGGCTATATTCCTTGCATTGTGCAATATATCCTTGTAGCTTATTTTATAGGCTATATAATGGTTTGTACCTCTTAATCCCCTACTCCTATATTGCCCCCCACTTCCCTCTCCTCCCTAGTAACCACTAGTTTGTTCTCTATATCGGCAAGTCTGTTTCTGTTTTGTTTTATTCACAAGTTTATTATATTTTTTAGATTTCACATATCAGGGATATCATACAGTATTTGCCTTTCTCTGTCTGACTTATTTCATTTAACATAATACCCTCCAAGTTCATCCATGTTGTTACAAATGGCAAAATTTCATTCTTTTTTATGGCTGAGTAGAATTCATATATATACATGTATACACACACACACACACACACACACACACACACACACACACCATATCTTCTTTATCCATTCATCTGTTGATGGACATTTAGGTTGCTTCCATAGCTTGGCTATTGTAAATAATGCTGCTATGAACATTGGAGTGTATATATCTTTTTGAATTAGTATCTTTTTTCAGATATATACTCAGGAATGGAATTGCTGGGTCATGTGGTAGTTCTATTTTTAGCTTTTTGAGAAACCACTGTTTTCCACAGTGACTGCACCAATTTACATTCCCACCAAGAGTGCACGAGGGCTCTTTTTTCTCCAAATCCTCACCAACATTTGTCACTTGTGTTCGTTTCGATGATAGCCATTCTGACAGGTGTGAGGTGATATCTCATTGTGGTTTTGATTTGCATTTCCCTGATGATTAGAGATGTTGAGCATCTTTTCATGTGCCTATTGGCCATCTGCATGTCCTCTTTGGGAAAATGTCTATTCATATCTTCTGCCATTTTTCAATCAGGTTGTTTGTTTTTTTGGTTGAGTTATATGAGCTGTTTATATATGTTGGCTATTAACCCCTTATCTGTCATATAATTTGCAAATATTTTCTCCCATTAAGTACATTGTCTTTGTTTTTTCGATGGTATTCTTTGCTGTGCAAAAGCCTTTAAGTTTAATTAGGTCTCATTTGTATATTTTTGCTTTTATTTCCTTTGCTTTAGGAGACAGATTCAAAAATAAATTGTTATGATTTATGTCAAAGAGCATTCTGCCTATGTTTTCCTCTAGGAGGGTTATGGGTTCCAGTCTTACATTTAGGTCTTAATCCATTTTGAGTTTATTTTTTACATGGTGTTAGAGAGTGTTCTAATTACATTCTTTTACATGTAGCACCAGTTTTCCCAGCATCACTTATTGAAGAGACTACCTTTTCTCCTCTGTTGTATATTCTTGCCTCTTTTGCTGTAGATTAATTGACATCAGTACATCTTAACAACATTGAATAACCATTAACATAGCGTAGTAGGTTCTTTCATTTTCCTCAGTAATGTTTAGTAGCTTGCACAATATAAAGATCTTTCAATTTTTTTCATTAGATTTACTCTAGGTTGTTTTTTAAATTTATTTTTTAATGTATTTATTTTTGGCTGCGTTGGGTCTTCGTTGCTGCGTGCAGGCTTTCTCTAGTTGCGGCGAGCAGGGGCTACTCTTCGTTGCGGTGCGCGGGCTTCTCATTGCGGTGGCTTCTCTTGTTGCAGAGCATAGGCTCTAGGCACGCGGGCTTCAGTATTTGTGGCACATGGGCTCAGTAGTTGTGGCTCGCGGGCTTAGTTGCTCTGTGGCATGTGGGATCTTCCTGGACAAGGGCTTGAACCCATGTCCCCTGCATTGACAGGAGGATTCTTAACCACTGCACCACCAAGGAAGCCCTATTCTAGGTTTTTGTTTTTTACATCTTTATTGGAGTATAATTGCTTTACAATGGTGTGTTAGTTTCTGCTTTATAACAAAGTGAATCAGTTATACATATACATATGTTCCCATATCTCTTCCCTCTTGCATCTCCCTCCCTCCAACCCTCCCTATCCCACCCCTCTAGGAGGCCACAAAGCACCGAGCTGATCTCCCTGTGCTATGCGGATGCTTCCCACTAGCTATCCACCTTACGTTTGGTAGTGTATATATGTCCATGCCTCTCTCTTGCTTTGTCACAGCTTACCCTTCCCCCTACCCATATCCTCAAGTCCATTCTCTAGTAGGTCTGTGTCTTTATTCCTGTCTTACCCCTAGGTTCTTCATGACATTTCTTTTTCTTAAACTCCAGATATATGTGTTAGCATACAGTATTTGTCTTTCTCTTTCTGACTTACTTCACTCTGTATGACAGACTCTAGGTCAATCCACCACATTACAAATAGCTCAATTTCGTTGCTTTTTATGGCTGAGTAATATTCCATTGTATATATGTGAGTAATATTCCATTGTATATATGTGCCACATCTTCTTTATCCATTCATCCGATGATGGACACTTAGGTTGTTTCCATCTCCAGGCTATTGTAAATAGAGCTGCAATGAAGATTTTGGTCCATGACTCTTTTTGAATTATGGTTTTCTCAGGGTATATGTCCAGTAGAGGGATTGCTGGGTCATATGGTAGTTCTATTTGTAGTTTTTCAAGGAACCTCCATACTGTTCTCCACAGTGGCTGTATCAATTTACATTCCCACCAACAGTGCAAGAGGGTTCCCTTTCCTCCACACCCTCACCAGCATTTATTGTTTCTAGATTTTTTGATGATAGCCATTCTGACTGTTGTGAGATGATATCTCATTGTAGTTTTGATTTGCATTTCTCTAATGATTAATGACGTTGAGCATTCTTTCATGTGTTTGTTGGCAGTCTGTATATCTTCTTTGGAGAAATGTCTATTTTGGTCTTCTGCCCATTTTTGGATTGGGTTGTTTGGTTTTTTGTTATTGAGCTACATGAGCTGCTTGTAAATTTTGGAGATTAATCCTTTGTCGGTTGCTTCATTTGCAAATATTTTCTCCCATTCTGAGGGTTGTCTTTTGGTCTTGTTTATGGTTTCCTTTGCTATGCAAAAGCTTTGAAGTTTCATTAGGTCCCACTTGTTTATATTTATTTTTATTTCCATTTCTCTAGGAAGTGGGTCAAAAAGGATCTTACTGTGATTTATGTCATAGAGTGTTCTGCCTATGTTTTCCTCTAAGAGTTTGATAGTTTCTGGCCTTACATTTAGGTCTTTAATCCATTTTGAGCTTATTTTTGTGTATGGTGTTAGGGAGTGATGTAATCTCATACTTTTACATGTACCTGTCCAGTTTACGCAGCACCAATTATTGAAGAGGCTGTCCTTTCTCCACTGTATATTCCTGCCTCCTTCATCGAAGGTAAGGTGACCATATGTGTGTGGGTTTATCTCTGGACTTTCTATCCTGTTCCATTGATCTATATTTCTGTTTTTGTGCCAGTACCATACTGCCTTGATTACTGTAGCTTTGGAGTATAGTCTGAAGTCAGGGAGCCTGATTCCTCCAGCTCCGTTTTTCTTTCTCAAGATTGCTTTGGCTATTCGGGGTCTTCTGTGTTTCCTTACAAACTGTGAAAGTTTTTGTTCTAGTTCTGTGAAAAATGTGAGTGGTCGTTTGATAGAGATTGCATTGAATCTGTAGATTGCTTTGGGTAGTACAGTCATTTTCACAATGTTGATTCTTCCAATCCAAGATCATGGTATATCTCTCCATCTATTTGTAACATATTTAATTTCTTTCATCAGTGTCTTATAATTTTCTGCATACAGGTTTTTTGTCTCCTTAGGTAGGTTTATTGCTAGATATTTTATTCTGTTTCTCTGCAATGGTAAATGGGAGTGTTTTCTTGATTTTACTTTCAGATATTTCATCATTAGTGTATAAGAATGTCAGAGATTTCTGTGCATTAATTTTGTATCCTGCTACTTTACCAAATTCATTGATTAGCTCTAGTAGTTTTCTGGTAGCATCTTTAGGATTCTCTATGTATAGTATCATCTCATCTGCAAACAGTGACAGCTTTACTTCTTCTTTTCCGATTTGGATTCCTTTTATTTCCTTTTCTTCTCTGATTGCTGTGGCTAAAACTTCCAAAACTATGTTGAATAAGAGTGGTGAGAGTGGGCAACCTTGTCTTGTTCCTGATCTAAGTGGAAATGCTTTCAGTTTTTCACCATTGAAGACGATGTTGGCTGAGGGTTTGTCATATATGGCCTTTATTATGTTGAAGAAAGTTCCCTCTATGCCTACTTTCTGCAGGGTTTTTATCATAAATGTGTGTTGAATTTTGTCGAAAGCTTTCTCTGCATCTATTGAGATGATCATATGGTTTTTCTCCTTCAGTTTGTTAATATGGTGTATCACGTTGATTGATTTGCATATATTGAAGAATCCTTGCATTCCTGGAATAAACCCCACTTGATCATGGTGTATGATCCGTTTAATGTGCTGTTGGGTTCTGTTTGCTAGTATTTTGTTGAGGATTTTTGCATCTATGTTCATCAGTGATATTGGCCTGTAGTTTTCTTTCTTTGTGACATCCTTGTCTGGTTTTGGTATCAGAGTGATGGTGGCCTCATAGAATGAGTTTGGGAGTGTTCCTCCCTCTGCTATATTTTGGAAGAGTTTGAGAAGGCTAGGTGTTAGCTGTTCTCTAAATGTTTGATAGAATTCGCCTGTGAAGCCATCTGGTCCTGGGATTTGGTTCGTTGGAAGATTTTTAATAACAGTGCAATTTCAGTGCTTGTGATTGGACTGTTCATGTTTTCTATTTCTTCCTGGTTCTGTCTCGGAAAGTTGTGCATTTCTAAGAATTTGTCCATTTCTTCCAGGTTGTCCATTTTATTGGCATATAGTTGCTTCTAGTAATCTCTCATGATCCTTTGTATTTCTGCAGTGCCAGTTGTTACTTCTCCTTTTACATTTCTAATTATATTGATTTGAGTCGTCTCCCTTTTTTTCTTGATAGGTCTGGCTAATGGTTTATCAATTTTGTTTATCTTCTCAAAGAACCAGCTTTTAGTTTTGTTGATCTTTGCTATCATTTCCTTCATTTCTTTTTCATTTATATCTGATCTGATCTTTATGATTTCTTTCCTTCTGCTAACTTTGGTTTTTTTTGTTCTTCTTTCTCTAATTGCTTTAGATGTAATGTTAGATTGTTTATTTGAGATGTTTCTTGTTTTTGTAGGGAGGCTTGTATAGCTATAAATTTCCCTCTTAGAACTGCTTTTGCTGCATCCCATAGGTTTTGTGTCATTGTGTTTTCATTGTCATTTGTTTCTAGGTATTTTTTGATTTTCTCTTTGATTTCTTCAATGATCTCTTGGTTATTAAGTCGTGTGTTGTTTAGCCTCCATGTGTTTGTATTGCTTACAGATTTTTTCCTGTAATTGATACCTAGTCTCATAGCATTGTGATCTGAAAATATACTTGATATGTGCTCATTTTTCTTAAATTTACCAAGGCTTGATTTGTGACCCAAGACATGATCTATCCTGGAGAATATCCCTTGAGCACTTGAGAAGAATGTGCATTCTCTTATTTTTGGATGGAGTGTCCTATAAATATTAATTAAGTCCATCTCGTTTAATGTATCATTTAAAGCTTGTGTTTCCTTATTTATTTTCATTTTGGATGACCTGTCCATTGGTGAAAGTGGGGTGTTAAGGTCCCCTACTCTGATTGTGTTACTGTCAATTTCTCCTTTTGTGGCTGTTAGTATTTACCTTATGTATTGAGGTGCTCCTATGTTGGGTGCACAAATATTTACAATTTTTATATCTTCTTCTTGGATTGATCTCTTGATCATTATGTAGTGCCCTTTTCTCTTGTAATAATCTTTATTTTAAAGTCTATCTTGCCTGATATGAGAATTGCTACTCCCACTTTCTTCTGATTTCCATTTGCATGGAATATCTTTTTCCATCCCCTCACTTTCAGTCTGTATGTGTCCCTATATCTGAAGTGGTGGGTTTCTTGTAGACAGCATATATACTGGTCTTGTTTTTGTATCCATTCATCCAGTCTGTGTCTTTTGGATCGAGCATTTAACCCATTTATTTTTAAGGGAATTATCAATATGTATGCTCCTCTTACCATTTTCTTAATTGTTTTGGGTTTATTATTGTAGGTCTTTTCCTTCTCTTGTGTTTCTTGCCTAGAGAAGTTCCTTTACCATTTGTTGTAAAGCTGGTTTGGTGGTTGTGAATTCTCTTAGCTTTTGCTTGTCTGTAAAGTTTTTAATTTCTCCGTCAAATCTGAATGAGATCCTTGCTGGGCAGAGTAATCCTGGTTGTAGGTTTTTCTCTCTCATCACTTTAAATATGTCCCACCACTCCCTTCTGGCTTGCAGAGTTTTTCCTGAAAGATCAGCTGTTAACCTTATGGGGATTCCCTTATGTGTTACTTGTTGTTTTTCCCTTGCTGCTTTTAATATTTTTTCTTTGTATTTAATTTTTGATAGTTTGATTAATATGTGTCTTGGCATGTTTCTCCTTGGATTTGTCCTGTATGGGACTCTCTGTGCTTCCTGGACTTGATTAACTATTTTCTTTCCCATATTAGGGAAGTTTTCAACTATAATCTCTTCAAATATTTTCTCAGTTCCTTTCTTTTTCTCTTCTTCTTCTGAGACCCCTATAACTTGAATGTGGTGCGTTTAATGTTTTCCCAGAGGTCTCTGAGACTGTCCTCAATTCTTTTCATTCTTTTTTCTGTATTCTGCTCTGCAGTAGTTATTTCCACTATTTTATCTTCCAGGTCACATTTCCGTTCTTCTGCCTCAATTATTCTGCTATTGATCCCTTCTTGAGAATTTTTAATTTCATTTACTGTGTTGTTCATCTCTGTTTGTTTGCTCTTTAGTTCTTCTAGATCCTTTTTAAACGTTTCTTGTATTTTCTCCATTCTATTTCCAAGATTTTGGATCATCTTTACTATCATTATTCTGAATTCTTTTTCAGCTAGACTACCTATTTACTCTTCATTTGTTAGGTCTGGTGGGTTTTTGCCTTGCTCCTTCATCTGTTGAATATTTCTCTGTCTTCTCGTTTTGCTTAACTTACTGTGTTTGGGGTCTCCTTTTCACAGGCTGCAGGTTCGTAGTTCCCGTTGTTTTTGGTGTCCGTCCACAGTGGCTAAGTTTGGTTCATTAGGTTGTGTAGGCTTCCTGGTGGAGGGGACTAGTGCCTGTGTTCTGGTGGATGAGGCTGGATATTGTCTTTCTGGTGGGCAGGTCCACGTGTGGTGGTGTGTTTTTGGGTATCTGTGGTCTTATGATTTTAGGCAGCCTCTGTGATAATGGATGGGGTTGTGTTCCTGTCTTGCTAGTTGTTTGGCATAGGGTGTCCTGCACTGTAGCTTGCTGGTCGTTGAGTGGAGCTGGGTCTTGGTGTTGAGATAGAGATCTCTGGGAGATTTTTGCCGTTTGATATTATGTGGAGCTGGGAGGTCTCTTGTGGACTAGTGTCCTGAACTTGGCTCTCCCACATCAGTGGCACAGCCCTGATGCCTGGCTGGAGCACCAAGAGCCTGTCCTCCACACGGCTCAGTATAAAAGGGAGAGAAAGTAGAAAGAAAGAAAGAAAAGAGAAGATAAAATAAAATAAAGTAAAATAAAATAAAGTTATTAAAATAAAAAATAATTATTAAGAAAAAAACCTATTTTTTAAGTAAAAAAAAAAAAAAACCCAAAAGCAGACAGACAGGACCCTAGGACAAATGGTGAAAGCAAAGATATACAGACAAAATCTCACACAGAAGCATACACATACACACTCACAAGAAGAGAAAAAGGGGAAAAAATAATATATCTTGCTCTGAAAGTCCACCTCCTCAATTTGGGATGATTCGTTGTCTATTCAGGTGTTCCACAGATGTAGGTACATCAGGTTGATTGTGGAGGTTTAATCTGTTGTTCCTGAGGCTGCTGGGAGAATTTTCCTTTTCTCTTGTTTGTTTGCACAGCTCCTGGGGTTCAGCTTTGGATTTTGCCCCGCCTCTGCATGTAGGTCGCCTGAGGGCCTCTGTTCTTCGCTCAGACAGGACGGGGTTAAAGGAGCCGCTGATTATGGGGCTCTGGCTCACTCAGGCCGGGGGGAGGGAGGGGTATGGATGCGGGGCGGGCCTGTGGCGGCAGAGGCCTGCGGGACGTTGCACCAGCCTGAGGTGCGCCGTGCATTCTCCCGGGGAAGTTGTCCCTGGATCCCGGGACCCTGGCAGTGGTGGGCTGCATCGGCTCCCGGGAGGGGAGGTGTGGACAGTGACCTGTGCTCACACACAGGCTTCTTGGTGGCAGCAGAAGCAGCCTTAGCGTCTCATGCCCGTCTCTGTGGTCCGCGCTGTTAGCCGCGGCTCGCACCCGTCTCTGGAGCTCCTTTAAGCAGCGCTCTTAATCCCCTCTCCTCACGCACCAGGAAAGAGGCAAGAAAAAGTCTCTTGTCTGTTCGGCAGGTCCACACATTTTCCCAGACTCCCTCCAATCTAGCTGTGGCGCCGTAGCCCCCTTCAGGCTGTGTTCATGCCGCCAACCCCAGTGTTCTCCCTGGGATCCGACTGAAGCCCGAACCTCAGCTCCCAGGCCTTGCCCTCCCTGGTGGGTGAGCAGACAATCCTCTCGGGCTGGTGAGTGGTGGTTGGCACCGATCCTCTGTGCGGGAATCTCTCCGCTTTGCCCCCCAAACCCCTGTGGCTGCGCTCTCCTCCGTGGCTCTGAAGCTTCCCCCTTCCGCCACCCGCAGTCTATGCCCACGAAGGTGCTTCATAGTGTTTGGAAACCTTTCCTCCTTCACAGTTCCCTCCCCTTGGTGCATGTCCCGTTCCTATTCTTTTGTCTCTGTTTTTTCTTTTTTCTTTTGCCCTACCCAGGTACGTGGGGGAGTTTCTTGCCTTTTGGGAGGTCTGAGGTCTTCTGCCAGTGCTCAGTAGGCGTTCTGTGGGAGTTGTTCCACATGTAGATGTATTTCTGATGTATTTGTGGGGAGGAAGCTGATATCCGTGTCGTACTCTTCCGCCATCTTGAAGCTCCTCTCTTAGGCTTTTTAAAATCTATTTTCCCTTAGACATTTTTCTAAATGCATTTTTATTCTATATTTTTAGGAAAGAAGGACACGTAGGTCCCAAATATACATCACCCAGTACAACCACCCATGTTCCTCACTATTCTGCAATCCAGGTCAAAGATTCTTATTTAATCATTTTGTCTTCTGATTAACATCTTTACAAGAAAGACTGAGTCCAATTTGATGATTTACATTAATCAGGGGTTTTACAGTAATCATGCTTTTGTATATAAATACAGAATTTCTTCAATTGAGTAATATATCCTTGTCAAATTTAGAGAATATAGCTATGACACTGTATAATCACATTTTCATAAAACAGTTTCCAGGCAATCTGTTAGTTATAGTTAATTGGACTGTAAAAATGGAAATGAGACAAGATCTGGAAAATGAAAGATGAAGTGGTAAGGCAATAATAAATGCCAGCTGGGTATGTAAACAAAATGAGCAGTTTTAAGAAAAAATGACATCTTCTCGATTAATATTCCATTACCAGACATAAACATGTCAAAATTGACTCTGGAATCTGTCTTGATGAAAAACCACAATAAACCAATATGACTAAGTTAGCAGACATTTAAACAACTTGCTCCTTGGCCAAAAGGGATGCTGTTTCCTTTTTTTGATCCCCAAATACTTATGGTTCAAATGTTCTCATAACAATGAAATGCTTACTTTTTATTAGACATTTTATACCAACATCCACATTGCCTAGGAAGATAATTTCTAGGCTACTATTTTCCTCCAACATTGAGATAGGGCAATCTCTTCCTCTTTGTCAAGATTCCTTATCTGAAAAAATCTTCAATTATTTTGGCTCTTATATAATGTCTAGGAGTACATGGTACCAGTTTGCTTACAATCTATGAGAATTTCCTGAACCACCCTGAAAGCAGGTTATTAAAATGAATTAGAAAGCTACTTATTTAACACTTTGGGATATAGGCCATCAAAGGATTAGGTGACCTCTGAAGTCCTTCCCTACTCTAGTAGAGTTTATGATTCTAACAGATAGCAAACACTGATTTACTCTCAAAGGGAAAGGGTGGAGGACATGATAGTATCATTTTTCTGCCTGGTGACTGAGCTTTTAATTTATATAGTCACATTATTATTTTAAAAGAAAGTACATTGAATAATGTTTTTTATTTATCTGCTTTACATTTATTATCTTCTTATACCTTTTTATTATTTTAGCTTTTTTTCATATTTGTTCCTCTTTTTTATTACTTTTTGCTCCCATTTTAATGCCTTCTCATTATTGTCCTCCTTTTTTTGTTTATTTACTTTCATTTAGATGGTTTTGCTTGGGGGAAAAACGGTGAAAAAGCAGTTTTTGATTTTACCAATGCTTGTAATATGTGTCTTCCTAGACGGTTTCTATAAAATGGTATGCTGTGGGTAAAAAGTAGGAAAACAACCCTAGGTAGAATTGGTGTGCTCTTTTGGGATAATGGTTAAGTCCTATCTCTGCTCGTTGCTGGCTGTATGCTACAGCTTAAATTATTTAACTTCTCTATTCTGCAGATGACCTTAGTAATTATCGTATAGGGTCATCAAGAAGAGTAAATAAGTTAACATATGTAAAGCGTATATTTGCCATTCAGGCCATGCTTTGATTAATCGTGTGCACAGAGATACCCCTAGCTTCTTTAGTTAGCAGATGGAATTGAAAATCTTTCACTTGTACAATGTTAACATATTCAGCCTGAAGCAAATTGTATATCTCCACCCTATTCTAAAAACCCTTAGTATTCATTTCTGTGCACATTCTCCAGTTTCTCCTCTGACATGAATGAGTAAATCCTTATAATTCCTTTCAAGTCTGAGCATTTCCTCCCAAGTTTGACTTTCCAACTGGTCCTCTGAGAAATGCTGAGGTCTGACTCTCAGCCTAGGTATGGAGGCTATGATAGGTAGAAGGATGAGGCTCCAGGAGAAGGTGGCATTCCCTTGCAAGTAATGATCTCTAGTTAGATCAGTCTGCTTCTTCTAGTTGGGAAGGACCTGTTTCATTAGACAGCACCAGGAAGACTCAGTGGGATTTAGGGATTGAAGATACTCTCTGTCTTCCATATCTGGCAAAATTTTATAATTCTATTTCTTAGAGTTCACTTTTTCCCAATGTCCTAACTTTTACCACCTTCAACTGATTAAATCTTCATTGTAAGTTAGATGTTTAAAAGTTTGTCTCTGCCTCTGATTTGAGACAGAGTTTTCGGGACAGTCATAGAAACTTCCTAATTTTCTGATCATTCTTGTGACTAAGGATTTAAAACCCTAATACTGCAATTAAAAAAATTTCACTGGGGATTTTGGAAGTGACCACCCCATCCAACAGTCCTTGTGCTTCACTTGCCATATGTATTATGTAAAGGCAGTCACTACTTGACCTGCCAACAACACCATACTTTTTTGTTTTTGCGGTACGCGGGCCTCTCACTGCTGTGGCCTCTCCTGCTGTGGAGCACAGGCTCCGGACACGCAGGCTCAGCGACCATGGCTCATGGGCCCAGCCACTCCGCAGCATGTGGGATCTTCCTGGACTGGGGCACGAACCCGTGTCCCCTGCATCGGCAGGCAGACTCTCAACCACTGTGCCACCAGGGAAGCCAAGCACCACACTTTTAATTAACATTTTATTCCAGGTGAACACATAATAATTTAACTTTCCTTAGATTATGTGTATCCTATCCTTTAATGCTACCCAGCTCAAAATCAACAGGTGACATATAAATAATAAACAGATTCTTAACCTTAAAAATCTGTTTCCCACAGTCACTTCTGTAGTACAAAATACTGTATGTGTCAACGTCCAGCTGCAGATCACAGATATCTCTAGCTAGTTTAAGAAAAGAAAAATATATAATATAGAAAATTAGATGCTTTTAACATAACTGAATGATCTAGAAAAACAGTCTATAGGCTGGGCTTCTATGAAAGATTCCCAGAAGAACATTACACTATTGGCCTGCCAAGGGGGCTGTTGCCTCCACTGTGGTTAATTATCTGTGAAATCAGGAATCTGTTGCCACAACTGTTACTTCAGGATTTCACTGCTGCAACCATGTTCCATGCCAGCAAATCAGATGTTCTGATTTGCCTCTCTATAGGCATAAAGCCTGGTGACCAGGTACGGAGCAGAAAATGCAAATATCTCCATCACTGTGCTTGCAGGCAGGAGGTGCAGAAGTGTGGCCTCCAACTCACTTCCACCTTCTACGTTCAATAATGTATTTTAGCCTTATATCCATGTAATACATTTAGGCCTGTGGCATTTTTTACAACCAATGTAGAGCAATAGACCAAAGTTTATTTAACTATTCCTATTGGATGGACACTTAGGTCGTTTTTATTTTTCACTAATATAAAAAATACTGAGACAAACATCTTTGTACAGACCGCCTTAAGAGCACACTGAGAATTTTATCCAGCATAAAAGCAACCAAGTGCAATTTCTCAGTCATAGAGCATGCTCATCTTCAGCTTTAATAGATACTACCGGATTGTTAAATGGCCTTCTTAAGTTGCTATATCAACTTACTCTCTCACCCATAACATCTAGCAAACCTAGACAAATTCTATTTCTTGGGGTTTTCTTGCCAACAATTCATACAAATTCTTGCCAACACGATATTATTAAACTTGTTAAAACTTGTTAATTTCAGGGGTAAAATGTTCCACCTTATAGTTTGAATTTGTATATTACTGATTATATGTGAGATTGAGCATCCTTTTACTTATTTAATATTTTAATTTTATCTATGAATTTCCCAGTTTACATCTGTTGTTTCTTATTTTTTATTGGACTGCTTTCTTTTCCCCCCCTCTTGATTTAATTTGCCTTTAAACAATCTGGACACTAATTATTTATACCTTTAACTTTTATAACTTGTTTAAGCAGGACTTATCTACCCTGAGGTCATAAACATAGTCTGTATTTTCTTATTTTATTTTTGTAGCTTTGCGTTTTTATTTTGACTTTTAAGTCAAGTAATTTTTTTAATGCTGTGAGGTAATCTAACCTTATTTATTTATTAAAAGAATTAGTCTTTTGTCCCAATAGCTTTTATTTAATAGTCCATTCTGACTTAAATGCTACTTTTATCATAAACTAAACTTTTATATACACATCCATATTTTCTTTGCTTTGTATTATATTTCACTGAATAATCCTGCAAAATCATAGCTCTGTATTGATTTGCATAGCTTTAAAATGTGTTTTTGTATCTGAAGGGTAAATGTTCCCCCTTCTTAGTCTTTTCAGAATTATCTATTATGAATTTCTTATTTAACATTAAAATTTTCATATTACTTTAGGATTTTGATTGGGATTGTATGGATTTATATATTAATCTTTTATTGATTTTATATTTTTTAAAATATAGAATCATTACATCTCTAATAGGGTATAGCTTTTTTAGTAAATTTTAAATTTTATCTCAGTAAATATCTTCTATATGTCATGTTAGTTTATGTGTTGGTGAAGGTTAGTTACTCTAGCTGTTGCAACTAACAACCCCCAAATCTTACTTACATCATAGTATGATGTGGACCAGGTTAGGTAGTGCTCTGCTTCATTCAGTCATTTTGGAACCTAGATTGACAGAAGTGCTGCATTATCCATGAGAGATTCCCAGGTTGCTCTGAGTGGTGTGCATAACTATTGTTCACATTTAAAATTGGTTATTTGCCCCACAAAGCTGGAAGTGAGGCAGGGAAAGTGTCCTTAATGTAAGCCCAGGAGGTAAATAAAATGATTCTGTCAGTCTCATAAAATTGCTTCCCCACCTGCTTAGAAAGTGCAGGAGAATAAACTAAAAAAACTATTAAAATTAGTAAGAGATGAGATTAGATCAAGATGGCAGAGTAGGAGGACAAAGAACTCACCACCTCCCATGAACATATCAAAAATACATCTACATGTGGAATGATCCTCACTGAAAACCAGCTGGAGACTGGCACACAGACTCCTATACTACCAAGGCTGTAAGTAAGATCCACACAGAACTGAGTAGGAAGGGAAGAGAAGCAATCAGGTCAGGACCAATGCCTCTGGGAGGGGACTCAGATGAAGAGGGAGATTACGCAGACAGAGATACTCCTTGGGGAGTGAACAGTATGAGCTATAAATTAGCTGTCCCAGGCCTGGGGTCAGACACAAGGAAGATGAGCCCCATTGGCTGGTTGGAGGGCAGGTGGGACTAACAAGAGGGCTATGGATTCTGCTTGTGAAGAGCATGCCACTTGCTTTCTTGCTCCCAAAGCAGGACAGAGAAGGTGGATTGGAAATTGTATGGGTAGCTGGATGGTTTCCCATAACCACCCTGCCATACAACCCAGCCCAAGCCAAGTGAATGCTCCAGCACTGCTTGGGAGCTTGGCTGTGAGACACAGAGGTGGCTCAGATCTGAAGCAGCATCTAAGAAGAGTGGGGACAGCCATTACTGGCACTTACACAGGCAGCACATCAGAAGCAGCCCAGACCTCTGTCTGTGGCCAGAATGCCACAGCCCATGCCCCACAGAGGCCGCACCTGCCCTGCAGTGCAGCTCCACACCAGGGTGAGGATGACAGAGGCTAAGGGGAGAGATAAGCTGTAAGGTACAAAGGAGGCTCAGACCTGAAGTGGAGTCTGAGTAGGGTGGGGGCAGCCATTGCTGGCACTTACACAGGCAGTGCATCAGAGACAGTCCAGATCACTGGTCCCATCTGAATTGCCATGGCCTGTGCCTGGGCCTGTGCTGAGTACCCCTTGCCAGACCCTCTTGCTCTAGCACTGCTCCCCTCTGGGACTAGAGTGCTGGTGCTAGGGGATGGGGAAGCACACAATTAATGGGAACTTAGCCAGCCCAGACCTGACCCTCAGGGCTTCTGCTCCAGTAACTTGGGAACCGACCATTCCCCCAATAGGACGGTGATGGTTACTGATCAGAGTGGAAGCCTCAGCTCATACCTGGTTTTGGCCATAGCCCCTCCATCTCCAGCCCCACCTACTACCAAGAGGATAGCTGCCAGCAAACCCTGAGGAGAGATGTGACTTGTTTTCATGTCAGGTCCATCTCTCCCACCAAAGCCACTGGGCACATGGAGACTGTATAGGGATGTGCTCACATAAGCACATCCTTTCAAGACAGCAAAAGGTAACTGTTTCACCTAATTTCATAGACACAGAGAAAGTTAGTCAAATGAGAATAAAGGAATTTGTTTCAATTCAAAGAACAAGAGAAAACTCCTGAAAAAAACAGTAAGAAAACAGAAATAAACAATTTACAAGATAAAAAATTCAAAGCATTAGTAATAAGAATGCTAACTGAATTAGAGAAAAGAATAGACTAACACATTGAGAATTTTTAACTATAGATATAAAAAAGAACTGGTCAGAACTGAATAATACAGTAACTGAGATAAAAAACACACTGAAGGAATTATTATCAGACTAGGTCATACAGAAGAATGCCTATGTGATCAAGAAGATACACTAATGGAAATCACCTAATCAGAACAGAAAAATGAAAAACAAATTAAAAAATAAGAGCAGCTTAAGGAATCTCTGGGACAACATCAAGCATAGGAATATTCACATTATAGGGGTCCCAGAAGGAGAAAATAGAGAGAGGTATGTATTTGATGAAATTATGGCTGAAAAACATCCCAAATCTGAATAAGGAAACAAATATCCAAGTACAGAAAGTACAGAGGGTCTCAAACAAGATGAACCCAAACAGACCCAGACCAAGACATCATAACTAAAATTGTAAAAGTTAAAGAGAAAGAGAGAACTCTAAAAGCAGCAGTAAAAAAAAATGGTCATGTAAGCTTGCAGGCCAGGCACGAGTGGCATGATATATTCAAAATGCTGAAAGAGAAAAACCTACAACCTACGATACTCTACTCAGCAATATTTTTATTTAAAATTGAAGAAAAGATAAAGAACTTTTCAGACAAATAAAAACTAAAAGGGTTTATCAATACTAATCCTACCCTAAAAGGAATGTAATAGGGTTTCTATAATAGGGGGGGAAAAGGATATAATAAGAAAAAAGAATTTATAGGAAAGGAAAAAACCAACTAGTAAAGGCAAATATATAGTAAAGGCTGAGGATCTTAAGGACTATCCATTTAAAACAAGTAGATATGTTATAGGTCAACATATATGAAGCCCATTGTAAGCACAAATCAAAAATCTACAGTAGATACAGAGAAAAAGGAACATAAGATACACTAAAGGAAATCATGAAACCACAGGAAAGAAATAAAGAAGAAAAGAACAGAGAAGAAATACAAAAACAAATGGAAAACAAGCAATAAAATGGCAATAAGTATATACATATCAATAATTCCTTTAAATGTCAATGGACTAAATGCTCCAATCAAAGGCATAGGATGGCCAATTGGAATTTTAAATATAAGACATTTTAATATGCTACTTACAAGAGACTCACTTCAGAGCTAATGACACACTCAGACTGAAAGTGAGAGAATGGAAAAAGATATTTCATACAAAGGAAAATGACAAGAAAGTGTGGGTAGCCATACTCATATCAGACAAAATAGAATTTTAAACAAAGTTTATAACAAAAGACAAAGAAGGGCACTATATAATGATAAAGAGATCAGTGCAAGAAGAGGATATTACACCTGTTAACACATACATGCACCCAATGCAGGAGCACCTAAATATATAAAGCAAATATTAACAGACATAAAGAGAGAAATTGACAACAATATAATAAAAGTAGGGAACTTTAACACTCCACTTACACCAATGGACAGATCATCCAGATGGAAAATCAATAAGGTAACAGTGGTATTAAATGACACAATAGACGAGTTGGACTTATTAGATATCTACAGAACATTCCATCCAAAAACAGGAGAATACACATTCTTTTCAAGTTCACATGGCACATTCTCCAGGATAGATAACATGCAAGGCCACAAAACGTGTTTCAACGAATTTAAGAGGATAGAAATGATATCTAGCATTATTTCCAACCACAACAGTATGAAACTAGAAATCAATTACAGGAAGAAAAATGGGAGAAAAAACAATACATGGAGACTAAACAACATGCTACTAAGAAATCAATGACTCAATGAAGATATCAATGAGGAAATCAGAAAATACCAAAATAAGTGAAAATAGAAAAACTAGTTTCCAAAATTTATTGAATGCAGCAAAAGCAGTCCTAAGAGAGAAGTTTATAGTGATACAAGTCTACATCAGGAAACAAGAAAAATTCCAAATAAACAGCCTAACCTATCATCTAAAGGAATTATAAAAAGAAGAACAAAAAAAGCCCAAAGTTAACAGAAGGAAGGAAATAATACAGATCAAAGAGGAAATAAAATAGACACCTCCCCAAAATGGAAAAGATCAATGAAATCCAGAGCTGGTTTTTTGAAAAGATAAACAAAATTGATAAAACCTTTAGCCAGGCTCACCAAGAAGAAAAAAAAGAGGACCCAAATAAACAAAATAAGAAATGAAAGAAGAGAAATAACAACTGATACCACAGAGATACAAAAATCATAAGATAATACTATGAATAGTCACATGCCAAAAATTGGACAAACTAAAAGAAATGGACAAATTTCTAGAAAAATAAAAGCTGCCAAGACTGAATCAGGAAAAAGTAGAAAATCTGAACAGACTGATTACTAGTAGTGAAATTTAATTTGTAATAAAATTTGAAAACTCCCAGCAAACAGAAGTCCAGGACCAAATGGCTTCACAGGGGAATTCTACCAAACATATAAAGAGGAGCTAATGCCTATCCTTCTCAAGCTATTCCAAAACACTGAAGATGATGGACACTCCCAAATATTTTCTGTGACACCACCATTATCCAAACAAAAAAACTACAAATTAATAAAATTACAGGCCCATAACTGTGGTGAATGCAAAAATTCTCAACAAAATATTAGCAAACAATATCAGCTAACACTTTCTGAGCTGCTACTATTTACCAGGCACTATAGTAAGCTTTCTCATAATTTAACAGTCTGGTGACAACCATGTGAGGTAGGTATTATTACCCTCATTTTGCAGAAGAGGAAGCCAAGGTGTGAGAGGTCTCATGTCATCTGTAGTTTGCTTTAAAATACTTCAGCATACACAGTGTGCTCTAAATATATGTATTAGTTAGTTTGGGCTACGCCCTTGTGACAGTTATGCCCTAATCAGGAAGGTACACTCCAAGGGTGGTGTGCTGGCATTTAATCAAAAGGCCTCACTCCAGAGGGAGCTGCTATAAGCTCCTCAGGTATTTTTATCTCTTACCAACACTTGAAGTTTTTTCATTAGCCTAATGGATATTAAACATGAGTTTCCATTGGTAAAGTTAACAGCTTGCTCGACATATATGGATGAATAACATAATTTAAAGAACTCACTGGCATCAATGGTACATAAGAAACTTAACCCTTATCAATGACCCCCAAGGCTGATCAACCCTTGTAAAAGGTCCTGTGTGCACCTGCTGATTCCAGAGGATTGTTGACTCCAACAAAACAGCTCACAGAATCCTGCCACTAAAATATAGCTGCATTATAGTTTTCTCAGGGTATATGTCCAGTAGTGGGATTGCTGGGTCATATGGTAGTTCTATTTATAGATTTTTAAGGAACCTCCATACTGTTCTCCATAGTGGCTGTATCAATTTACATTCCCACCAACAGTGCAAGAGGGTTCCCTTTTCTCCACACCCTCTCCAGCATTTATTCTTTGGAGATTTTTTGTTGAGGGTCATTCTGATCGTTGTGACAGTTGAATGGATAAAGAAGATGTGGCACATATACACAATGGAATATCATTCAGCCACAAAAAGAAATGAAACCGGGCCATTTGCAATGAGGTGGATGGACCCAGAGTTCGCCGCATGCCAACACACATATATGGAATCCAAAAAAAGAAAAAAATGCTTCTGATGAACCTAGGGGCAGGACAGGAACAAAGACGGAGACGTAGAGAATGTACTTGAGGACACGGGGAGGGGGAAGGGCAAGCTGGGACAAAGTGAGAGAGTGGCATGGACACACACACACTACCACATGCAAAATAGATAGCTAGTGGGAAGCAGCTGAACAGCACAAGGAGATCAGCTCGGTGCTCTGTGACCACCCAGAGGGGTGGGATAGGGAGGGTGGGAGGGAGACGCACCACAGAGATATGCATACGGGATATATGCATACGTATAGCTGATTCACTTTGTTATACAGCAGCAATCAACACACCACTGTAAAGCAACTACACTCCAACAAAGATGTTAAAAAAAATATATATATATAGCTGCATTTGCCTCAGAGGTGACTTTTATGCAAGGAGAACTATGGGGAATCAATAGCTGGGATTCCATCAAGCTTACTGAACAGGGGTTATGCATGTTTCATACCTGCTTGCTAGTAAATGTCTGTGTGTAGCAGAAGTCATCCTGAGACCTCTTTTCCTTGAAACTCAAGAGTGAGGTTGCAGCAGTCCCGTAACGTGGCCCCCACCACCCCAAATATTGAAGAGTGCCCAAAATCTACCAAGAGAATGTTGTGCTTTGCCTATTTAGACTAGGTATGTTGGAATAAAAGGTTCAGAAACCTGCTCAAGGTCACACAACTGGAAGTGCTAAACTAGGATTAGAACCTGGGGTTATCTGCCCTGCTACCCACCTTGTTCCACTGCCTCCCATGGAACTCACAGTTGCAGGAATGGAATATGAGGTCAGGGTGCTATTACAGATGGGTGAGAGATAATCTTCAAATGCCTCATTCCAGGCAAGTTTGAGGCTCAGTTGTGGTTCACTCCAGAAAAACAGCCATTTAAGAAGTTTACCTGAGGACTGCTAAGTTGAAAATCCTTTCCTCTAGCTCAGCTAGAAGTGGGCCTGCACGCTATTCAACTACAGAGATAACCACACATAACTATGTCAAGTGTGGCCCTAGAGGGAAAACGCTCATTCTTGGGGTGTTGCAAGTGGCACTTAAGCAAAGATAGCTGCTGTGACTTAGTCTTTTTAAGATTCTTCATTCTCTCCTTGGAGTCCTAGCCCTGATACGAAGAAATATAACCAGTTTATTGAAGAGCCTGTCCTTGCTGGTAACACAAACATAAAATAACTGTAGTTTTTCTTTTTTCATCACTGAACCCCAACTGTCAAGTGTTGACTCTTCTTTCCCTACTGGCTAGCATGACATCTCGGGCAGATCTAGCTTTCTGGTTATCAAAAGTTATTTAAAAGTCCATGCAGTTTATACCCCCCATCTTATGTTTGATGCAACATTTTCTCTTCCAAATAACCATCCAGACTGTGACTGCAGGGGCTGATGTGGGGAGAGGTGGTGGTCTGCTCTCTCTCCTGCTCCCACATAGAGTTGGGAGATCTGGCTCCCAGCCCACTTCATCCAATCCTAATCCCTTACTTGCTGCACCTGGCAGTCCTACCCAGAGCTACTTTCTTCCAGGATCCCCATCGCCAAGTGAAGGCTGCTCTCTGGATGTCCTGGTAACTCTCACATCCTTATCTAACCAGTCAGTGATATTTGTCCCATGGCCATCCCCCCTCAGTTACACATCCCTCTCCAATTCTCTTTAGTCCTACTCAGGTAGGTGGAGGGCAGTTCAACAAATCCAGTGCCAAAGGTGATTCCGATCAAGGAACTATGACTGTGATTGGCTGAATAATGGCCTCCCAAGAGGTCCATGTTCTAACCCATGGAACAGGTGAATATGTTACCTTACATGGTAGGTAAGTCTCTTTGACTTTGCAGGTGTAGTTCAATGAAGGATCTTGAGGTAGTGAGATTATCCTGAATTATCCAGGTAGCTCCAAGGTAATCACATGGGTCCTTTCTCTGTAGAATCCTTTGTTTTCGGCTTTGGCTCAGGCCATCAATTCCCAAGCCAAGGAAAAGTTCCACTCAGTATCTTTTCCCCTTGGGTGTCTGGTCATGAAGCAGTAGAGGCCACAGCACTTTTCTCTGAGGAATCTGATGTTCTGCAGGGTTAGATCACAATCCCCTCATTCTGTATCTGGTGCCCTTTTCAGGAATTCAGGACTCTGAATAAAATCGGGCCTCCAAGTTCTGACATTAGGGTTGAAGAGCATGGGGTTGCATCCAGAAGAAACCCAAGTTTGCCATTTTACTTCATTTGCAATTCTGGAGTTCAGCTGTGCAGTTCTGACCTAGGCCAGCTGGTTCTTCCCTGTGGTCAACTGGTGGGTGGGCTGGAAAGCTCATTCACAGGCAGCTGGCTGACTGGTGGGTGCAGGGCCCTCAGCTGCAATAGCTGGGCCAGGCTCCACACAGGCTCGCATCCCCCAGCAGCTTAGCCCAAACTTCAGCACATGGAGACCTCAGGGTTCCCAGCAACACAAACGGCTGTTGCACTTTTTTTAACATAGGTACATTCCAGTACCAATTTATTTTTTTAATTAATTAATTTATTTATTTATTTTTGGCTGTGTTGGGTCTTTGTTGCTGCACATGGGCTCTCTCTAGTTGTGGTGAGCATGGGCTACTCTTTGTTGTGGTGCACAGGCTTCTCATTGAGGTGGCTTCTCTTGTTGGGGAGCGTGGGCTCTAGGCATGTGGGCTTCAGTAGTTGTGGTGCACAGGCTGAGTAGTTGTGGCTTACAGACTCTAGAGTGCAGGCTCAAGTAGTTGTGGCACACAGGCTTAGTTGCTCCACGGCATGTGGGATGTTCCCAGACCAGGGCTTGAACCTATGTCTCCTGCATTGGCAGGCAGATTCTTTACCACTGTACCACCAGGGAAGTCCCTGTTGCATTTTTATACACTTATAATGAACTATAGAAAGAAAAAGCAAGAAAACACTCCCATTGAAAATAACATCATAAAATACCTAGGAATAAACTTAACCAAAGAGGTAAAAGGCCTATACTCTGAAAACTGTAAAACAATGATGAAGGAATTTGAAAATGCTACAAAGAAATATAAAGATATCCCATGTTCTTGCATTGTAATAATTAATGCTGTTAAAATATCCATACTACCCAAAACAATCTAAAGATTTTATGCAATCCCTGTCAAAATAACCATGACATTTCTCACAGAACTAGAGCAACTAATCCTACTGTGGTTTATAGGGAACCACAAAAGACCCTGAATAGCAAAAGCAACCTTGCAAAAAAAAGAACAAAGCTAGAGGTTTTGTGGTCCTTGACTTCAGACTAAAATATAAAGTTACAGTAATCAAAACAGTATGGTACTGGCACAAAAACAGACATACAGATCAATGGAACAGAATAGAGAGACCAGAAATAAACCCATGCCCTTATGGTCAATTAATCTATGGCAAAGGAGGCAATAATATACAGTGGAGAAAAGACAGTCTCTTCACTAAGTTGTGCTGGAAAAACTGGAAAGCTTCATTTAAAAGAATGAAATTTGAACACTTCTTCACACTGTATACAAAAATAAACTCAAAATGGATTAAGACCTAAATGTAAGACCTGAAATTGTAAAACTTCTAGCAGACAACATAGGCAAAACCGTCTGATATAAATCAGAGCAATATTTTTTTTGGCTCTGTCTCCTAAGGCAAAACAAATAAAAGCAAAAATATACACATGGGACCTAATTAAACTTAGAAGCTTTTCCATAGCAAAGCAAACAACTGCCAAAGTGAAAAGACAACCTACTGAATGGGAGAAAATATTTGCAAATGATATGACCAATAAGAGGTTAAGATCCAAAGTATATAAATAGTTCAAACAACTGAATAGCAAAAAAACTAACAACTCAATTAATAAAACCTGAATAGACATTTTTTCCAAAGAAAACATGCAGATGGCCAAATAACACATGAAAAGATACTCAACATTTCTAATCATCAGATAAATGCAAATCAAAACCACAATGAGATATCAACTCACACCTGTCAGAATGACTATCTTCAAAAAGACCACAAATAACAAATCTTGACGAGGATGTGGAGAAAAGAGAACCCTAGCACACTGTTGGTGGGAATGTAAATTGATGTAGCCACTGTGGAAAACAGTATTCAGGTTTCTCAAAAAGCTAAAAATAGAACTACCATATGACCCAGCAATTTTACTCGAGTATATATTTGAAGAAAACAAAAACATTAATTCAAAAAGATACATGCACCCGATGTTCAATGCAGCATTATTTACAGTAGCCAAGATATGGAAGCAACCTAAGTGTCCATCAATAGATGAATCAATAAAGAAGATGTGGTATATATATGCAATGGAATACTACTCAGCCATAAATAATATGAAATTCTATCATTTACTACAATGTAGATGGATCTAGAGAGTATTATGCTTTGTGAAATATGTCAGACAAAGACAAATACTCTATGTTATCACTTACATGTGGAATTAAAAAAATAAAACAAATGGATACAAATAACAAAAAAGAAACAGACCCACAAATGTAGAGAACAAACTAGTGGTTACCAGTGGGGAGAGAGAAGCGGAGAGGGGCAAGATACACTTCTCTGTATAAAATAAATAAGCAACAAGGATACATTGTACAGCACTGGAAAATATAGCCTTATTTTGTAATAACTTTAAATGGAGTATAACCTATAAAAATAGTTGGATCTTTAGTCTGTACTCCTGGAACTAATATAATATTGTAAATCAACTATACATCAATAGACTAACAAACTAGTAACAGATTTTAACAATGTAATTGGAACAAAGATTAGCTTATAAAAATAAATCTTCTCATATATTAGCAATAACCAATAAGAATTATAACAGTTAATATGACAGAATTTTCTGCCTGATTTTTTTATATTGTCTCCAAATAGAGAATATTTTGGTTCTTCCTTTCTAGCTTTTTAAATCTCTCATTTTTATTTTAAATTTCAATGCTGAAACATTTCATGATATTGAATTAAATGGGACTAACTCTTGTTTGTTGTAATAAAATTTAAATTGTTAAAAAAGAAAAAGCCTGAAATGCTGCTGGCTGGATTTCTGAAGTGTTTTTCTTGATGGAATTTCTTCACAACAAGACGTGATTTTTAGACCATTCACTTGATAATCAGCCCCTACTTGTGTGGCTCTGAGCTTTTTCTCCCCAAAGAGACAATATTCTTATTGGTGAAGTAGATTTAACAGTGATTCTGCCTAAAGGTTTCTGGAAATCTTTTTTTTTTTTTTTGGCTGGTGGGGAGTATGGTTTTAGAAACTAACAGTTGAATAAAAGTCTGGTGATAGTTTTAATAGTAACTGTCTATCAGAGTTGTTTCTGCATTTTAGTTGCCCACATAACCTACAGTTTACCAAACTATATCATTATTACTATTTATTATTGTTGGTGGAAATAGCAAAATTTATAGGCAGAATATTAGGATTCAAGCTCTTCTTTCATCATTTATTGTTTATTGAGACAGCTACTTATGTTTTCCTTGTCTTGACTCTATTTTTAAAAGGCATTGAAAACATCTCTTTCTGAACAATGTGAACTCGACAATGTCTTTCTGTTTGGTTTCTATTATTAGTTCATCATTTTCCAAGTTTTTTACTACCCTTTTTAAAACTGATGACTTCTCAAACTATGTCTCCAGCATTGATCTCCCTACAGAGATCCAACTAAGATTTCAAAATCCCTGCTGGAATCTCTGTTTGAATGGAGACAAACACCTTGAATATACTTTCTCCAAGATACAACAGATAGTCTTATCTGTCAAACACTGGATCATTTCACTGTGTTCTCAATTGCTATTCAATTAGCAATGTTGTGTGTAAATATTTTCTTAAATGATACTACACTTTTGAAATATTTTCTTTATCTTTCAATTAAGTAATGCTACCCCATGCTTATGGCAAAGCTATTTTTAAACTTTTTCTCATATATATTGTGAAGGTTTTTTTCCTGAATATGCTTGGAGAATACTGTCTCAATCTTGATGACTTACAGTTATGAAAGTCAGCCCTTTCTGTGATTAAATCAATGGACCATAAATGCAAGATATATTAATTGTGAACTGTATAATCTGGTTAATCATCCTAGCCCAAGATTTCTAACAGTGTTCTCTGTGAAATGACGTCTGTCACATATATAACAACAATCTACTTCATAAAATTATTCTTTTCTCACTCTATTTGTTTTCCATGCATGATACTATCCACTCCTGCAAATTTATTTACTATGTGATTACCAAAGCATCCCAAATGATTTCTCCAGCACAGATGACTCTGACCTCTAGACCAGGATGACCACGTGCTGACTGAACACTTACACTCAGGTATTCCATAGTTACCCAGGTTATCCATTGATTCTTCTACCCCATTTGCCCAGATGCTAAAACCAGAAGCTTTCTTGTCAACCTTGACTTCTTTGAATAATCCACTCCCTACATCAAATAAATCACCAAATTCTAGTCATCTTTTCTTTAACCAGCTCTGAATCAGGATACTTCTCTCCATCTCACTGGTGTTAATTTAGGTTCCCATCTTTTCTCACGCAGAGTTTTGCAGTAACCATCTAACTGCTTTCCCTGCCTCTGGTCTGATTCACCTTCAATCCTGCCTCCAGGATTCAAGCAAAACAATTTTTCTAAAGCCAAAATCTGATCAAGCTATTTCCCTGCTTGAAATCCCCAATCTTTCACATGGCTTATAAAAAGTTTCATATTGTGTCTTCACATTATCTCAAAGCCACGTCTTTGAATACCCACTTAACACATTTTACTAGGTCCCAAAATATTTTGTGCTCCCTATCACCAATGGGGCTTTGCAAGGCTGTCTCCTCTACCTAGCACAGCTTTCCTAATCCCCCTCTTCCCATCCTTTATATTTTCTCACTTTCTTTCAATTCAATTTCTCTGACCAGTCCTTTTGACCCCCTCTTCCAAGACGTAATGTTTTCTCACTCACGTGATCTAAGAACCCTTTACTCAGTCTGCATTTTAGTATGTATCACACTGTAGTATAACAAATTGTGATAACTGTAAACTTGAATTTCTCTTTTATCAAATTGTAGAAGCCTTGAGGAGGAGAGGATTGTATTGACATTTTGCTCATTTTGTAACCTCAGTGCTTTGTTTGACACACAGTGCCCATTAATAATTTAGTAAATAAATAAATTAATAAGGATTACCTAAAACATTTAGAAAGTATAAAATATTATATGTAAATATTTCAAGCAGTGGTAATAAGGAGTACTTTTTAAAAATAAAAGAAATTATTATTTGTTATTGCCACCCTTGCCTAAGTTAAAATGAAACCCATGAAAGGACATGTTCTTTTGGAGTTTTCTACACTGAATTTCATGAACTTTTTCTCTTAAGGAAGATTTGTAGATGTGAATTCCAACCAAAAATGAAGCATTAGCTCTTTTGTGTTCAAAATAAGAATTAAATATGCAAAGAAGTTCTGTCATAACTCCTAGGTCAGAACACACAGATTCTGTTTATAAAATTATATTTAGTAATGGAATGATTAAATGAGAGGAGAGGGGTAATTTTTCCCTTTAACAACTACTATTTTGTTTATGCTCTCAGTTAAGGTTTAGCATTTTCATTCTCAGCTTTTCCTTTTCCTATGTTTTTATTTTCTGTGTTGCTTACATTCCAATTAATTTCTCCCCAACAACATGTCAAATTATCTATTTTATCTTGAGTAGAATATACAAATAAAATATGGCCTTTTTATTGCCTAGTATATGAAGTGTTTGAAAGGCATCTAGAAGGTGTATAAAAGGATATATTTCATATAACCACCTCAGATCATTTTTCAGATTTACCATAAATAAGGAAGTGAATGAATATTCCCTTAAAAAGTGAAGTCATTCAGCGCATAAATCTGATTTCTCAAATCCATGTATGAGCCTTAGAAAATAAAGCAGAACAAAAGAAAACAAACCAAACAAACAAAAGGAAAATCACAAAATGCTGTCCCTGCCCAGTCACCACACAGGGAACCCTCTGTATAGATACGATCTGTCCCAGAGAGCATCCACTCAACCTCTTGGTGCCCTACTTTAAAATGACATAAACAAAGAGAAACTAGTAGAAAGGACAAAGTTCATGAAGCAGAATAGTTTTTAAATTTAATTTCTTCAGGGAGGGAAGAGTAGTTATTACATCCAAAACATAGGAGCAGAGCACCATGCAAGAGAAACATCTGAGGAACAAGAACTCTTGGAAATTGAAAGCACAAAAGCAGAAATTTTTTTAGAAGTTTAGAAGATAAATTTGAGGAGATTTCATAGAAAACAGAATGAAAAGGCAGTGAGATGAAAAATATGAAGTCTTTAAGAATGGAGAATTGGAGAGGTGTGGACCAGATGGTGGAAAACCCCGAGCTCATCTTCTCCCACATGCACACCAAAATTACAGCTATTTACAAAGTAACTATATATGTGAATGACCCAAAGACTAGCAGAAAAGATTCTCTACAAAAAAAGATATAGAGAAAGAACCACAACAAGACAGGTAGGAGGGGCAGAGATGCAGTATAGTCAAGACCTATACCTCTGGGTAAGTGACCCTTAAATAGGAGGATAATCACAATAGCAGAGGTTCTCCCACAGGAACGAGGGGTCCAAGCCACACATTGAGCTCCCCAGCCCAGGGGTCCTGCACCAAGAAGATGAACCTCCGAAAGTCTGGCTTTGAAGGCCACTTGAGCTTGCTTATCGGAGAGCCAGAGGGCTGTAGGAAACAGAGACTCCAGCTTTAAACAGGTTCCAAGTACCAGAGCACAGAGAGTAATTTGAAAGGAGCCTGGATCAGGCACACTTGCTGATCTTGGAGAGCCTCTGGGAGAGTCAGGAAGCAACTGAGACTCCCGCTGGAGATGTAGACACTTGTAGCATCCATTTTGGGGAGCTCATTTTGTCATGAGAACATGGGTTCTGGCATGGGTCCATTTTGGAGTCTTCCTTCTAGCCTGTTAATATTGGGAGGCTTCCAGACCACCAGAGGGTCAGTACCAGTTTTGTACTCCCCTTGGCCCTGCAGCCAGCTACCCTGGAACCAGACTCTACCCACCAGTAGGATAGTACCAGCCCTAGGCCCTGCAACCAGCTGCCTTGGGACCCAGCTTCACCCACAAGTCGTCAGGCACAAGCCCTGGGACCCCTGAGACACACAGCCAGCCACTCTATGACTGGGTCCTATTCACCAGCTGGCCAGTAGCTACTGCCTGAGGCACAGCCTGGCAGCCAACCAGACCAGGGGCTAGCCTCACCTACAAGGGCATACACAGTAGACCATCCTGCCATAACAGAAAGGCCCATACAGCCTACATGGCGAGGAGCCCTAGAGCATAGAGCTCTGGAGACCAGAGTAGAGTGTGCTATTGAGTCACATAGGACATCTCCTACATAAGGCCACTTCCCCAAGACTGGAAAATGTAACTGACCTACCTAATACATAGAAATAAACACAGAGTATTAGGCAAAATGAGGAGACAGAGGAATATTTTCCAAATGAAGGAACAAGACAAAACCTCAGAAAAAGAACTAAAGGAAGTGGAGATAAGCAATCTACCTGATAAAGAGTTCAAGTTAATGATCATAAAAATTCTCAACAAATTCAGAAGAAGAATGGATGAACACAGTGAGAATTTTGACAGAGAACTGGAAAATATAAATAAGGATCAAACAGAGCTGAGGAATTTAAGTACTGAAATTAAAAATACACTAGAAGGAATCAACAGTAGATTAGATGATACAGAGGAACAGATTAGTGAACTGGAAGACAGAGTAGTGGAAATCATCCAAGCTGAACAGAAAAAAGAATTAAAAAAAATGAGGACAGTGTTTAAGAGACCTCAGGGACAACATCAAGCATATCAACTTTGCATTATAGGGGTCCCAGAAGGAGAAGAGAAAGAGAAAGGGGCAGAGAACTTATTTGAAGAAATAATAGCTGAAAACTTCCCTAACCTGGAAAGGAAAGAGATGTGAAGGGAATTCCCAGCATAAAGGTGAATAATCCCAGGTAGCATAAGTGCATCAGACTTTGAGAGCAGCCAGTCCACATAGAATCAGAACAGAAGGACCTAAAAGGGAATCTCTAAGGAAAATAAAAGAAGCGAAATAATAAATTATCTAATGCATATGGGTATTGTTAGAGATCTATAATTCTTGCAAGAGTTTGGGGAAATAATTGTAATAGAATTTCAGTTAAGGTTTAGAGAGAGAAAAACACCACTATGATGTGTGTTCAGGGATAATTACTGGAATTAAGCCATACAGGGAATTAAGCCATTACTGGAATTAAGCCATACAGCCAGACAAGCTGGGAATGTGACGTCTAGGAGGGGCATTAAAGAACTAGAGAATTAAGCTACTAACCAGCCCTCCTAAAACCCTGGTACAGGTGAACAAGTTGGAGCTTGTAGGAAAATTTAAGAAGCCAAGTATGTCTAGCCGTTGAAGTGGGTCCCCAAGAGGGGAGCCTGTGGAGAGGTTTGTGGGAAGTTCTGTGTTGATACTGCATCTGATGCTGGACGTGCAGTCAGTAAAGCCTGTAGTCTAGAAGGAGAACTGGACAGGAAGCAGAGGAAAGCAAGCCCAAACCGTGTTTATCTGTCATCATTCTGTCCACGAAAGGATCTTTGAAAACCAGTGCTCAGAGTTTCATCTCTACCTCTAAGATCTTGCACGAGGCTCTCTTTTGGATGACTTTAATCTGGAACCATGCAGAAAAATGAATTCCAGAAAACAGTTCCCAGAATCATCAAGTTAACAGAGCAATTCAATATAGGTTAAAAAAGCAATTAAGGAAAAACTATCCTAGGCAACTGTTAACTCCAGAGGAAGAGACGTTTATACAAGAAACAAATATAATCAGAGCATTTCACTTGGCTCATCTCTGAATAATATTTACCCAATCATCATAAAATTATCTGACATATTGACTTAGCCACAAATCATAGTTATATTGAATGCTTAGGATGGAGGAGGATACGGAGAATGAGGTAGAAAGGAAGATTTAAGCTTCTAAAATCCTTATATTCCATAATAAGAATTCTAAGTATAACAAGTAAAACTGAATTTTTTTTTAAAAAATCAAGGTATAGTAGTATTATCATGTTATGTAGACTTAAGCATATACATGAAAGGAAAAAGCTAAAAGAGTTGAAGTTGTTTGGGGGAGGTGATGAGGGGTGGGATACGAGACTAGTTTTCATTTGTTTTCGTAAGGCTTAGAGAACATTTTGACTTTTTAAAGTATGTACGGGTAATAATGTAATAAAAATGGAAAATTTTACAAAAATAATTAGGGAGATAATGCTGTAATTATATATTTAAGCAGAGTTAAAGCTATAGCAAGATATTTCTATGAAAATTTTAAGATACAATCAGTGAAAAAGGGATCTCTTCTCAAATCAGTGAGGAGGATATCACAAGAAAAGTAGGGATTAATAAAGTTGTCATAGCTAATAAAACATTTCAGATTCTTTAGGTTAAAACCACCATATTTAGGTGTTATTAAACTTTTAGGAGAAACAACAATTTCATCCAACCAATCAGTAAAATCCATGTAGAATCCCCTAGTTGGAGCCTTATTTACTTTGTACTGATAAAACAATAGCAGAGGGCCAAACACCATCATAACTTAATTTAAAATATATTTTTATGTTTTTACTAGAGCTCATTATTGAAAATTAAACTATGAATTACTTAGTTGCCTTAGAGCCATAGCTTACACACAATTAGCTAATACATTGGTTTGCTCTGTTTGCAGTTTTGAGGATGACTTTTAACTAACACTGAATAAATTATGTTTTAATTAAACTCAATTAACCACTTGGAGAATGCTTCTCATAGTGAGAATTCCAGATACGCAGTCTTGGGACTTCTGTCATTGAAATAACCACAGTTTTAGCCCAAATGTTAAGAAATTTGAGGCCAATATTTTTGAAGTAAATCCTTCACCTAATCAAATAATTGTTCTAGGCTGAGTTGAATTTAATGTTTAAATTACAGGAGAACTGTAGTAAAGAATTAGAACATGCCTAAGAAGACAGTATTTCCACTTAAGGGCACTTTAAAAATTCACTGAGCAGGAAGTTATTACCATAATATTCTGTAGCCTTTCCTAAACCATCTGATCAATAAACAATATGATAATTGAAGAACAGTTTCATATCATGACCTATGAATTTTGAGACAATATGAGCATTTTCAGGATTCTAGTCATTGGGTTAAGCAACATTCCTAGAAAGACATTAGAACATATTTTTTGCTTGAGATTCTTGAAGATTATATGTTATAAGGCTATGGACCCTTAAATTCCTTTAAGTTACATCCTTGTACCTTTTTACTAAGGGTGAAAGAGTAAGCTAATCTGTAGAAAGAGAGAGAAAAAAAGAGAGATGGAGAAGGAGAGGGGGAAGGAAAATATAACACACAGCTGTCTCTCAGTATCTGGGGGGTTGGTTCTAGGACCCCACCTTCATGGATACCAAAATCCCCAGAAGCTCAAGTCCCTATTGTAAAATGATGTAGTATTTGCATGTAATCTGCACACATCCTCCCATATACTTTAAATCATCTCTAGATTACTTATAATACTTAATACAATGTAAGTGCCATGTAAATAGTTGTAAATACAATGTAAATGCTATAAATATAAATAATACTTGTACGTGACAAATTCAAATTTTGCTTTTGGAACTTACTGGAATTTTTTTCCCCAATATTTTCAGTCTGTGGTTGGGTGAGTCTGTGGATGTGGAACCTGCAGATCCAGAGGGCTAACTATACATTCAGAGAGAAGTAGAGTATGTAAACCAAATAGAGAAAGAAAGAAGAGCTGTGTGACTCTTGATGGATATCTAGTTTCTTGTTCTAGATTCTTAAGGAGCCAGTCTCTGTTTCCTGCCCTTGAATTCCACAGGTACCCACATATCTGTTCAATATATCCCACACCAGCAACACCCATGCTAGAGTGATGGACCATCTCAGTTTTCCTGGAACTGTCCCCGTTTTAGCACAGAAAGCCCTGTATCCTGGGAAACTCTTCACTCCCAGACAAATTGGGGCTCACAGTCACCCTAATCTGAGTATATTTTCTCTTAAGCTAATGTGATGTGAGTTTTGGGAACTGTCAACCAGGAAATCCTTGATTAAGGCGGACACTTTAAGCCACATGCAACTGGTGAATGTCTATTGTACCCGAAACCTGGGTTATACATCTTACCTTCTGCTTTGTTCTGCTATTTAGAACTTAGGACGTGGTGTAGCTGTGGACAGGAGAGTTACCATAAGCAGAGATGGGTTAATTGTACGTAAATAAAGCAGTTCAGATTGAGATGATCCATGTTGAAAGGAATTATTCTCAAAGAGTTAATCATTAGAGTATGTTGCAATTTTCAGCCTTTTCTAAGTTATAACATTAGGTCACAGAGTTGTTTTAAGAGTGCAAATTTTATCAAGCAATGAACTGTACTGAAATAATGCTCTCTTTCCTTTCACCCACTTATAATAAAGTAAATGTTTTGCTCTTAATCTGTATATGTGCTTCATCAGGGAAGTTGTGCTTTGTAAATTGGTTTCCTGCCCTCAAAATCACTTGACTATCAATATTTGCAGCTACTACAGTTTAATAACTGTATGATCTGAAGGAGAGGCCAATGAATGTGAGAGGTCAAGGCCATAAAGAAGCTGATGAGATGATTCCTTAAGAAATGACAGAAGCATCAGCCTAAGCAGCAGAGACAGACCACCCAGAGAGGCTGCCTCTCAGTCGTGGCTCCACCAGCCACACCCAGTGTGAGAAAGAAATGCTGACAGCCTAGTTAAGAGGCACAACCCTCACCAATAAAAAGACTGTCATCAGCTTCACAGTCTCAGAAAAGCCTCTTACCCTATAAAACACTTATCTTACCCCAGATATCCCTAGCTTTCTACACCTTTATTACAGTCATAAGTAAATGAAGAGCAGTGGGAGCCTGAAGCATATTATCTAATGTGGATATCTTGTGTCCATATAGCTCTCTTACGAACATTTTATTTGACCCTCTCAAAAAACTGAGGGAGGCAATGGAGTTACAGTGATTCTATTTTGTTGATTAGAAATAAAGAAATCTCTGTTGTCGTGCTTGGCTGATTAATGCCACTGTGCTATTACTATTAGCTAACATTTTTAGACAATTATGTTAGGCAGTGTGGGTTAAGCACTTTAAGTGGATTATCTCCTTTGCCTTCACAGAACCACTTTAGAATAGATGACACTGTTCCTAATTTAGAGATGAGAGGACTTGGGCCCAGAAGGGTTATAACTACTTGTCCAAGAAGAGTCAGAATCCAAGCCTGGAGTCTAAAATTTATGCTCTTCATGTAGTCTTAACCCTATAAGATAAATCTGTATTTTTGAATGCCTATTGCTTGAATTGTTTTGCTTAAAAATTTGGGGGGGAGTGCCAGTCTAACTAGTTTAGACTGTTGTCCTATGAGTTTATGCTAATTATTTGAACACTTATCGAATGGATATTTATTGAGCACTTAATATATGCCAGGCACTATTATGAGTTTTGTGAAAGTATTAGTTAAAAAGTCACATTTTCTATATTAACATTGTTATATTTGTTTTTCTGCAATTTTTCTTAATTAGTTATGCAAGGATACTGTTTTCATTCTCACATGTGGTCTCCCATATGGAACAGTAGAACAGTAGCAGGAACCTTGTGGCTTAAACCACATTGAGAGGAGGTTTGGAGTTAAGAGGACTCCATTAAACATGCAAAAGGCAACAGGAGAAGGGACTTGTTAGACAGTAAAACGATTGGTGTCTGGGAGGAAAGTATCTCCCACTCCTCACACTTCTCTGTAGAAGAAACCTGCCCTGGAGTAACTCGACCTCTCTCTGCCTCCCCACTCACCCTTTCCCACATTTTCTGAGTTTGGTAGAAGGGACTGGAAATACCCAGCTCAATCTCTTTTGCATTTGGTTTGGGGTCTTGTTACCTGCTGAGAGGGTGCCTTTGAGTCTGCTTTTCTTTCAAAATGTGCTCAGCAAGTGGAGCAGGTTTGCTCCTGGGTGGGGAAGTCTGCTGGTGCCCGACATTGTCAGTGATTGGTGGATAAGTCTGCATATTCAGGAAGGAAGTGTCACAGCCCATTAGGCTTAATGCTGATACCCATTCTCTAGTGAGTTCTTATGATTAAAATGCAGTTATTTCAGTCTCTCATTCCTGCTTCTTTCTCTTAATTTTGTCAGAACTCAGGAAAGTAAAAGATGTCTTCTACTGACTTCTCTACCAACAATTGGTAGAGAAGAATCCATAAACCTGTATCTTCTCTGGATTTATCAACGATATTTCAGAATTGTCTGTCAATTTGCTAGCTTCCTCACTGAGAGACCAATCTATTAATTTTTAGTATATGATATGGATATAGCAAGTCCTTAAAAGGTGCCCAGTAAATGTTTTTTGACCTAAAATAAAAAAAGAATGAATGGGCTTCAGTTTTTCCCATTTGTAATATAAAGGGACTGGATTAATTTCTCAAGCTCCAACTAGGATTACCCTGAGATTCTATAAGTGATACACGGGGTTTAAAAAATGCAGGAAGAACTTCCACTTCAGTCAGAATAAAGTAACAGAGACTGAATTAACAGACCTCCCTTTAGCAAACAAACAAACAAAAAAACTGGTCAATATATATGAAAGAAAGACTTTCAGATATTGGACAATTGGTGGCAACTGTGAGCCCTAAGGAAAGAGAAACAGATAAGGTGAGCCCTAAAATTGAATCAACTTATAGGCAGAAGGGTAATGATGTTATATTAGTAAGAGTTCCCTAGAGAAACAAAACCAACAAGATGTGTATGTATATAGTAAGAGATTTATTACAAGGAATTGGCTCATGCAATTATGGGAGGCTGGCAAGTCCAAAATCTGCAGTGTTGTGGCTGGTGAGCTAGAGATCCAGGAGGGCAATGTTCCAGTTTCAGTACAAAGGCTGGTGAGCTGGTGACTCAAGAGAGGTGACAGTACAGATGAAATCCGAAGGCAGTCTGCTGGAGATTTCCCTCTTTCTTGCGAGGCCAGACTTTTTGTTTTATTCAGGCATTCAGCTGATTAGATGAGACCCACCCACATTATGGAAGGAATCTATTTTATTCAAAGTTCACTGATTAAATGTTAATCTTATTCCCAAACACCCTCCAAGCTTACATATAAAAATCAACCATCACAGATGGGGAACTTAAACAGATCCTGTTCAGCTAAGGAGATAGTAGAATCCATGGAGACCAAAGCAGCTAAAGTCTGTGGGGACAAAATACTGGAGAGGAGAGAGTTGCACTGAGAAAGAGAGTTCTTGAAATGTGCTAGTGGGGCTTTTCTAGTCTTTTGCTGAATACTAATCTGAACTTGTATGCAAGTGCTTGATGGCAGGAAAAGTACCACTGGAAAAAAGTAGGCAGAACAATTCCCAAAGTTCACAGAGGGCTGGAAATACATTGCTCTCACCACCCAGAGTGGAAAGATCTCAAAATATAGGAAACATCAAGTAGAATTCTCAGAAGTATACTGCCTTGTGGGGTAAAATGAGTCCTAGACTAAAGGCTGGTTTGGATAACTCTAACAAAAAGCTGGAAAGAGTCTAACACCAAAAACTTAACTTCATGCCGGGGGAAAGAAAACCACGCAACACTTTTTAAAGATATAAAACAATGTCCGGCAACCAAAGCAAATGTCAGGTCTGGTATATATCAAGCATTACCAGGTGTGAAGAGAAATAAGAACATATGACCAATAACAAGGAGAAAAACCAATCAATAGAAACAGACTCAGAGATGATATGTGTATGATAGAATTTGTAGACAAGAACATTTAAACAACCATTGTAAATATATCTCATATGTTCAAGAAGGTAGAGGAAAACACGATCATGATGAGAAGAGAGCTGGTATATATACAAACAGACCCACATGATTTAGGGCTAAGTGAAGGGTCCTTAAACTTGATACCAAAGGCATGTTTCAGAAAAGGGAAAATTGATAAGTTGGACCTTATCAAAATTTAAAACTTTTGCTCTTAAGAGGATGAAAAAACAGCTACAAACTAGGAGAAAATATTTTCAGACCACATAACTGACAAAGGACTTGTATCTATAATACATAAAGACCTCTCAAAACTTCACAGTAAGGAAACCAAACAACCCAATTAGAAAATGGGCAAAAGACATGAAAATGTATTTCACTGAAGAGGATATACAGGTGGTGGATGTTCAACATCATTAGCCATTGGTAAAATGCAAACTAAATCCACAATAAAATATCACTACATACCTATCAGAATGGCTAAAATTTTAAAAAGTACTGATAGTACCAAATGCTGACAAGGATGTGGAGAAACTGGATGACTAATACATTGCTGGTGGCTACATAAAAAATGGTACAGACACCCTGGAAAATACTTTGGTAACTTCTCTTAAAGCTAAACAGGCACTTACACGCTTCAGCAATGGCAGTCCCAGGCATTTAGCTCAGAGAAATGAGAACTTATGTTTACATATCAATGTGATGTGAATGTTCAAAGCAGCTTTATTCATAATAGCTGGACACTGGAAACAACCAAAATGTCCTCCAGTTAATGCATGGTTAAGCAAACTGTGCTATATCCACGCCATTGGATATTACTCAGCAATGAAAAGGAACAAACTATTGATACACACAACTACTTGGATGGATCTCCAGGGATTATGCTGATTGGAAAAAAAAAAAAGAGGAATTCCCTGGTGGTCCAGTGTTTGGGACTCTCACTTTCACTGCTGAGGGCCTGGGTTTGATCCCTGGTTGGGGAAATAAGATCCCACAACCCGTGCAGCCAAAATAAACCACACAAATCTCAGAAGCTGCATTTTTTATAATACCATCTATATGGATACACTTTTTGAAATGACAAAATTATAGACTTGATGAACAGATCAGTGGTTGCCAGGGATTAGGGAAGGGGTAAGAAAGTCAGTGTGGCTATAAAAGGGTAGCAGAGGTGTCACTGGGATAGAACTTGCCTATGATGGTGGTTACATGAATCTACACATATGATACAACTGCATGGAACTAAATACACAAACACACACAACTCTACCTATGTAAAAGTGGTGAAATTTGAATAATATTGGTGGATTGTATTGACGTCAGTTTCCCCATTGTGATATTGTATTATAGTTATACAAATTGTTACCACTGGGGAGACTAGGTGAAGTGTACACAGGATCTCTTTGTATTGTTTCTCACAATGGTATGTGAATCTACAAACACCTCAAGAAGGAGTTTGATTAAAAGACCCAAATGCAACTTTCAACAAATAAGTGTTGAGAGACTTCACTACTATAAAGAATGTTAAAGGACATTCTTCAGGAAGTAATATGATACTACATAGACACTTGGATCTAAGCATAAGAATGAATTGTGTCAAAAATTGTAAATATATGGGTAAACATAACATTTTGTTCTCATTTTTAATTTTTTATTAAAATAATATTTGAACGTTTAAAGCAAATGTAATACCAATATATTGTAGAATTAACAGTGTATGTAGAAATAAAAGGTATGCCAGCAATAGTACAAAGGCCAGGAGGTGGAAATAAAAGTACAGTATTGGGAGATTCTTAAACTCTGCATGAAGGGGTCGTATTGAAAATATTATTTAAAATTAGACTCTGATAAATTAAAGATGTATATTTTCAATCTGATTGCAACCACAAAGACCAACGAAATAACTACAAAGATATAGCTAATAAACCAATAGAGAAGATAAAATGAAATCCTAAAAAAAATTAAATCCAGAAGGAAGCAAGGAATTAGGTAAAAGGAAACAAAGAACAGATGAGGCAAAGAGAAAACAAACTAGACTGTGGATGTAAACCCAACATTATTAATAATTAAATAAGATATAAATTATTGGGCTTCCCTGGTGGCACAGTGGTTGAGAGTCCACCTGCTGATGCAGGGGACACGGGTTCATGCCCCGGTCCGGGATGATCCCACATGCCACGGAGGGGCTGGGCCCGTGAGCCATGGCCGCTGAGCCTGCGCGTCTGGAGCCTGTGCGCTGTCTCCAAGAAACACACTTTGAATAGAAAAACACAGAGATTAAACATGAAGGAAAAGGAAAGATATCTCAGGCAAAAACAAAACCAAAAAGGTCTTGAATGATTATATTAATGAATGCAAAGAAGATTTCAGAAGAAGGTATATTATGAGAGATGAACAGGGACATTTCACAATCATAGAGGACAGATTTGTCATAAACACACACAAATCTTAAATACATATACTGATAATAATTTCAAAATACATGAAGCAAAAACTGATAGAGCTGAAAAGAGAAATAGACAAATCCACAATAGTAGTTGGAGATTTTAACACTCTTCTCTCAGTAATTGATAGAACAAGCAGCCAGAAAATCACAATGTTAGAGAAGACTAGAAAAATAATATCAAACAATAAAATTGACACAAAAGCTACAGAAGAAAACATTGTTTACAAATACATATGGACCATATTTGAGACCAGAAAACAAATCTTAATAAATTTAAGATGATTGGAATCATACAGACCACAATAGAAGTAAACTACAAATCAGTATTAGGGAGATATATGGAAAATTCCCAACTGAATTTTATTGATGCAGCTAATGCAGTGCTTAGGGGGAAATATATACATTAAATGCTTACATTAGAAAAGGAGAAAAGTCTCAAATCAGTCATCTAAGCCTCCAATGTATTGAACTAGAAAAAGATGAGCAAATTAAACCCAAAATCGACATGAAGGGTGAAATAATGAAGATAAGATCAGAAATCAATAAAATTGAAAGCAGGTAAAACAATAAACTCATTGAAACCAATAGCTGGTTATTTGAAAAAGTTAAATAAAACTGATAAACTTGTAGCCAGACTGAAGAAAAAAAAAAAGAGAGAGAGAGAAAGAAGATACCAATTACAAATATCAAGAATGAAAGACCCTAAGGACCTACAGATATTAAAAAGATAATAAGGAAATAATATGAACAGGGTTTCTCAGCCTCAACACTGTTGACATTTAGGGTCAGATGCTTTGCAACATTCCTGGCCTCTACCCACTAGATGCTAATATCCTTTTTTCTCTTCCTGCCCCCTATTTGTGACAACCAAAAATGTATCCAGACTTTACCAAATATCCCCTGGAGGACAAAATTGTTCCTGGTTGAGAACCACTAAACTTTGCTATGGAAAATAGTAGTGTTAGGAGTAGAAGACCATTCTGAATTTCACAGATATCTGAAATTCACAGATATTTCCATATTGTATGTGTAAAAAGTGATTTCAGCAGCAAGTGATAGGAAACATGACTGACAGGAGCTTAAACAGTTTACTTTTCTCAAATGACAAGATACCCAGAGGTGGATTATTTCAATATCAACAATGTCAGGGCTTGAAGATACCACCTCTGCTATTCTCTGATCTTTTTCTCATGGTCACAAGCATCATATCTATGTTCAAAGCTGAAAGAAGGGACTAGGAGCAAGACTGGCCTTATATGTTCCTTTTATCAAGAAAAGCAAAAGCTTTCCCATAAGCTCTCCCATACCAAGTGGACTTTCTATGACCCCTCCTTGGGCAGACCTGGGTTATACAATCCTCCTTAGACTCAAAGGATGTTGGAAAGTCTAGTGTCTAACAAAGGGGAGCAGGATTCTTACATTATAGGCTGAATTGTGTCCCCTCAAATTCGTATGTTGAAACCCTAAACCTCAAGTACCTCAGAATGTGATGTATTTGGAGATATGGTATTTAAAGTAATTAAGTTAAAATGAGGCCATTAGGGTGGTCCTTAATCCAATCTGACTGGTATCCCTATAAGAAGAGAAAATTTGGACACACAGAGAGACACCAGAGGAGCACCCAGAAGAAAGACCATGTACAGACACAGAGAGAAGATGGCTATCTGCAAGTCAAGGAGAAGAAGAAACCAAACCTGCTGACACCTTGACCTTGGACTTCCAGCCTCCAGAAATTTGGGAACATAAATTTCTGTTGTTTATACCACCCAGACTGAGATTTTGTTACAGCAGCCCAAGCAGACTAGTACAGCTTGGCCAATGGTTTCTCAACAGAGAGTAGTACTCTATAGGAGAGCATTTGGAAATGGTGGAGAACATTTCTGATTATTGCAATGACCAGGGAGTACTACTGGCCTTTAGTGTGCAATGTAAAGGGGAGCCCAAATTATTAACCATTGACAGTATAGTCCTGTACAACTAATAATCTCCCATCCCTCTACTGACAGAAGCTTTCCTTCTGAGAAATGATGCTTAAAATAATCATTATCCACTGACTAAGACTGCACATTTCAGTCCCCAAACAAACTCCAGAGTCCCATTGGTAAGCAAGAAAGAAATGGCTGTTGACTGGAAATCAACAGTGTCTGCTATATATCTCTTGTTGCTGTGTGGTCCTTCCTGATATTAGACAAGAAGGGGTAATTAAAGATTTCAGAGAAATGGAGATAAATTATTAATGTTTCTGTCACTCAAGAGGTACTTGATTACAAATCATTTAAAATATTCCTTTTAAAGTCAATCCATTTTTTGAAGATCAGTTGCTTTACAAAATGAGTGCTAGATGACATTTGGATTTCTTTTCAATCACAGAAGTTGCCAAGGTCAAATGTAATGATATAGTTTTCAAGCTCATAATTTTCTAACAAAATCAATTTGAGAAAGAAAATAGGTAATAAAAGAGACAAGTTAATATTAGCCCTTGGAATAAGTGAGAAAAATTAAGTGAAATTCATTGGTTTTGAAAAGTAATGGTAATTAAATGTTCCTGAACTGAGGACTTCACAAATTTTTAGGGAGCCTACATTCTTTCTTTTTATTTATTCCCAGTGAGTAAAATAAGAATTAAACATTATTTTATCCATTTCAAAAATTTAAGTAAAATAAAGCTGAGTGAATTGCCAAGATTGTAAGGTCTGTCCGTGGTTAAGCTGGACAAAACACAATGGGACACTTGTGAAAGAGCAAAGCATTGATTGGCAAGTGGCTACTTCCTCCAGAGTTTTGCCTTCACAAGGGTTTTACCTGATTGGACTTATTTCAAAGCAGCATCTTGTATAGAGGTGTATGTCAAAGTTCTTTCCTGTATAATTCTCTCTTAAATTAGACCTGCTTTTTAAAAAGCTCTTGCTACTTTGCTAACATAATCTGAATCTACAAGCGCTATAACTGACCCTCTGATTTAGAAGGATATTGATTTTTAAAAAATTGGTGTGTTCAGATAATCTGTATGTAATGCCTTTGGTGATACAGTTGGATTTAAATTCACTGTCTTGCTTATTATTTTCTATGTTTCATCTGCTCCTTGCTCCAAGTTATCTGCCTTCTCTTGGATTAGTTGATTATTTTATATTATTTCGTTTATCCTCATAGTGGACTTATTCATATATCTTAAATTTTTCGTACTAATTGTCCGAAGTCTTACAATATATATCTTTAAAAACCAAATATTATACTGTTTCTTAGTGTAAGAACCTTATAACAGTATGTTTCCAATTCCTCTTTCCCATCTTTTGTGCTATAGTTATGCTACAAACTCATAGTATGTTGCTACTAATTTGCTGTACACAATTTTTAGTGCACAGTTTTCAGAGTTTTGACAATGCAGTCATGTAACCACCACAATCAAGATACAGAACAGTTCCATTGCCCTACCTGCCCCAAATTTCCCCATGTCTTTTTGTAGTAAATCTCTCCCTCTACCTCCGGCCCTTGGCAACACCAGTCTGATTTCTCTCCCTTAGGTTTTCCCTTTTCCATAATGTCATATAGGTGGACTCTATAGCATTTTGCATCCAGCTTCTTTCACTTAGCATAGTACGTTTGAGATTCATCCACATGTGTGACATGTGTTGGATGTTCATTCTTTTTTATTGCTAAGTGGTATTCTATGGTATGACTATACCACAGTTTATTCACATGAGGACTGGGAAACATTAGGGTTGCTTCCAGTTTGGGGTTAGTATGATTAAAGCTGCTACAAATATTTATATACAGGTATTATGATAGACTTAAATTTTCATTTCACCTAGGAGTGGGATTTTTGGGTTTATGGTAAGTATCTGTTTAATTTTATAGGCAGTTTCCAATATATACCCCAGAGTGGCTGCACCATTTTATATATTCTCAATGGCAATGTCTAAGAATTTCAGTCACTTTATCTCCCCACCAGCACTTCATATTATTAGTATTTCTTTTTTCTTTTAGCCATTGTATTGGGTGAGTAGTAATATCTTGTGGCTTTAATTTGCATTTTCTTTTTTTTTCATTTCATTCAGTTTAATACTGTTCATTTGAGGATTTGAGATTTATAAGAATGCATTCTCATTAAAATTCTAAAAGTACAATACATAATTTTATGCAACCTTTTAATTTTACTTCCTCAAGCATTTTATAGCTTCTGGAATAGATATCTAGTTATTACATTTTACAAAAATGATATCCTTAACTTTTGTTCCCAATTGCATTTTATTTATTTATTTATTTTTATGAACTATAGTTGATTTACAATGTTGTGTTAGTTTCAGGTGTATAGCACAAGTGATTCAGTTTTACATATATATATATATATATATATATATATATATATATATATATACTTTTTCAGATTCTCTTCCCTTATAGGTTATTACAAAATATAGAGTATACTTCCCTGTGCTATACAGTAGGTCCTTATTGGTTATTTATTTTATATATAGGAGTGTGTATATGTTAATCCCAAACTCCTAATTTATCCTTCCTCCCCTTTCCCTTCTGGTAACCATGTTTGTTTTCTAAGTCTGTAGGTCTATTTCTGTTTTGTAAGTTCATTTGTATCTTTTTCTTCTTGTTGAGATTACACATATAAGTGCTATCATATGATATTTGTCTTTCTCTGTCTGACTTACTTCACTTAGTCTGATAATCTCTAGGTTCACCCATGTTGCTACAAATGGCATATTTCATTCTTTTTTATGGCCGAGTAATATTCCATTATATATATGTACCACATCTGCTTTATCCATTCCTCTGTTGATGAACATTTAGGTTACTTCCATGTCTTGGCTGTTTTAAATAGTGCTTGCAATGAACGTTGGGGTGCATGTATCTTTTTGAATTAGAGTTTTCTCCAGATATATGCCCAGGAGTGGGATTGCAGGATCATATAGTAACTCTATTTTTAGTTTTTTAAGGATCCTCCATACTCTTCTCCATAGTGGCTGCACCAATTTACATTCCCACCAACGGTGTAGGAGGTTCCTTTTTCGCCACACCCTCTCCAGCATTCATTTTTTGTAGACTTTTGATGATGGTCATTCTGATATGAGTGAGGTGATACCTCATTTTAGTTTTGATTTGCCTTTCTTTAATAATTAGCAATGCATTTTCTTAACAACTAATGATAATGAATATTTTTTCATGTGCTTTTCACCATCTTATATTTTATGAAGTATCTGTTAAAATTTTTTGCCCATATTCTTATTGAATTGTTCATTTTCTTATTGTTGATTTTGTATCCTGAATACAAATCCTTTATCAGATATGCATTTTGCACACATATTCTTCCAGTCTGTGACTCATCTTTTCAATATCTTCACAGTGTCTTTCAAAGGGCAATATTCCTTAATGTTGATGAAGTCCAATTTATCATTTTATTCCTTTAAAAATTATGCTTTTGATATTGCATCTAAGAACTTTTGCCTAACCAAAAGATACAAAGATATTCCCATATGTTTTCTTTCCCAAATTCTATAGTTGTACATTTAGGTCTATGATTCATTCCAAGTTAATTTTTCTGTAAGGTATGTTCTTTAGGTTGAGATGGATTTTTTTGCATATAGACATTTAGTTATTCAGCACCATATGTTGAAACAATTGTTGTGATGGCCAATTTTGTGTGTCAATTTGACAAGGCCAAGAGACATCCACATATCTGATTAAAGATTTATTTCTGGGTATGTCTGTGAGGATGTTTTTGGAAAAGATTAGCATTTGAATCAGTGGACAGAATAAAGTAGATGGCCCTCCCCAAGGTAGGTGGGTATCATCAAATCCTTTGAGGGCCTGGGTAGAACAAAAAGACAAGGAAGGTTGAATTCTTTTTCCCTGCCTAACTGGTTATTCTGGGACACCAGTCTTCTCCTGCCCTCTACTGGGACTATCCACTCTCTGGTTTTCAGGCCTTCAGACTCAGACTGAACAACACTACCAGCTTTCCTGGGTCACCAGTTTTCAGATGATATGTCTGGGCTCTCTTCTGTTTCATTGGCCTAAAGATGGATCCTTTCTCCTAGTTAATTATCCATTAAAATGACAAAAATAAGAAAAATGTGTTTTTAAAATATTTATGTTCATTTTAACCACATTTAGGAATCTTCATGTCTTTGTGTGGGCCCAAGTCTAGTGTCATACTCCTTTTAGCTGAAGAATTTCCTTTAACATTTCTTATACCACAGGTTTCCTTGTAATGAATTCTCTCAGCTTTTGTTGTCTATAAAAGTACTGCATCTTTATTTCTGAAAGATAGTCGCTGATTATAGAATTCTCCATCAATAGGTATTTGGCTTTGTTTTTTCCTATCAGTATTTTAAAGATGTTTCTCATTGTCTTCTTGGGTACATTGTTTCTGATGAGAACTCTTCTGTATTCCTTATCTTTATTTTTGTTTTTTTCAGTACACAATGTATCTTTTCCCTCTGGCTATTGTGAAGATTTTCTTTTTATCATTGGTTTTCAGAAATTTGATCACAATATGCCTTGCTGTAGTTTTCTTTACATTTCTTGTGCTTGATATTTATTGAGCTACTTGGATCTCTGAGATTATATTTTCCATCACATTTAGAAAATTTTCAGCCATTATTTTTTTCAAATATTTTTTCTACCCTCCCTCCCCCTTTCCATGGGGATGCCAGTTACATGTATATTGGGTTAGCTGAAGTTATCTCACAGCTCACTGATACTTTGTTTATTTTTTACATTCTTTTTTCTCTATATGTTTCTTTTAGTATAGTTTCTAAAGCTATGTCTTCAAGTTAAGTAATCTTTGCTTTGGCAATGTTTAATCTGCCATTAATCCTATCCAGTGCATTTTTCATCTCAGACATTGTAGTTGTAAACTGTGAAGGTTTGAGGCCTCTCCAGTACTCTGTCCGGCTGACTGTAGCCATCTTGATTTCCTCAGACACTCAGCTCTGTGTCCTCAACTCAGGAGTAGGCTGGACTCTGCTACTGCTCTCTTTCCTTGATCTAAGGCATATAAACTCACTAAAGGCACTAACCCCGGGCAAAAATAGTATTCACTTCATTTGTTTCCCATTTTTCAGGGATTATTGTCCTTCATTACCCAATATCCAGACAATGTTTTGAAAATATTGTTTCATATACTTAGCCCAGTTTGCGTGTTTCTTTTTTTTCTCAAGAAGAAGGATAAATATGATTTCTTTGGGCTCATATTCATTACAAGCGGAAGTCCCCTCTGTCACTTTTGTAACTTCAAGTTATACTGCCATTTCCACAATGTACCATGTTCTCACCAGCCTCTGGCCTCTGCAGATTTTGGCTCTTCCATCTCTGTCATATCCCTCCTTCCTTCCTCATCTGACACATTTTTTGTCATCTTTCACATCCTTTAACTGAAATCTCTTCATTTATTCACTTGATTGGTTTTGAAGGCTTACTAGATGCTATCATTTTATTTGACTCCCAAAATATTCACAATTTGACTTTCTTAAATTTATCCAGTCAACAAATGATGGAAAAAGGGTTTGAATTCTGATCTATATCACTTTGCCCATGTTCTTTTCATTATGCATCATTATTTTCCTTCATAATTTTTGAGCATCTGCAGTGTTTCTAACTTTGAATTAGAGTGCTTTGGAAGTGGTCCTAGTTCTAGAAAACATGACCTTTATCCTCAAGTGTCTTAAAATATGGTTAACTTTAGCACACTTGAAATAAATAGATAATCATATTAAGAGGTTTAGGACAAACAGTTAAATGGAGTGGCAGAGAAGATCCTTAAGAGATCATCATAGGCTATGATAGTTGATAAGTATTTCATTGAGGACATCTACATTGGAGAGGAGCAAGATTTTGATGGCTAGCGGGAAATTGACTAGATCAGCTCTTCCTAATTAGTTTTCTGAGGTTCATGTATTCCAAAAGTGGATTAGAGATATGCCTAAGACATCAGTTCCCTCACACTCAGGGTGCCTGACCAAGACCAGAAATCATCCATTTATCCCTGAGTGCCTAATAAACACTATCATCTTTTGTAAAGTAAAAAGATTGTGAAGTGCTGGGATAAAGTGAAAATGAGACACAGGAAAAGCAAATGAGAATAATAATCAGAACAGAGGGGAGAGGGGACAGCTTGTGATGAGCAATTTTGAAAAAGCTCAGATAAGTCAAGCACTGTGAGATTGTAGAAAGGCATTTAGACCAGTTACTGTACAAATATAATGCCTACTTGTAATACCATTTTTTCAAAAAGAAAAGAAGGAAAGAAGAAAAAAAAGAAAAGAAAAAACTAGGATAGTACAGAGGAAGTCTTTCAAATAAAAATTATAGTCTCAAAGTTCTTAAATTCATCATTTTCAGTCAGTGTTCTTCTCTTTTCTCCTTGCTTTTCTGTAGAGTTTTATGACATTAGATCTTTGAGGAAAGGGAGAAAAGTATTTGATTTTTATTTAATCACCTTAAACCTACTTTACTGTGGTAGGGCAATGCTATGAAATATTAATTAAAATATCTGAGAATATGTGTTTGAGAAGAAGTAGCTCTCATCTCTCCCCCTACCCCTACCCCCGACTCCTCAGATTAGATCAAGATCCTTCAGCTTTGTTAAAGGGAAGAAGAGTTGGACAGGAAGAAAGATAATAAGCTTCTTATGCAGATCTCAGCCAGACTTTCAACCTGTTATGCCCCACCTTCTTCCCATAGTCATCTCTGGGAGTGGAGGGTGGGCAAGCTCCCAAGTTCTCTGCCCCAGTGTGGCATGGGAGGGAAAGAAGTGTGTCTAAGGGAGATAGACATCAGGAATCCTCTCAGAGTCCCTGAGATGCCCCCAAAGATGTGGCATAGCCAAATATTTTACCATAATAAATAGTCAGATGTGGTACTGAGAACTGGAAGACCTGGAGGGTCTCGAGGTGAGGACAAGGGAATACCCTCCGCAGATGGGAATTCAGACAGCTCAGTGGATGCAAAAATGGAGGAAGAGCAATAGTGAGGAACTAGATTCAATGATGCTCATCTCAGCAGGTGACGCAGGCCTCTGCTGTCCCACCCACACTCCATCAACACAACCTGGAATATCCCATGGAACTTGGGTGCCATCACGGGGAGATGAAATCATAGGGGGGATTTTGGATTTATAACAATAAATCTTATATTACTGGATTTACCTGGAATCGCTCAAGATTGTATTTCCTAACACCAGGTACAATGGGGATTCAAAGTCGATATCCTACTGCTTTGTAAAAAAAATAAAGTTTTGCACACCTAAATACACATCTTAAAATTTTGTGCCCTCTATAACTCTGATTAGTTGATTAAACTACTAACGTGAGAAGATTAAGAAGAGAGATCCCTTGGTGGTAATTCTAACTTTTCTATCAGTTCCTTATGGTGTTTTGCCTCAATTTCTCTATTTGTAGAAGCAAAGTTGGCATGTCTCCTCATAGACTAATGGTATCTGGGGTAAAGATACCATGTGGTTTCAATTTTTCAGAGTGCTGGTTCAGCTGTGTAAGTTTCACCATCAGCCTTAAAGATAGGAGAGAATTTTAAGTCTGACTTTTCCTGGACTTGGCAATCATTTTCCTAATTTTTGCTAACTTGGTGCTTTATCATATGGTAATGTATTCCTGTGACCTTGGGAGAGATGTATATTCAAGGTAGAGGCTTGTGTGGAAAAAAATATCTTTGATTTTATTTTTTAGAAAATAACGTGGTGCTCTGCTTCACCTTTGTAATATGAATGCCCTCAATGTGCTGAGTCCTTAGGGTTGAAAGACACTAAACTGATCCACCTGCAATTAAACTTGGGCACCTGCAATTAAAATCTATTAATGTCTAACATACCTCAGATGCTTAAATTGACTTGGTTAGGATTGGCCCCTAGCTTAAAGGGAAAAGATTTCCTTGTACAGAATGTTCCCTGCCTCCACTCAAGGAGGGAGACCAGCCAGGGGAACTGGCTGTTTATTTTTGAGCCCATGTAAAAGGAGCTCATGAGTAGACACCTCCTGCTGTAGACCAAGCCTGGCAAAGAGGTCATCTTTGTTGCAAGTGGCTGAGGAATTGCCTCCCCTGCTGATGATTGGGGATATTTTTAGCTACAAGCTGAAACTTTTCATTCTTGAAATTGTTTTCATTTCTACCCAAAGAGGCAAACTGCATGAGTCTGGGGAAAAAAAACAAAATAGGAGGTATAAGCGCTAATAGGAGCCGTGTGTCCATGTAAAAAGAAACCTGATGAAATTGCTTCCCCTGGTGCTGACAACTTGGTCCTGGCACCAGGGTGGTTCTAATAGCTGTAGGCTAAAAGAATCATTTCCATAGTGCAGCTCATAAGGATAATGTAAATTTCACTTAAGTATACATGATTACAGAAAATTGCACCGAATTGCAACAGACTTTGTGCTGTACTGTTTATGGAGCAATATAGATTTACCATTTTTTTTCTAAATTCAGGGCAAGACAAACTATTTGACTTCAGGAAAGGATAAAGGTCTACAGCGTTGCATTAACGTGTATTAACATTCTAATACAGGCTTGCCACACATTTGCTGAGTGCTAACAATGAGTTGGGAAATGCGGGGGATTCTATTGCATTTATCAACTTTGAAATATTTCGTGAAATCTCTGAGTGTCCTCACTCTCTATGTGTTCATGGCAGATGGAAACTCTCCTAAGACACTCATGGTTCAAGAGTTGCGTGAAGATACACCTAGGGCATCTGCTTTGCTGTGAACACCTCCAAGGCCTTGTACACATCTCTGGAGGCACTTCCTTGTCCCATTACATGTCACCATGGTTGGTATATATGCTGGGCATCTCTACCCTCTTGTATGTTTCTAAAGAACAAGCACTGTGTTTTTCTCATTGAGCTCAAGCTCTGTACCTTATCCCTGGTAGGTCTTCAATAACTATTTGTCTAATTTAATTGAACTGGAGTGAGATGATTCCTTCCATTAAAAACACAGAAACACCTGTATCATGAACTGTTTAAATCATTAAAATCTTATTGTATTCTTATGATGGCAGGGCAATCTGTCAGATGTGGCAGAAGGGAGATGTGCTTATGGAGTGTTTTGGCAGAGAACTAACACCCTAAAAGAAAGGGAAAGGAACTAACCTTATCAATAGGGATTAATGCCCATTCACTCGTTCAATCCTCACAGCAACCCTGAAGGAGATATTTTAATTCTCATTTTATAGATTAGAACATTGAAATTCAGAGGGGTTAAATACATTTTCCAAGCTCATGTAGCTGGGATTTGACTCCGTCTCAGTCTAAATCCCTGTCCTAAGGGTCTACCATCCTTATGCCACATTCCCTGAAAAAGAGGAATATCTCGCCTGTGTCCGATGGCAGAACCAAGCTTCCATTTCCACTCCAAGTTACTTTTCCTAAAATGCCTTTAATTAAGCTATCTTCAGAGAAAGGATTATAAGATTCTGACTTAATCATATTTCAGCCAAAAATCCAAGAAGAATCCCATCAACTTCTCTCCCTCTGTTGATGATTGACTCATGTTTTGAGTGCTTCCTGGGAGTCACAGTGGCCTGTTGCTCAGAGCTGGCAGACTCTTCCCCTTCCCCATGTGTGTGCTCTGGCGTACAACTGCTGCTTCTGGGTTATGGTGAATAATAACATTCCTTGGTGGTAATAGTAGCAGACAGGGGTGTCAAAGTTAGGCAGAAAGCTCTCCTGGGGGTTTGATGGGATTGAAAACTCAAGGTGAAGTATCTGAGGAAGGAGCATCATGTAGATTATGCACAGGAACCTGCTGTAATAGAGAAAGATGACTCCTTGGCCATGAATTTTCTTTTGGAAAAAACAAAAGGAGAAATGCCAAGGGAATACTTCTCCATTCCACGCACATCCCATCCCTCACCTATATATAATAGTTAGTACGTTCATTTTCCAGGTACAAAAACATAAGGCCTTGGGACTTCCCTGGCAGTCCAGTGGTTAAGACTTCACCTTCCAACGCAGGCGGTGCAGGTTCGATCCCTGGTGGGGGCTCTAAGATCCCACGTGCCTCGCAGCCAAAAAAACCAAAACAGAACAGAAGCAATATCGTAACAAATTCAAAAACGACTTTAAAAATGGTCCACATAAAACAAAACAAAACAACCAAAAGGCCCTGTGTAATTATTCTATAATTACTTGGAAATTTCAATGTCATACATGAATTTCTATAAATATTATAGGACTTCTAACTTGCTTGGTAATTAGACTTGGAGTTCTTAAGAGAATCTGGGGTCTTTGGAAATGCTTTCCATCAGTGTTTGTTATTGGTGCCACATGAAACAGAGTGTGACTGAGATGCACTATGACTTTTTGGCTTTCAGACAGCCTCCCTAGGTATGTATGAGTGTTGCCAACAACCAAGTCTGTCCCTTGTTTTAATTAAAATCACTAATACTACGTATTGATTTAAAATAAGTACAAATTCGAGGTATGGAAATAGGATCCATATATTTCCTCTTCACAGTCATAGCGGACACTTCACTACCTCCTGCGTGTGACCCATGCAGGACCAGTGGAGGTGACCAAGTACAGTACAGAGAAGGGGAGTTGTGCCAGCCTGTCAAGGGCATGCAACCCTGTGTTCCTTGATGATTTCACTCTCTCTGAGGCTTTCCATCACATCATATTGAAGTTTTCAAGTGTGAGGTGATCATTTTGGAAAACTTGAACACAACAGTAAAATGAATTTATATTCATATTTTTCCCAGAAAAGTTTCAAGCTTAAAGACCATCTCTTACTCATCTTTGTATGTATTCTTTGCTAACCATTATACAGTTCTTGAAATCCTGTGGTTTCTGCCTTTACTAACTTTTTGCAGGTTGCTCAGTTGAGACTAGTTGCTCAATAAATAGTTTTGGAATGAACAAAGGAAAGGAAGAAATGAGAAAGTAAAGAAATCCCAGTATTTATAATAGGGAGATTGGTACACCAAAAGTCAATGGCTTAAGCCTTTCTAATGTGCAAATGAGGGTTGAAAGTTAAAAGCTTTGCAAAATGTATAAAATGACAAAAAAGGGGGGAAGTAATCTCTAAACCCATTTTCTGAGAGTGAAGAATTAAGGAGGGATTCTTGAACTTTTATGGAATACATTTTAAAGATAGGTTTCTTGTATCATGTGTATTAGATGTTTCAAAACATTTATTATAAGATCTTGAGTCCAAATTATGTGCTAATCAGAATTTGATATGTAATTTAATTACATTGTTATTATAACTTTTCACCTTTTCAAGGTGTTTATTGTATTATTACCAATGAGTTTTAGGCAAATAATTCTCAACTTGATGATTTCCTTAGAGATCAAAACTGTCCCCTCATTTCTCTACAGCAGCAGTTCTCAAACCTTTTGGTTTCAGGACCCTTTTATACTCTTAAAAATTAGTGAGGACCCCACGGTGCTTTTGTTTTATGTGGATTATATCAATATTTAGCATATTGAAAACTAAAATGAAGAAAGTTTAAAATACAATAGTTATTTTAATTAAAATAACAATAAGAAACATTACATATAAGCAAAAATAGCATTTTTAATAAAAATAATTTTTTAAAGCAAACATTAGTGAGATTGGCATTGTTTTATAGCTTGTCAAATCTCTTTAATTTCTGGATTAATAGAAGAGAGCTGGAGCTGAATTCTTATATGTCTTTCTGCATTCAATCTGTTGTGATTCATTGTTTAGTTGAATTACATGAAGTTGGGAATGTGTGGAGTATTTTACAAGATTTTCAAATAATTATGGACGTTCTTTGATACTATACCAATACTTGACCAGCAGTAGTTTCTTAAAGGTTAGTGCAATGTGAAATCTGAAACCATATCAATGAACTCTTCATACTCTATCATATTAAAATCAATCGGTCAGTCTTGTGCTTTTTTACACATTCATGATTTTATACCATTTATAGTCATTTGCAAAAGATTGGTTTATCGAGTTGTGCAGATTTCCCAGAGATTGACACATTTTATTATGTAATGTTAAAAAACCCACATTGCTTAATAACCTCACCAATTTCTACAGAAAAGTCAACTATAGGAATGCTGTTAAGCTACCAGTGGTGGAAAAATATTTGTTGGCAACAAAACTATCTGTTGTTTTCCTTATTGTGACAGGCTCATTTGTTTTTCATTTTTGAGAGATTGTCAACCAAATGCCCAAATCTGAATGATCATAGTTTGTCTATAAGTTGGTCTTTCAGGTAAAAATGGTGTTCTATGAAAAAGAGCTTCTGGTTCAGTTCATAATTTTAAAAATATTCACAGGAGAGCTTTTTTTTTTGAGACAACTTTCCTATTTCTATATGCAGCAAACATGCCTTTATGAATACACTTTCAATTTCATCAAATATTACAAAATCTGAAGAGTTGAGGTTTAATAAAATTAAAACTGTTTAGTGCTTCATCAATAATATTCTTAAGTGAAACCAGCCTCTTTTTCTGCAAATGTGTGAAGGTGAAATATAACTATTGGTATAGTTTTGTGTCACTGACTTAATTTACGCAAGGGCACAAGCAGTTTTATTTATCATTGCCTTTGCAACATGTCATTTTGTTTTCAGATGTCAACCTGATGAAAATGCAAATCATGTCTTAGTATCAGCATGAAAATCTGAAATACCCAGATTACACTTTGAGAACAGCTGTTCTATGACAATTAAATTAGGATTAAGTTCTATTCACCAAATATGTTTTCAGTGTGTATTCTGTAGAGACACACACTTGTTCATCAAAGAGGAAGATAAGATGCAGTCTTAGCACTTGAGAAGTGGCTCTGTTGACCTACACCTTTATTTAAAATCACATTACCTTTAAATCATCATAACTCTCTTAAGAAACGTTTCTTGGCTTAATGGATTTATGCACAGTGAAGAACAATGAGGTGAACACAAATATTTAGTTGATGTGGTTTTTGAGATGCTCACAGTTGTGATGAGCCAGACAGCCCCCATATAGGTAACACAGTATGATATGTTTTGAAAGAGAGGCCCATACAAAACACATAGGCCCTCAGGGGAAAAATCAACTGTCAGATGTGGATTGACTGAATTCTCTGGAAATAATTCTTCCCAAAGGAGAGAAGGGCTGTCTCTGCAAATCAACCATTTGCTATATCCTTATCCCGGAATGTCTTAAGTTATCTCTCCTGATTCTACCAATTGTACTCATTCCTTCCCTCCATCCTCACCTCATGTTTTAGCTGTAATTCATTCTTTGTCTCAGTAATGAAAAGAGCAGTGTATCCTTTTTTCTTTCTCAGTAACGTGATCTTATGCACATACACACACCAGACAAAGGAAGTGGAATTGAGCTTCCAAAACTATATTAAACTACATTATAGCCTTTCAACACAGTCCTCTTAGAAAATATTTCCTTCTCTGTATTCTTCTAAATACCACAGAATAGCTGTGGGGCAGTGGGACACAGTTATTAACATCAATAAAAAAAAAAGGTCATTATTTGATTCTTTCCATTCCAGCATTAAAAAAATTATGATATACTGATTTCACATAACAGAAGATAAACTAAATATTAAAATATTCTTTATTTCAAGTTGTGATGAGTTATTTGGCTTTATATAATTATCATATTTCTGTCTTTTATTAACTTCTTACATTTTGCCATCTTTCTGGTAAAGGTAGGCAATTATTTAGAGACTGCTAGGGATCAATTATGATAACAAATATTGATACATGTACAAAAAGACATATATATGTGTATTTCTATATATGTATATAAATGGATGACTAGATGATTTAGGGCATTTACAATGTGAAACATAAGAAGTTGGTACTGTGTTGAAGATTTTTGTGGATAGAGACTTTAAATTTGCTTTATTCCAAGTAGGAAGATATCAGTATCACAAAGTCACCAATATAACTTGGCAATGTTGTTTCCAGGTCCCCCAAAGAAGTTGACTATTTAAGAGACTCAAATGTTTTTCACTTCTAGGGGGTCATCTCTGGTTGTTTTGAAATATACATGGGTGGGGAAATTCCCTTGGTTGTTTCTTATCTGCTTTCCATTCTGAATAAAGAGACATCTAAATTCTGTTACTCCAGCCAGCACTTTGTATCTTGAATCAAAAAAAAGACTTTTTTATAATAGAGGCAGGCTGTGGACTGATGAAATGGTCACTGCACTAATATGAGACAATCTTTTTGCTCCTTCTTTATACATTTATATTCCCCACCCAACTCCCCTTCTCAAGGGACTGGTCAAGACCATTCACAGAAAAATAAAACTTTGCTTGTTGAATTTGGCTTATTTGACTGTTTAGAAGGTGTGACAATTTTATTCCTCAAATGAAAGAGACAGATTTTGTAAGCCAGAACACACAAGGGAAATCCACTTTCCTTGAAAAGTTTGGCATCTTTTAACCTGGGACTTACAGCAGTTCTACAAAAGGTCTATTTTCCATTTCTACACAGTTTCAGAGAAGTTTAAGGCAAGTTCAAAGGCATAGTGGCATAGAATGGACGTGGGCTCATCAAGAAATGAAGAGTACTTGTTCACTACTTAGATGTCCTTGAGGACCTTTCTCAGGAACTTTCTCTGCTTACCTGGTACTCCCTCTGCATTAGATATTGTACAAAGATACCATACGTTTCAACCCCAGCACAAACCATAGGCCTTTATCTTTGTGTGATAATTTGAGACAACTGGATGATTCCTATTGTGTACCAGTACCAATAGTTTTTCCCCTAGAAAATTATACCACTTTCTGTTTTACAATCTGGCAGTGCTGTGGGGTTTTCTCAAACTTTATTTGGTAGATTATTATAATGTATTCAAGTAGGAGAAGACAGATGTTAAGAATCTACCTTACATTTTTATAGCACTTCAAAGATTATTGAAATATTCTCAACGTATTAAATCATAAGAACTTCCTCAAAACATCACTAAAATTTTTATATGCAAGTACCTGAAAATGGTGATATTTAATAAGGCAACCTCTGTATCTAACCAAATAACCCTGCATCTTCACCTGAAGAACAAAACATTTCAGTTTTTTATCCTATTGTACAAAATAAAGTATATAGAGATCTCTTATTCAAAACCATAAAAGATAGCCATACCCAAACATACTTTAGACACCTGCCACTTACATGTTTGAGACTACAACCAAGGTCAAGCTATCAGAAAAGTAAAAACAAAATAAGCTCTGTAGGCATTTGTTCTGAGAAGCTCTGAAAATTTGTTGTATAACTGAGGCAATCATTCTTATTAGCGTCCTTTTGCAGGGGTATGGAAACTCTATTTAGATTAAAATTTCAAATTGTTTGTTTCCTATTAAAACTTCATTCTGTGTAGACATTTGATTTTGCTGGTGTCTCGGTGACACCAATGCAACTAGTTGAAAAGTGAGCATTTCAGGGCTGGGCAACTGGTTCGATGGACATCCCTTAAGTGAATTGACTGACTTGGCTTGTTGTTTGGCCAGCTTCTTTTTCATGTAGACACAGGCTAAGAGAAAAATAGCTCCACTTATTTCCTTTGGCACTTATCAGGCAAATAGGTTCTTGTAGTCAAGTTGTTCTCCAGTAATAGAACAGCTAATAAATCTGACCTGAAGATTCTTCTCAGGATACCAATGATCCCTGAGTGCTTGAATCCTGTTTTTATCCACTCACAGTTTATAATCCACTCACAGTTTATAGTTTATAACTTGGTTTTTCTACCATTCATAAATCCCTACTGTTCTTGGCTGTACAGGGATAGAATTTGGTGCTCTCTGAAACTTTAGAGTCTTAAAAAACAAAATACAATTTCAAGGAATTGAACATTCACTATCCTAATGGTTTGGTCGGTTGTTTTTTAAATTCTCATTCACCACCCCCCAGCCCTGCCCTTAACTGTCTAGGCAAGAATTTTCAGTGTCTCTGATTGACTCATTAACCAATCAGATCAATGCAGAAGCCAACTTTTGGTTCTAAATAAGAGTTTGAAGGAGTAACCTTTCTCTTATCTTAATGTTCCCAAAGAAGGAAGTACAAACTCAGGCTGGACAAAGCTCATCTTATTGGAGTCATAGTCTGTAAAATATTATATTAAAAAAAATGAGTTCTGAGAAGTAAAAGTTGGATTGTAAGGCCTTCTGCTTTCCCTGCAGTCACTGTCCTGGGGAACTCTAGCATCACAGTGATAATATCATAGGATGTTCTACTGACATAATAATTCTACATACCAGCAATTCCCTTTATCCTTACATTAGAAAAGAATTCCATATGTGAGCCTACCAGTTATTTCAATCGAAGGGCCAAGTGGTTTGGATAAAACAAGATCTTAGTTGAACCTTTGCCTTAAACTGAAATTGAACCTGAATCTTGTTTGAGGTTCAAAAAGTTGAGTTAACTTTTTCCCCTTTATTTTAATTTTTGTGCATCTCTGCACTTCCTGATTTTGGTTGGGAGTAGAAACCAAAATACCGCAAGAAAAGCTATTCTTGTTGCATTTCCAGCCTTTCAAAGCCAAAAAGCACTAGAAATCTCATGAAGAAAACAGTTCCCACCTAATTTCTAGCCCCAAAAGGTTCAGATAAGTTTGAATAAACTTTGGATAATGGTGTATCTATTACTTGGAGAATATCTAAGACAGGCAGTGATAAAAAGCTTTAAGATGATAGAAAGAAGGAAGGAAATAAAATGACAACAAATTGGACGTGTCTTCAAATTAAACTAAGGACAGTATCATAATCAAACCAGATCTTTTTTTGCTTCATGGCACAAAAGTCAGAACGTTATAAATTTTGGATGAAAAATTTGAACTTAGCTTCCTAACTTCTTAAGTGTTGACATTCACAAAATACTCTTCCCATTGAGATTATTACCTTTCAACTATTTAAAACATAATCACCAAAAGCCATTTTAAAATAATTTCATTTGTCAGCACATCAAGGATCTGTGGGAATAAAGCATAATGTATAATTATAATGTTTTTCGAGCTTAATTGTCTAACTGTTCACTGGTTCATTCAAGTCTGTGCAATATCTACTCTTTTATTCAACAAGTATTCATTGAGGACTTGCTATGTGTGAAGGGCCCAAAAATTGCTGGGGAGCTGATGGTGAGTAAGATACATACTTCCCCCCAAGAACTTATACTCTGGTGAGGGAGACAGGCACCTTAACTAGCTGGATCTAACAGAGCTTGCCAAGTGCTGTGATAGAGATAGACAGGGAGGATTTGGGGAAGTTGGAAGGAGGTCCCTAACCTGGCCTGGGTGTTCATGTAAGGTCTCCTGAAGGAACGGGTCTCAAGGAGGCTATAGTGAGTAGGATAAAGAACCATTTCTCTGGATCAAAGTCTTTTTCTCATTCTCTTATTTTTCCAGGGATAACTTCTCAGAATCAGGACTTGGTTGGCAGCACAAGAGGCCAAATAGAAATGATAAAACTGTGAAGGCAAAATTGGGACTTGAAACTCTCGGAAGGAGTTTGGGGAGGGCAAGGGTCAAGCTGGGGAGAGGGAGAAGCACAGTGTTAGGAACAATTGGCAGCAGGCAGCAACAACAGGCAGCAGGGGACACTGGGGAGAGGGCAGGGCATGAGCTAAGGAAGACTGACCCAGGGACAGAAGTCCAACTTCCCTTTGGACTCCACAGGAACAAGATTATTATTATGATTATTGATATTCTTATTTAATATAGTTTGGTGTTATGGAAAATCATGGGTTTTGGAATCAGACAGACAATTTTAATTCCTGGCTCCACATCTTATAAGTTCTGTGGCTTTGGATAATTTACTTAACTTCACTTAGCCTCTGTGCAATGGAGATGATGATATCCTGTCCTAAGGTTAATGTAAGAATCAAGCGGGAGCTGTTATGGGAGTGGGCCGGCCTGATCTCCAGTACCCAGCAATGCCAGTAAATGATAGTTTCCTTCTCTCTTTCTTCAAGGCCCACCCATTTGGTCTCTTGACAAAATTTCCCTCTGAGCAGCAGAGTGTCCAATTTGCCTACCTCTAGCTGTCTCTCCTTAGGAATAGCATTTTCTCTTCTTTTTCACTGCAGCATTGGCTCTCAGGGATTCATAGTTGTTTCTCTTCCCCTAAACACCATTTTAGAAATGAGGACACAGGCTCAGACAGGTTAAGCAATTTGCCCCAGGGTACAGCTGATAAATTATGGTGTTACCTTCAGATCTGAGCCTCTGTGAATCCCAAGTCTGTGTTCTTTCCAGAAGATCTCTCACTGTATCTGTATAACATGTAAGAGGTATACTTACGGGGAAAATGATTTTGTAGTTTGGTGTCTGTACAGTGAGCTAGACTCCAGGGGCACTCATATTGAGAGGTCCTGTTTTGGAAGAGGTCTCCATACATTTCCTTATTTTACCAATGAAGTGAAAACAGGATAAAGAAAATCTTCATAATCTGTACTAACAACTGGGAGGGAATGAGAACTAAGCGATCCCCTACCTTTTATCCAGGCAAGTGAGTGCTTCATTCTTTGAAGATAAATGCATATCTGTTTAAAGATATTCTATATAAGTTGATCCAGTTATTAAAAATATGCAAGACAAATAATCCAACGGTCAGTATTCTTGCCAAAAAAAAGAAGGAAAAAAAATAGCTTTACCCTGAATACAGACAGCTCATATGTTGGCCACCAGGGCAGATCTGAAATTCAAGTCTGTCTGAATTCATTGTATGAACTTGGAGTTTTTACCCTGGATTTCTGAGCTCCTTTTTAGAGAATTAAAGAGTTTATCATCAACAGCACGAGGGTTTGCTATTTTCTTCTCACAGTGGATGGATACTTTGTCCAAGGAAAAGCATTTTAATTCTCTATGATTTTGCAGCTGAGAGGTTGCCCCAGTGGAGAGACATATTCCTAAACAAATGGTATGACATATATCTTTAGTCTTCTTTATGTATTAATACAGCCCAGATATTTTTAATGAACTTTCTCCTATGAGAGGACTCATTCACTCTTACTAAGGAAAACTTTTTCAGTAAAGACACACTCATAGCTGTCTGTTTTCCAGAAACTGCAGTTTCAGGATTCTCCAGGGGAGGATGACCACAAATGCCACTCACAGACCTAAATTAAAGTACTCATCTATAGCTGGTGTTTGAGGTTGAGCCATATACAAATAGAAGTAGGGCCAACTTTTACCAAGATGACTCAAGAGAAATGGCCTGTTTCTGTACTAGGCAGGGACTCTCATCTACAGGGGCCTTCCTTGGTTTTGTGGTGTCCCAAGTAGAGTGTTTTGTGGACAGAAGGGAGATAGTAAATGAGTTAGGGAAGGAAATGGCTCTTCATATACACAAGTCTCAGACTTCCATATTCTTTTTTTTTTTTTTGGAAACAATTAAGATTTAATCAGAGGATAGGGTATAGACTATTCAGTAGTGTGAGGTCATTTCTAAAGGAAGATCAGATTTCCAGATTCTTTTCTCATACCATGGACTGTTTTGACTTAAAACAAAGATTTCCTGCATTTCTTGGGAAGATTTGGAGAAAATAGTAATAAAAGGTATATATTATGGGTTGAATTATGTCCCTTCAAAATTCATATTGAAGTCTTAAGCCTCGGTACCTCAGAATGTGACCTTATTTGGAGAAAGGGGCTTTATAGGGGCAATTAGGGTAAAGTGATGTTGTCATCCAATATGGCTGGTATCCTTATAAAAGGAGAAATTTGCAAGCAGAAGTATGCACAGAGGGAAGACAAAGTGAAGACACAGAGAAAATGGCCATCTGCAAACCAAAGAGAAAGGTTTGGAACATTCCTCTTCATAGCCCTCAGAAAGAGCCAATTCTTCTGACACCTTAATCTTGGACTTCTAGCCTCCAGAACTGTTAGACAATAAATTTCCGTTGTTAAGGCCACCCATTTTGTGGTACTTTGTTTTGGCAGCCCTAACAAATGAATGTACTACTGTCTGTTGCACACTTATGAGTCAAGTACTGTCTTACCTGATGCACATGCTTTATCTCATCTAATTCTCACAAAAACTTATTAGGAAAGTTGTTACTAACCCCGCTTACAGGTGAAAAAACTGAGGCTCAGAACCCTAAGTAATTTACCCCAGGTCACATACAGGAAGGGGTAGAATCAAGATGCCATTCCAAGATATTTCTGAAATCCCTTGATTTCCACTATGCCATGTACTTCATAAGGGCAAAGGACTGATACTAGATTACACATATCACAATAACCTTACATATCAAGTCGTTTGCTTGTTATGGAACTTGGTGTTAAGTTCTGAGGACTTAACCACCTGGTAACCACAATTCCTTTGAATTGAAAGCCTATGACAGTTCTCCAGGTTTATTTCCTGATTGATATTTGGGCAGCTATAGTAAAATAGTTCTTTAGTTTTAAGTTTTTCTTTTCTTTGCCAGACCTCTTTAAATGCAATACAATTGCTGATACTTGTTGATTGGTCCTTTTGAATTTCTGATTTGCAATTGTATTGAGGAAAGTGAATATAATGATTAATAGTTGGTTTGAATTTGCCTACTTTCATGTGATTTCAAGTATAAAATTTTCTCTTACTAAAATACAATTAAACTTGTCATTGCAGATCTAATAAACTATACATATGTGGGCATATATACATACATATTTTAACTCAGTTGCACTTATTGTAATTAATGACCTGTTTGGCCTTATTCCTGACATTTTGTTTTGTGTCTTCTGTTTTCTATGCTTTCTTATTTTGTATTTTTCCATCTTTTGTTGAAATATTTGATTTTTCTTTGTTCCACATTTTTTTCTTCTAGTGGTTTGGAAGTGAAATATCACATTCCAATTATTTTATAGGTACACTCAACATTTAATAAAAATGTTTACTGGGGATATTGAAGGAGCCTAACCCTTCATCCTTTTTCCTCTTTGTATTCTGGAGTCACTGAGAAACAGATATAGAAGCCTGTTATGAATTAAAACATAGTATTTTCCTCAGGGCTGGTAAAACTGGATTAGAGAAGGAGCTGAGTCTGAGGCTGAAACAAAGCTTCTACTTCTTTCCACACAAATGGAAAATACCCACCTGTAAGAAGGAGAGCAGGGAGCAAGAGGCTTACCCCAGTGTGCCAACTCCATGCCAGAGGAAGAAGAAAATTCATGGACAACTTTTCCCAAGCCAAACTCAAAGAGAGAATAGAGAGCAAGAGAGCAGAGACAGAGCAAGAGTCACAAAAGGCTCAGCTGTGAATGAACAGAGCCATCGGTGACCTCCACCCAGACTCATCAGTCAAGTAAATCACTTCTGGGACTGTCTTAAGACCTGGAAACTTTTATTTAGAAGTCAAATCAAATGGATTTAAACAGTCACATTAAATATAATGTGAGATTACATTCACATTAAATAAAATATATATATTTTGTATTTTTCTTCATAATTTTTGAAAGATTTTAGTGACTTGGATTTTGAAAGTATAGCTCTGAATAAATCTTAATTTATGCTCAGCTATGATGTCTTGGCAATCATTATGCAGATTCAGATATTCTGATTAAGTGAAAATATTAATCTATAAATTGTTTCCAAAGGTAATTAATTTTTGAATACCATATTTAGCAATTAATAAAGTTAATACGTGGTATATTGTTAGGAATATGATTACACACCTTAAAATATTAAAATTTCAACTTTTTAGTTTTCATTTTTGGAGAAAATACTTTTTTTTTTCCCCCGTTCCAACATATTATGGGTGCTAAACACTGGGCCTATAGTTCCTAATGGATAACAGTGTGATACACAGTTCTGTGGGGAGGAGCAGCTGGGGAGGGGAGTGGTTTGAATGACAAAACATTTTCTAATACTTCCTAGAACATTTCTAGAACAGTTTCCTAGAATTTCTCTGAGGGCATAAAAATTTCAATTTTAGGGACTGAGGATGGGATACTTGAAGAGTTAGAGAGCTTTCAGAGACATAGTTATATTTCTATATGTCTTGATTTAATCAGTATCTATATTCTTCTACATATAAAACAAAATATTATGTATTGTACTTTTACTCCATCCTGAGAACTCTCAAGTTGAAATCACTTATGATTTTCAAATCAAATGCTATATTTTATTTTTGTGCTATACATCACCAATTATTTAGACTTAATGATAAGATTTACTGAAGGATGAATGGGTAAATAAAATGTTATATATATATATATACACACACATACACACACAATGGAATATTATTCAGCTTAAAAAAGAAGGAAATCCTATCCTTTGTGACAACATGGATAAACCTGGAGGACACTATGCTAAGTGAAGTAAGCCAGACACAGAAACACAAATATTGCAAGACCTTACTTATATGTGGAATATTTTTTAAAAAGTCGAACTCATAGTAACAGAGTCTAGGACACTGATTACCATTGTCTGGGGTGTGGGGGAAAAGGGGAGGTTAAAAAGAGAGAGAGAGAAAAAGAGAAAGTAGAATGGTGGCTGCCGGGGGTTGGAGGGCAAGGGTCATGGGGAATTATTGTTTAATGGGTACAAAGCTTTATTTTTGCAAAATGAGAAGAGTTCTGGAGTTGGTTGAATAACAATACGAATATACTTTATACCATTGAACTGTACATTTAAAAATGGTTAAGATAGGTTCATATTATATATATTATACCACAATAAAAAATGTTTTATTCTTTATATATATTAATGGATTTAGTTTGCTAATATTTTGATTGGAACTTTTGCATATATATTGTAAGTGAGATTGGTCAGTATTTTTTCCTTTCTTGCAATTCCCCTGTCAAATTTTTGCATTAAGAATTGGCTTCAAATAAAGAATTGGTAATAAATGCTTTACATCTGGAAAGAAAAAAATTACTGAATTTCTTAGTTTATAAACTAGATTTATTGTTGGATTCATCTTCTCTCCTGTAATTTTTTTATAGAAGGTAGATGATAAATTCTGAGCATACAGACTGGGTCTAAAGCTCTAGGTTCAAAATTACACTTCTTTATGAAGAGCAAACATATGAAGCTATTGTTCTGGGGTCTTTTACATTCAGTGCTGCTAATGAAAAGACTGGCTGTCAATCTGATTTTTCAATCTTTGGTACATAATATATATTTTCTTTTTCCAGACTTTTAGGATTTACTTTATATCAATACCTGAAGATATAAATATTGGTTAATTCCTCCTGTTCAATACTTGGTGGACTATGAATCTGAAGATCTGGGCTTTCTTTTCACTCTGGTGGGTTTTTCTATTGTTTCTTTATCTTTGCCTCAATTCTTTCTGTGCTCTTCTTTTGGAACTACTATGAGGTGGGTATGGATCATCCTCTATGTCTCCTAACTCCTCATCCACATATTTGATGTCCTTGTACATTGCATTCTCAGAGGATTATTGGGCTGAATCTTTCAGCCTTATATTTTCTCTTTAATTGTATCCATTCTGACACTTAGTCCATGTTTGGAAATTTTTTTAACATAATCTTTTCATTTCTGAGATCTCTAGTTCGTCATTTTTATAACTTTTTATTATTGTATTGTAAATGTGAGATCTCTTATCCTTCTAAAGATATGTTATTTTTTAAACAATTTTAAATGGCTTTATTGACATAGAATTTAAATACCATATAATTAATCCATGTGACGTATGCAATTCAATGGATTTTGGTATGTTCAAAGAGTCATGCATCTATCACCACAGTTGTTCTGTTGTTGTGGTGTGGTGTGGTCTATAGGTGTCTGTTAGCTCTAGTAGGTTTATAGTATTGTTCCAATCTTCCATAACCTTGTTGATCTTCTGCCTAGTTGTTCTATTCATTATGAAAATCGTATTGAAGTCTTTGGTTATTACTGTTGAATTGTCTATTTCTTTCTTCAGTTCTTTCAGTTTTTGCTTCATATATTTTGGGGCTCTGTATTTGCTGAGTGTATGTTTACAATTATTACATCTTTCTGATGGATTGACCACTTTATCATTATGAAATGTCCTTCTTTGTGTCTAGTAGTCCGAGGTTCCCACAACCCCCTCCTTGGGTTCTATTAATTTGCTAGAATGGCTCACAGCACTCAGGAAAACTTGTTTACTAGCTAGATTACCAATTTATGACAAAGGATATCAAAGGATACAAATCAACAGACAGATGGAGACCTAGGCGAGGACCCGAACAAAGGACCTTCCATCCTCATATAGACTGGGGCCCAGCACAGTGGCCCATAGAAGCATTCTGGCTCCAGTGAAGAAGCTCTCCAAAGAGGCCAAAAAGCTGTCCTTTGGGATTTTTACAACAGCTTCATTACATAGTCATGATTAAATAAGTCATTGGCCAACAGAAACTGATTCAACCTCAAACTCCTCTCCCCTCCTCAGAAATCAGGTGTGGGACAGAAAGTTCCAACCTTTTAGTCACATGACTGCTTCTCCTGGCAACCAGTCCTCACCCAGGGATCCAAAAGTCACCTTCATTAACATAAACACAACTGTCATGGAAAGGGCTTGTTATGAATAATAAGAACCCATTTTACCTTTATGGCCCTGAAGAAACTGAGGACAAGAGACCAAATATTATAACAAAAGATGCTCCCATTGCTCTTATTGATCAGAAAATTCCAAGGGTTTTGTGAGTTGTGAGCCAGGAACTGTGGATGAAGACCAAACTGTCTAAGAAATATATTTTGGTCATCTGAATGACTATATGTATTTCTTAAAAATCACAGTATCACAGGTATCCATAGCTTCTTATGAGAAGTTAGCTATTAATCCTGCTGGGGTTCCTTTGTATGTGCTCAGTCATTTTTCTTTTGCTGCTTTCAAGACTTTTGTTTTTGTGTTTTAGCATTTTGACAATGATGTATTTGGATATAGATCTCTTTGCATTGACCCTACCTAGAGTTCATTGACCTTCTTGGACATTTAGATTAATGTTTCTCATTAAATGTGGAAAGTTTTCAGACATTCATTCTCTTTTTTTTTTTTTTGACATCTTTATTGGAGTATAATTGCTTTACAATGGTGTGTTAGTTTCTGCTTTATAACAAAGCGAATCAGTTATATATATACATATATCCCCATATCTCTTCCCTTTTGCATCTCCTTCCCTCCCATCCTCCCTATGCCACCCTCTAGGTGGACACAAAGCACCGAGCTGATCTCCCTGTGCTATGCGGCTGCTTCCCACTAGCTATCTATTTTACATTTGGTAGTGTATATATGTCCATGCCACTCTCTCATTTTGTCCCAGCATACTCTTCCCACTCCCTGTGTCCTCAAGTCCATTCTCTACATCTGCATCTTTATTCCTGTCCTGCCCCTAGGTTTTTCAGAACCATTCTTCTTTTAGATTCCATATATATGTGTTAGTATACAGTATTTGTTTTCCTCTTTCTGACTTACTTCACTCTGTATGACAGACTCTAGGTCCATCCACCTCACTACAAATAACTCAATTTCGTTACTTTTTATGGCTGAGTAATATTCCATTGTATATATGTGCCACATCTTCTTTATCCATTCATCTGTCAATGGTCACTTAGGTTGCTTACATGTCCTGACTATTATAAATAGTGTTGCAATGAACATTGTGGTACATGACTCTTTTTGAATTATGGTTTTCTCAGGGTATATGCCCAGTAGTGGGATTACTGGGTCATATAGTAGTACTATTTTTAGTTTTTTGAGGAACCTCCATACTGTTTTCCACAGTGGCTGTATCAATTTACATTCCCACCAACAGTGCAAGAATGTTCCCTTTTCTCTACCCCTTCTCCAGCATTTATTGTTTGTAGATTTTTTGATGATGGCCATTCTGACTGGTGTGAGGTGATACCTCATTGTAGTTTTGATTTGCATTTCTCTAATGATTAGTGATGTTGAGCATCCTTTCATGTGTTTGTTGGCAATCTGTATATCTTCTTTGGAGAAATGCCTTCTGCCCATTTTTGGATTGGGTTGTTTGTTTTTTTGATATTGAGCTGCATGAGCTGCTTGTAGATTTTGGAGATTAATCCTTTGTCAGTTACTTCATTTGGAAATATTTTCTCCCATTCTGAGCATTGTCTTTTCATATAGTTTATGTTCTTCTTTGCTGTGCAAAAGGTTTTAAGTTTCATTAGGTCTCATTTGTTTATTTTTGGTTTTATTTCCATTTCTCTAGGCGGTGGGTCAAAAAGGATCTTGCTGTGATTTATGTCATAGAGTGTTCTGCCTATGTTTTCCTCTAAGTGTTTGATAGTGTCTGGTCTTACATTTAGATCTTTGATACATTTTGAGTTTATTTTTGTGTATGCTGTTAGGGAGTGTTCTAATTTCATTCTTTTCCATGTAGCTGTGCAGTTTTCCCAACACCAGCTATTGAAGAGGCTGTCTTTTCTCCATTGTATATTCTTGCCTCCTTTATCAAAAATAAGGTGATCGTATGTGTGTGGGTTTATCTCTGGGCTTTCTATCTGATTCCATTGATCTATACTCCTGTTTTTGTGCAAGTACCATACTGTCTTGATTACTGTAGCTTTGGAGTATAGTCTGAAGTCAGGGAGCCTGATTCCTCCAGCTCCATTTTTCTTTCTCAAGATTGCTTTGGCTATTTGGCATCTTTTGTGTTTCCATACAAATTGTAAAACTTTTTGTTTCAGTTCTGTGAAAAGTGCCACTGGTTGCTTGACAGGGATAGCATCAAATCTGTAGATTGCTTTGGGTAGTAGAGTCATTTTCACAATGTTGATTCTTCGAATCCAAGAACATGGTATATCTCCCCATCTGTTGGTATCATCTTTAATTTCTTTCATCATGTCTTATAGTTTTCTGCATACAGGTCTTTTGTCTCCCTAGGTAGGTTTATTCCTAGGTATTTTATTCTTTTCATTGCAGTGGTAAATGGGAGTGTTTCCTTAATTTGTCTTTCAGAATTTTCATCATTGGTGTATAGGAATGCAAGAGATTTCTGTGCATTCATTTTGTATCCTGCTACTTTACCATATTTATTGATTAGTTCTAGTAATTTTCTGGTAGCATCCTTAGGGTTCTCTATGTATAGTGTCATATCATCTGCAAAGAGTGACAGCTTTACTTCTTCTTTTCCAATTTGGATTTCTTTTATTTCTTTTTCTTCTCTGATTGCTGTGGCTAAAACTTCCAAAACTATGTTGAATAATAGTGATGAGAGTGGGCAACCTTGTCTTGTTCCTGATCTTAGAGGAAATGGTTTCAGTTTTTCACCATGGAGAATGATGTTGGCTGTGGTTTGTCATATATGGCTTTTATTATGTTGAGGTAAGTTTCCTCTTTGCCTACTTTCTGGAGGGTTTTTATCATAAATGGGTGTTGAATTTTGTCAAAAGCTTTCTCTGCATCTATTCAGATGATCATATGGTTTTTCTCCTTCAGTTTATTAATATGGTTTATCACATTGATTGATTTGTGTATACTGAAGAATCCTTGCATTCCTGGAATAAACCCCACTTGATCATGGTGTATGATCCTTTTAATGTGCTGTTGGATTCTGTTGGCTAGTACTTTGCGAGGACTTTTGCATCTATGTTCATCAGTGATATTGGCCTGTAGTTTTCTTTCTTTGTGACATCCTTGTCTGGTTTTGGTATCAGGGTGATGGTGGCCTTGTAGAATGAGTTTGGGAGTGTTCCTCCCTCCGCTATATTTTGGAAGAGTTTGAGAAGGATAGGTGTTAGCTCTTCTCTAAATGTTTGATAGAATTCGCCTGTGAAGCCATCTAGTCCTGGGCTTCTATTTTTTGGAAGGTTTTTAAACACAGTTTCAATTTCATTTCATGTGATTGGTCCGTTTATATTTTCTATTTCTTCCTGGTTCAGTCTTGGAAGATTGTGCTTTTCTAAGAATTTGTCCATTTCTTCCAGGTTGTCCATTTTTTTGGCATATAGTTGCTTGCAGTAATCTCTCATGATCCATTGTATTTCTGCAGTGTCAGTTGTTACTTCTCTTTTTTCATTTCTAATTCTGTTGATTTAAGTCTTCTACCTTTTTTTCTTGATGAGCCTGGCTAATGGTTTATCAATTTTGTTTATCTTCTCAAAGAACCAGCTTTTAGTTTTATTAATCTTTGCTATTGTTTCCTTCATTTCTTTTTCATTTGTTTCTGATCTGATCTTTATGATTTCTTTTCTTCACTAACTTTGGTTTTTTTTTGTTCTTCTTTCTCTAATTGCTTTAGATGCAAGGTTAGGTTGTTTATTTGAGATGTTTCTTGTTCCTTAAGGCAGGATTGTATTGCTATAAACTTCCATCTTAGAACTGCTTTTGCTGCATCCCATAGGTTTTGGTTTGTCATGATTTCATTGTCATTTCTTTCTAGGTATTTTTCATTTCCTATTTGATTTCTTCAATGATCTCTTGGTTATTTAATAGTGTATTGTTTAGCCTCCATGTGTTTGTATTTTTTACAGATTTTTTCCTGTAATTGATGTCTAGTCTCATAGCGTTATGGTCAGAAAAGATACTTGATACGATTTCAATTTTCTTAAATTTACCAAGGCTTGATTTGTGACCCAAGATATGATCTATCCTGGAGAATGTTCCATGAGCACGAGAGAAGAAAGTCTATTCTGTTGTTTTTGGATGGAATGCCCTATAAATATCAATTAAGTCCATCTTGTTTAATGTATCATTTAAAGCTTGTGTTTCCTTGTTTATTTTCATTTTGGGTGATCTGTCCATTGGTGAAAGTGGGGTGTTAAAGTCCCCTACTCTGACTGTGTTACTGTTGATTTCCCCTTTTATGGCTGTTAGTGTTAGTACTTGCTTTATGTATTGAGGTGCTCCTATGTTGGGTGCATAAATAATTACAATTGTTATATTTTCTTCTCAGATTGATCTCTTGAGCATTAGGTAGTGTCCTTCTTTGTCTCTTGTAATAGTCTTTATTTTAAAATCTATTTTGTCTGATATGAGAATTGCTACTCCAAGTTTCTTTGGATGTCCATTTGCATGCAATACCTTTTTCCATCCTTTCACTTTCATTCTGTATGTGTCCCTAGGTCTGAAGTTTGTCCCTTGTAGACAGCAGCATATATATGGTTCTTGTTGTTGTATACGTTCAGCCAACTTATGTCTTCTGGTGGGAGCATTTAATCCATTTACATTTAAGGAAATTATCTATATGTATGTAGAGAAGTTCCTTTAGCATTTGTTGTGAAACTGTTTGGTGGTGCTGAATTTTCTTAGCTTTTGCTTGTCTGTAAAGGTTTTAATTTCTCCATTGAATCTGAATGAGATCCTTGCTGGGTAGAGTAATCTTTGTTGTAGGTTTTTCCCTTTCATCACTTTAAATATGTCCTGCCACTCCTTTCTGGCTTGCAGAGTTTCTGCTGAAAGATCAGCTGTTAACCTTATGGGGATTCCCTTGTGTGTTATTTGTTGTTTTTCCCTTGCTGCTTTTAATATTTTTCCTTTGTATTTAATTTTTGCTAGTTTGATTAATATGTGTCTTGGCATGTGTCTCTTTGGATTTATCCTGTGTGGGACTCTCTGTGCTTCCTGGACTTGATTAACAATTTCCTTTCCCATATTAGGGAAGTTTTGGACTATAATCTTTTCAGATATTTTCTCAGTCCCTTTCTTTTCCTCTTCTTCTGGGAACCCTATAATTCAAATGTTTGTGTGTTTAATGTTGTCCCAGATTTCTCTAAGACTGTCCTCAGTTCTTTTCATTCTTTTTTCTTTATTCTGCTCTGCAGTAGTTATTTCCACTGTTTTATCTTCCAGGTCACTTATCCGTTCTTCTGCCTCATTTATTCTCCTATTGATTCCTTCTGGAGAATTTTTAATTTCATTTATTGTGCTGTTCATCATTTGTTTGCTCTTTAGTTCTAGGTCCTTGTTAAACTTTTCTTGTATTTTCTCCATTCTATATCCAAGATTTTGGATCATCTTTACTAGCATTACTCTGATTTCTTTTTCAGGTAGACTGCCTATTTCCTCTTCATTTGTTTGGTCTGGTGGGTTTTTACCTTGCTCCTTCATCTGCTGTGTGTTTCTCTGTCTTCTCATTTTGCTTAACTTACTGTGTTTGGGGGTCTCATTTTTGCAGGCCACAGGTTCGTAGTTCCTGTTGCTTTTGGTGTCTGCCCCCAGTGGCTAAGTTTGGTTCAGTGGGTTGTGTAGGCTTCCTGGTGGGGGGGACTAGTGTTATGTTCTGGTGGATGAGGCTGGATCTTGTCTTTCTGATGGGAATGTCCATGTCTGGTGGTGTGTTTTGGGGTGTCTGTGGCCTTATTATGATTTGTTGTGTATTCAGGTATTCCAGAGATACAGGGTACATCAAGCTGATTGTGGAGATTTAATCCACTGCTCCTGAGGCTGCTGGGAGAAATTCCCCTTTCTCTTCTTTGTTTTCCCAGCTCCTGGGGTTCAGCTTTGGATTTGGTCCCATCTCTGCGTGAGGGTCACCTGAGGGCGTCTGTTTCCCACCCAGACAGGACGGGGTTAAAGGAGCAGCTGATTAGGTGGCTCTGGCTCACTCAGGCCGGAGTGAGGGCAGTGTACAGAATGCGGGGCGAGACTGCGGTGGCAGATGTCAGTGTGACATTGCAGCAGCCTGAGGCGCCGTATGTTCTCCTGGGGCAGTTTTCCCTGGATCACAGGACCTGGCAGTGGCGGGCTGTACAGGCTTCCGGGAGGGGAGGTGTGGACAGTCACCTGTGCTCGCACACAGGCTTCTTGGTGGCTGCAGCAGCAGCCTTAGCGTTTCATGCCTGTCTCTTTGTGTCAGCGCTGATAGCCGCGGCTCGCGCCTGTCTCTGGAGCTCGTTTAGGCGGTGCTCTGAACCCCTCTAATCGTGCACCCCTAAACAATGTTCTCTTGCCTCTTAGGCAATTCCAGACTTTTCCCCAGACTCCCTCCCAGCTAGCTGTGGTGCACTAGTCCCCTGCAGGCATTGTTAACGCAGCCAACCCCAGTCCTCTCCCTGAGGTCTGACTTCTGAAGCCGTAGCCTCAGCTCCCAGCTCCCATCCGACCCAGTGGGTGAGCAGACAAGCTTCTCGGGCTGGTGAGTGCTGGTCAGCACCGATCCTCTGTGCGGGATCGTCTCCACTTTGCCCTCCGCACCCCTGTTGCTGCACTTTCCTCCATGGCTCTGAAGCTCCCCCACCCCCACCCCCACCCACCCCCGTGTCCGCCAGTGAAGGGGCTCGTAGTGTGTGGAAAGTTTTCCTCCTTCACAGCTCCATCCCACTGGTGCAGGTCCCGTCCCTATTCTTTTGTCTATGTTTATTCTTTTTTCTTTTGCCCTGCCCAGGTATGTGGGGATTTTCTTGCCTTTTCGGAAATCTGAGGTCTTCTGCCAGCATTCAGTAGGTGTTCTATAGGAGTTGTTCCACATGTAGATGTATTTCTGATGTATTTGTTGGGAGGAAGGTGATCTCCCCGTCTTACTTCTCTGCCATCTTGAAGGTCTCTTCTATTTCAGAGTCCCAGGAACACACTGGCTGGTCACTTACTGTAACGTGCTCTAGATTCAAGACTGTGTGTACGAGAGTGTGTTTTTACTCTCAACATTCAGCATGTCATGGGGTTTTCAGTCTGTGGCTCTGCAGATAGGGGGTTCACACACACTCCTCATGGTTCCTGGATTACGCTTCTGAGGAAAGCAAGAGCTGTGAGTTGCCGGGCTTTAGCCATTATTTATTTAAATATTTTACTGTGTTTTTTCCTTTCTCTTCTTCTCCTGGTACTCCCATAGCAATTATGTTGGTTCACTTAAATGTTGTCCCACATTTCTCTGAAATTCTTTTCATGTTTCTTTATTTTGTAATCTCTGTTCTTCAGAGTGCATAATCTTGATTGATCCAACATCAGTTCACTGACCTTCTACTGGCTAAAATCAACTGTTGAGCTTTTCTAGTGAATTCCTCATTTCAGTTATTATACTTTTCCACTACAGTTTTCTTTTGTTTCTTTTTTAAAAATTTCTTTTTGTTTCTTTTATTTCTCTTTCTACCTCTTTATTGCTATTCTCTATCCATTGAGACATTGTCATCATATCTTCTTTCACTTCTTTTAGAATGTTTTCCTTTGGTTCTTTGAATATATCTACAATAGCTACTTTTAAGTGTTTGTCTGCTAAGACTCTCTCAAAAATAGTTTCTGTTGCCTGCTTTTTTCCTGTGTATGGATCACACTTTGATCCATACACAGGAACATTGAAATTGAAACAACTGAATAGATACTGATTTCTGTAACCTCTACCCTTCCCTGGCCTTATTCTTTTTTTTTTTTTCTTGTCTTTTTGTTTGTTTGCTTTGTTTGTTTTTGGCTTGTTTATTTTTTAGTGATTTGGCTGGACTATTTCAGTAAATATTTCCACAGCAGTGTTTAACTTCTTCTGTTGATCCTCAGAGGGCATAGACTTTGCATTTGCACATTCACCCTGACCCCTTTCCTCCAAGAGATGACAGCTGTTTTCACTGGGCTTTTACTGTGTCTTTTCTTGATCTTTCTATTAACTTTCTAGATGTCCTGCCACTACTGGCATCATACTCAGCTGTCAGCCTCCACTAATTGCTAAGTGATCACGCTATTGTTTTTGACAACAGCCTGTGGCATAAATTGTTTCTCAATCTGATCAATCAAATTCAGACCGTTTTGCAGGAATAGTCAGTCTTTGAGGGCAGTCTTTGAGTCATGCTCTGACCACAATAGGGCTCTTGTTAGCTGCCTTTTTTCCTGGTTTTCTTGATTAAATTTCTAGCTTGTCTACTATTTTGCTTGTGGCTAGCATGGTGCTACAAGTCTCTTCTTAATTGCTTGCTACAAAAACCTCCATTTCTTTTAAGAGTGCCCTAAGCTTGTACTTCCCTATGCTCTCTCCCGGGTAACATTAATACTCTTAAGGAGAGGTCCAGAGTTTTCCACTTTTATGAACTGCCTCTCCCCCTTAGGAAGAAATTTTGCACCACTGCTCTAGAACTGGAGGTGGGGACAATAGCCTGTTTCTCTCAGAGTGACACCTTTGCTCCATAAGCAGAAGGATATGTAAGGTGATAACCTTTAGCTTTCTTGGCTCACCTCTCCGGGTATGCAAACTCTGCTCGGCAGGTGAACTGGGGCAAGGGTGATTAAGGGCAAAAGTAATTGCATCTGGGGTAGAGCTTCCACAAATAAGGTTTGGGTGGAAGAAGGGAGCTCCAGCTCTCTCAGTCACACCTGCTTGATATAGAGCTTTTGCACACAGAGCTAGGAGTAATAAGAAATACTGGCAATATGCTTCTCCTGGAGAAAAGCTGTAGTTCTAGACTGGGAACTGTGGGGATGATTTTGGGTGGCCTCAGCCTGCAGCAGCTTGAAGCAGGACTTTGATTCCTGACCAGAGATTAAAGTCAGGCCGTGGCAATGAGAGCACTGAATCCTAGCCACTAGACCAGGGGCTAGTGACAGGCCCTGGCCCTTCAGCTTTGCAAAAATGAATTCCCACAAAGACAGAAAGTAGTGAAACAAGTAAAGTGTTTATTAGGAGGAAAAAGCGTATGTGTGGATAGATACATGAGTGGACTCAGAGGGTCATGCCCTCGTGGTAGTTTGAATCACTTATAAGGGGTATTTCTTCCGGGTTTCCTTTGACTAATCATCTTGTTTTGCCTGGTTCTGAGTCCATACTTGGTTTATCTTAGGGTCCTCCCATGTGTGCGTGCACATCTCTTAGCTGAGATGGATTCCAGTGAAGAGGCCTATGGGTAAGTTGACATCATTCCCTTTTTGACCTCCAAGGAGCCTTTCTGCACATGTATAGTTGGGAAGGTCTCCTTGACCTTGAGAATGAGAAATATGTGGTCTCTATCTTTTCTCTGGGCAGGGCTCACCTCCTCTTCTTCATCTTGTGCGTATCTGTCCACAGGGGACAAACACTAGCTGTTCAGCCTGGGGCCCATCTATCTCCTGCCTCAGGGAGAGGGAGCCCCATGTTCTTAATTGTACCCAACTGGAGTAGAGCTACTGTCATGCCGAGCTGAGGGTGGGGGAAATGGCATGTTGTGGTTCAAATGCCACAGACTTTCCCTGTTCTTACTAAGAGTTAGTGGAATTCCTTGAATAAATATGTCTCCATTTGCTGTATACCCTTAGGACACTTTAAAAAGACTAAATCATTATTTTTTATAATTTTCATTAGTTCAGTTGTTTGGCTGAAAAGAGTATCCATGAGCTCCTCATGCCTCATAATGCCATTCCGGGCTGTTATTCTCTCTGTTTTTTAGAAAATTTTCTTATATTGTTATTTATACTTCTCTAAGATAAGCATTCCCAAGAGTGTGATGATATACCCATCTGCTTGAATGTACAGAGACAACTACCCTCATCTAATTGGTTGGTTAGAAAATATGAAACAAGAAGGTAAATACAAATGTGGGAAGGTAGGTGTTTATTAGGCAATTATATACTTCGAGTAATAAGAGATGGGGTTTACCTTATACAATTAAGAGATCTATTTTCTTCTTTTTCAGAAAGACTAGGAGAGAAATGAAAGGCTAGCCAAATTGGAAGAGGAGAACCAGAAGTCTTGCATACTACAGACAGAACAGTTGTTACTTTTGAAATTCAAACTCTCCTTAGAGTTTAGAGCTTAAAGGGCAATTGACTGAAACAAAAACAACTTTGGTTAAAAACAAGTGGTGATTCAGTTTAAATGCTGAGCAAAATTTAACTTCAAGTCGTTTGAGACCAAGCTTAGGCGTGTGGGACAATTTGGATATATTAGAAACCTGATCAAGGTCTCTGGTCTTAACAAAAAGAGATCAATCTAAAGAGTTTAATTCCCTCCATACCACCCAATCCTTGAACAAAAGGCAAGGGGCACAGGATGGAGAAATGGAGGTTTAGCCAGACCTTTATGGCAAATAAAAAGTAAGTTTTGAAGCTATTTATAAAGGCTCAGATTGAGTTTTGTTTGTCAAGGTTATGAAAAGTGTTTGCCTTTTTATTAAAACCTCATGGGATTAAAATGAATAATGGTATTCAGAATCTGTCAGTGGAAAGTTGGGGTGGATAGAAGTTTCCTTTACTATCCCAAATCACACAATTACAAGTTAACCATTTAGGCATTGTGTCTAGTTAAGTAATGACCATTCAACACAAAAGGCTTTGTTAATCTAGACACATAAATAAATAAGGCTAAGTAGTTGGAAAAATTGTGAAATAAATGAGATTGGTCTTTTGTATGTTCATCTAATTTTTCTGTATTCAATCATTCAGTGTGTTTCATATTCTCCATTTGCCCCATAAGATCTGCACTCCACCCTGTTCCCCTTTCTCTGTGTCCAGGAGATTGACCTATCTGGAATTCATAGACTGGAATTCTTCCTTGATCTTTGACCTTGACTTGCATTTGGCCAATGAAAGCCACTGGCAAGACGTCAGAGTTACGTAAGAGGAGAATCTGGAGTATTTTCCCGGCAACCAACTCTCTTCCTGGCCAGGGGTTAACAGGCATTCCTCTACTGAAGGCACCATTTCTGCCAGGAACCTCTCCAACAGCCTCAGCAATAGCCACAGCTCTATCTGGAATTCTCTTTCCCTTTCAGGGCTACAAGCCTCTTGCTGTTGGTAGCCTCTTGGTGTTTCTCCTTCTCTTATTCTTTTCCTTAGACCTTCCTTCACTGCTGTAGATAGTCTTTCCATTAAACTCTATTCAACAGCCCTGTGTGACTGTGTCATCTATTTCTTGTCAAGCTTGGATGATATCCCACCTAAATGGTATCTCATACTGTAGACCTAATTAGTGAGCCAGTACTGGTCAAACTGTCCTTGAAACCTGACTTCCACCATTCGTCATCTATTTTGTGTTTGTTTAGTTTTAGTATAAATGTACAGTGATTTCGGAGTAGTTAACTCATTCTCCCATGGGTAACAACTTTACCAATTAAAGTACAGTGCTTAGGTACAGTTCCCTTTGCCTTTAGTCTTGCTGTCTTCATTCAGTTCCAAAGTTATTTAGGTCTTGCTAATTTTAACTAATATTTTAAATTTTTATTTTATTCAAGAAATCTTATTGAGTGACAGATATGAGTCAGGCATGAAGTTTATAGTCTAGTGGGAGAGATAAACTAGTATACCTAGCCCTTAACTTCATGACTCATTCATTCCCCAAAATCCTGCCTTTAAGTCCAAATCTGTTAAATAAAAAAAAAAAGATCTTCATCTATTTTAATGGAAAATTATTTTTTCCATCTTAACCCAAAATGCATAAACAATTTTCACAGCCAGAAACACATATCATTCGGACAATTTAAACAAGTTATATATGTAAACATATAAAGTGAACAAGTGAAGTTTGTTTATAAAGTATAAAGTTATTAAGATCTATTGTTCTTGCCAAAGTAGGAAGAAGAGACTTGATGGCACATGGTAACTGGTAGGGAGGAGTATAAGGAGCCAATATTTTTGTAAGATGACTAGAGTCAGGTGATGTTCTATCACACATGTAATTTATTGAATACTTAGAACTTTTCTCTTTAATCTTTCTGAACCAAATTGTTTTCACCAAATTCTTCAACTTTTAGATACAATTTTCTTGCTCTTAAATCACATTGAACCATAAAGTTAAAGCACAGAAAATCACCTTATGGAAGAATAAAGGCAAAAGATGAGAGGACGTCAAAACACACGGCAGAAGCTCTTGCTCACAACAGACTGAAGAGCCCTAGAAGATGCTACCTCTTCATCTTTTTTTTGTTTGTTGTTTTGAAATTATAACACTTTACTTTGTGCAATGTTTTGGTCTACTCTTAGCTTCTTTTTTCCATCCTTTCCTTCCAATTTTTTTTTTTTTTTTTTTTTGCAGTACACCGGCCTCTCACTGTTGTGGCCTCTCCCGTTGCGAAGCACAGGCTCTGGACGCGCAGGCTCAGCGGCCATGGCTCACGGGCCTAGCCGCTCCGCGGCATGTGGGATCTTCCCGGACCGGGGCACGAACCCGTGTGCCCTGCATCGGCAGGCAGACTCTCAACCACTGTGCCACCAAGGAAGCCCCTAGTTTTTTTTATTTAGGTGAAATTCACATCACATAAAATTAATCATTTTATAGTGAACAATCCAGTAGTATTTTACTACATTCATAATGTTGTACAACCTCTACCTTTATCTAGTTCAAAAACATTTTTATCACCCCAGAAGGAAACCCTGTACTCATTAATCAGTTCCTCCCCCTTTTATCCTCCCTGCCCTCCCACAACTCTAGAAACCACCATTCTGCTTTCTATCCCTGTGGATTTACCTATTCTGGATATATATGGAATTGTATAATATATGAACTTTTATGTCTGGCTTCTTTTACTTAGCATAATGTTTTTGAGGTTCATCCATGTTGTATTGTGTATCAGGTCTTCATTCCTTTTTATGGCTGAATAGTATCCCATTGTATGTATATACCACAATTTGTTTATCCATTGATGGACCTTTGGGCTGTTTCCATCTTTTGGCTGTTGTCAGTAGTGATGCTATGGGGCTTGCCTGGTGGCACAGTGGTTGACAGTCGGCCTGCCGATGCAGGGGTCACGGATTCGTGCCCCGGTCTGGGAAGATCCCACATGCCGTGGAGCGGCTAGGCCCGTGAGCCATGACCACTGAGCCTGCGCGTCCAGAGCCTGTGCTCCACAACGGGAGAGGCCACAACAGTGAGAGGCCCGTGTACTGCAAAAAAAAAAAAAAAAAATAGTGATGCTATGAACATGCATGTACATGTATTTGTTTGAATATATAGTTTCAGCTCTTTTGGGTATATCCCTATGAGTGGAATTTCTGGGTGATATGAATATCCTATGTTTAACTTTTTTTTTTTTTTTTTTGCAGTACTTGGGCCTCTCACTGTTGTGGCCTCTCCCATTGCGGAGCACAGGCTCCGGACGCGCAGGCTCAGCGGCCATGTCACACGGGCCCAGCTGCTCCGCGGCATGTGGGATCTTCCCGGACCGGGGCACAAACCGTGCCCCCTGCATCGGCAGGCAGACTCTCAACAACTGTGCCACCAGGTAAGCCCTATGCTTGACTTTTGAGGAGCAGCTAAACTGTTTTCCACAATGGCTGAACCATTTTACATTCCTGCCAGCAATGTACAAATATTCCAATTTCTCTACAACCTCACCAACACTCTTTATTTTTCATTATAGCCATCCTAATGAGTGTGAAGTGGTATCTCATTATGGTTTTGATTTGCATTTCCCTAATGATGAATAATGTTGACCAACTTTTCATGTGATTGTTGGCTATTTGTATACCTTCATTGGAGAAATGTCCATTTGAGTACTGTCTTAGTTTATCTGGGCTGCTATAACAAAAATACCATAAACTGGGTGGCTTATAAGCAACAACTATTTATTTCTCATAGTTCTGAAGGCTGGGAAGTTCAGGATCAAAGTGCTGGCAGATTTGGTGTCTGGAGAGGATCCACTTCATAGACAGCCATCTTTTTGCTATAACCTCACTTATGGAAAAAATGAGGGATTTCTCTAGGGCTTCTTATATGAGGGCACTAATCTCATTCATGAAGGCAGAGTGCTCCCAAAGGTCCTACCTAATACCACCACCTTGTGAGTTAGGATTTCAACACATGAATTTTGAAGGGACACAAACATTCAAACCACAGGAACCACTTTTCCCATTTTTCAGTTGGGTAGTTCATCTTTTTCTCGTCAAGTTTTAAGGTTCTTAACAAATTCTGGACCTTTATTAGCTATATAATTTTCAAAATTTCCCCCCATTCTATAGGTTGTCTTTTTGATTTCTTGATAATGACCTCTGATGCACTTACAGCCAGGTAAGCTTGCCTAGAGAGACTCATCTTGGCTGTGACCTGAAGCATAAATAAACGTTAGCAGGAAAATAAAGAGCTGATGGTTTGGAGGTTGTAATGAGCATTGTTCCAAACAGAGGAAACAGCATATTCAAAGGCATAGAAATAAAAGATCATGCGATAATAGAAGCAATTCTGTTGATCTGGAGAGGATGAGAGTCAATGGACTACCAAGGGTCTTTCAAGTCAGGTTAAAAAATTTGACCTTTATGCTGAAGACAGTGGGGATTCAACAAAATGTTTTGAACAGAAAATCAGCATAATCAGCTTTGACTTACAGAAAGATTACTTTTCGCTAGTGGAGAGGACAATATATTTGGGGGAGAGCGGGCATCCAGGAATTCGACTTAGTCATCCTGTGGATAGATGATGGAGGCAGTAGTGCAGGAGAGAAGTCAATGGGTAAAGAATTTTTAAGAGCTAGAATTGATGGCCTGGATGGCTGATTTGATCAGAGGTCTAAGGAAGAAGCCATTAGAAACCATTTGAAACATTTAGAACCCAAGAGTATCATTGATGCTTGCAGCAAGTACAGAGTTTGACTTACTAGATATCAAGCACAGGACCTGACTCTCAGTTATTCATTTACCAAGTAGTTACTTAGGGCTTATAATGTCAGATACTGTTCTAGGCACTGGGGATTCAGCAGTTGGCAAAACAGACCAGATCCGTTGTTATGGGTTTTTCAGTCTATCAACATAATATAGTGGAAGAAATGAAAGAATATGACTAGAGCACAGAAGAGAGTAGTGCAAGAAGAGCTAAAGAAGGAAGTAGGGATCAGACTGTGCAATGTCTTCTAGGCCATCAAGGATTTTGGACTTTCTCCTAGAAAAGTAGAAGTCATTTGTGACTTCTACTAACACTGCTAGTTGACCACTAAAATCTTCTTGCCTTCTTCCTTAAGAATACTGTTGCAGCTGGATGTGGAGCTGTCTGGGAAGAGGCTGTATTTCCAGTATCACTTGAAGCTAGGTATTACTAAGCTATTGCCAAAGCCAATGCCAAATGATATGTGCTACTTCCTAGTCTGAGCATTAAAATAGGTACAAACACCTCCATGTGCTTTCTCTTCTCATGAGTTGGAAACTGGAAGTGCCCATGACCATAATTCTATAGTACGTAGATGAGAAAAGAGCTCTAGAGCTCGGGTTAGCAAACTATGGCCCATGGGCCAAATTTGGCGACCAGTTGTTTTTGTAAATAAATTTATATTGGAAGACAGACACACCCACTCAATTACATAAAGCATATAGCTGATTTTTGTTGTTGTTGTTACAATAGAAGTGTTGAATAGATGTAACAGAGGCCAAAGACTATAAGGCCTAAAAACTTGTTGGACCTGCCCTAAAGGAAGAAGAGAAATAAATAGAAACCTCAGCTCTGAATGATTATGTGGAACTAAGCAGCCTGCCCATCTAGAATTTTCTCTTTGAAGCTGTTACATGAAAGAGAAATATAGCTTTTATGTTCTGTAAGCCACTGTATTTTGAAAACTATTTTATATAGAAGGTTAGTCTTTACACTTTTGAGAATTTTAAGCAGGGAAATGATAAGTTCTCCTGGCTTCTGTGTAGAAGGGCTTCAGGAAGGATAAGAGCAGCTAGGGGGTTGTTGCAATCCAGCCAGTGTGAAATGAAAATAAGTTAGATTAGGCTGATGATGGTAGAGATGAAGTGAAGTGGATTTGTTGGACACAAATAAGTAAATTCATCAAACTTTGGTATATAGGTACTTAATGAATGTTCATTGCACAGACCAATGGGAATGTCTCAAGAAACCACATGCTCTGGTCCTGATGGCTGGTCCTGACAATTTTTATCCTCTGCGTCAGGCAGTGATTGACTACAGGCTGCCCAAGGGGGTCAAGCATACACTCCCAGGTACCTCCAGCTCCAGATGCAAGGCAAAGTGACTCTGGCAGCCCAGGAGCAGACCCCGCAAAGACAGCCTCTGGTGCAGGGACAGGACTGTTAGAAGCAAAACTGTGCAGAAGCTGGGGGTGTGGTGTGTAGAAATGGCAAAAGAGACCTGGGGAGATCTCAGCTGAGCACTGGAGGTGTCAGCTATACCCAGACAGACAGGATTATGGGAGAGTACAGAGGACGTATTATCAGATCTTCAAAGATAAATGAGATTTTGTGCAGTGGATAAGGGAGGAAATGCATAAAGCAAAGAGTTGCAGATATGTGGCTATAAGCATGGTGAGGACTAACAAATGTTTTTATCTGTTCAGCCTTCTGATAATTATGTAGTAAGGTTGCTACACACAACACCCTGTAATTATTTTGAAGCTAACCTCAGATATCATATCATTTCATCCATAAACATTTTAGTACATAGTTCTAAAAATAAGGACTCTTTAAAAAATATAACTAAAATCACACTATCACATTTGAAAAAATGAACAATAATTCCTTAATGCCACTAAATATCTAGTCAGAGTTCAAATTTCATCAATTGTATTATAATACATATTTATATAAAATATATTAATTAATATATATCTACCTTTACACATAAATATGTGTGTTTGTTTTCAGTCAGCTTGTTTGACTCCAAATAAGGTCTATGCATTGAATTTAGTAGGTATGTCTCTTAAGTCTCTGGTATTCTGTGGGTTCCTTCTCATCATTCACCTTGTTTTCTTGCAATATGTTTGTTAGAGAAACCAGGTTATTTGCTAAAAAGAGTTGTCTGTATTTTGGATTTCTCTAATTGCATCCCTGTGTTGTCATTAACAAGTTCCTCTGTTCTGTATATTTCCTGCCAATTGCTAGTTACATCTAGAGACTTGATGAGATTTACTGTTCTTTTTGTTGTTCATTTATTTTACAATAATACTTCCTAGCAGAGAGCTGGATTTTACAGTATCTTGCCAAACTAAATATGCATTTACTTCTTGCTTTAGTAATGCTACTTTTAGGAATTACCCTCAAAAAACACCTCCTCAAATATAAAATAACATATGTAGAAAGCACATTTCTAACAGCAAAATATTGGGAGCAACCTAAATCACCATAAATAGGAAATTGGTTGACCAAACAGTGGTACCTTTACATAATAGTACGTGTAGCCATTAAAAAGAAAAAGAATGAAAATCTCTATGAATGATATGGAAAATTTTTTAGGATTTATTAAGTAAAAAATCAAAGAGCAAAACAGTAGATATACTTTGCTACAGTTTGTGTAAGAGAGAGAAATATATACACTTTTATATGTTCATATACTTGTATGCTTATTTTTACAACAAAGAAACAAAGGGCCAATAAACCATAAGTTAAAGAAAATAATATTACCTTCAGGGTGGAAACAGGGTGAGAGAGTAGGAAAAGGGTTGACTTCTCAGAGTATATATATTTTTTAAAGCATAAAGATTTGACTTTTGAATAGTGTAAATGTTTTTACATATTTAAGCATGCCATATATATACTTTAAAATAAAACTAAATAAAAATATATTATGAGGAATGGTTTCTCATGACTGCATAGAACTTTCCCCAATAGCCATCCTATCAGACTATGGTCAGAACACTTCATGTTACAACTAACATGTCTTTCAGTGATTCCCCAAAAGGGACCATTAGCTTTAACTCACTGTATAAAAAACTTAAGAGTTATCTAATAAAAGGGTAGGTTTAGGTTGCATTTGTGTGTGTGTGTTTGTGTGTTTGTGTATGTGTGATTGTAACCATTATTTCATCAATTGATTAGTGTTCAGGATACCCTAAATTGATATTTTGACTGATGGTGTTGTCTTGTATTTTATGAGTTGTTTAAAACTGATTTGACATTGTATCAATCCAATAGGCCTTATTTGAAAGAGAACCTTAAAATCACATAGGTGAGGATATGCATACAAAAAATAACTTGATCAAACACTCATATCCAAAGTAATGTTTTAGGGGACCTCAAAACAAAGATATTTGTAAATGGAGGCATTTCTTAGAACCCATATTAGCAAGACGTTCCCTTGCAGACCTAAAGGAGAAAACATCCTAAAACAAAATGAACAGTGTAGCAAACTTAGTGTTGCTTTTCTCTTCTGGATGGTCAGGTCTGTTTTGTGACTGCATTAGGAAGGCATTATTCTACAATTTGGGAAGCTGTAAAAAGTATTCTTAGATAATTTGGACAGGCAGCTAAAGGGAGTAATTTCCTCTATACAGGTGAACATGGAAAAAAAAGTGAAAAGCTAAATGGTGATACCGTAAAGGGTATTTGTGAGCCCACATCGAAGAGGAGAAAGAACTGCTCCAATGAGGGGAAAATACAGTGTGAGTATCGTTGAGATGCACTGAAATGTGATTGAATGGCTTAGATTCTGGAACAAGTATGCAATAGTCAAATATGACACCTTCAGAGGTGTCGAATGATTTCTCCTTAGCTGCGAGAATCCATACTTTAGTGCCAGAAGTCTGTAGACTTCAGCACATGTCTCATCCACCATTGGTATCTGTGACCTGCAAGATGAGAGAATTCTCCAGTGATGTTATATAAAAATAAAATATTTGGTCCCTGAATTGAGAAGAGGATTGTGTCTGTTTGCCACTATCCAACATTTAAGGCATCAATGGAGTGGGGGCCTGGGGTATCAGAGGAAGATATCTGGTCTTTCACATCCAGCGGCTTTGGATGAACTGGGGCCGGGTACTGGCATCACCAATAAATAAAATTTATTCTCGTGATTTTCTACAGCTTTTAACGTTACTTATGACTTTTTTTCAAAGCTTCCTTAAATTTGGCTTCCGTGAGCTGGCACTGTCTTGGTCCATTTCTCTTCTCCCTCGTTTTTGTTTTTTAAGTGTTTATACTTTTACTCCTAGATTTTATACCTGGTCATATAAATTTTATCACTTTTGTAAATACCTTGTCAGTATTTTGGGGATTTCAGAGAAATTTTTTACTTTATCTCTCATAGGTTTTGTCATGGATTTTCAATTTTTATTGCTTTTAGTTAGTTCATAATTTCAGTTTTTACTTGTTTGGTCTAGGTTTTATTCAGGAATGTGTTAGCCTCCAAATATGTGTTAGCCTCCAAAATATAGCTAAAAATAAGTAATTTTAATATTTAACTCAATTTCATGTTATTTTGTTCAGAGAACGTGACCTGTAAAATCTTTATTAAAAAAAAATTGAGACCTACGACCAGATTTATTTATTCCCAATTTTGGGGATACATATGCCCCCCGACACACACTATTTTGTTTATCATATTATATATTGCTGCTGGATTTGTCCATGTCTGAAAAAGCTATAGTAAAAAAATCTCACAAGAATAAATTTTTAAATTAAGTTCTTGAATTTCTAATAATTTTATGTTTTTGGTGCATTTGAATTTATTTCTGGCAAATTTTCTTCTTAAAACAATGTTTCGCCTTTTATCATAATCTCATGTCTCTTTGCCCTACCTGAAGCGTTAAATTTTGGAGAAACCAGCAGCCAGATCTGCTTCCTTTTTGTTTGCTTTTGCACATCATTGCATTACTTATCATAATATTTTTCAGTTCTTCTATATCCCTTAGATTTAAGAGTTTTTGTCTTAAACAATATAAAGTTAGCTTTTGTTTCTTTACTGTATCTTGACTATATCTATCTTTCAAAAGGGCAGTTCAGACCACTGAGATATTTGGTTTATTCCCACTTTATTTCTTTAATTTTAGTCTTTATGTCACTTAGATTTTCCTCCTTTTCTTCTTATTTTATCGTTAAAAGTTATCATTCCTTTTCTTCTTATTTTATTGTTAAAAGTTATCATTCCTTTTCTTCTTATTTTATTTTTAAAAGATATTCATTTCAATTTTCCCAAAGTTTTAGAAGTTATATTGTTCTTTTCAATTTTACTAGTAGTTACTTTCTCATCCCTAAAATTCAAAAATACTCCCTAGTATTAAATAAATAACAAGTCATGATAATCTTGATTTGAAGAAAGATGTCAGTGTGCAGATTGAACAGCTCAAAATCAGGGTAATTTTCCTCTACTGTTTCTTTTATTATTGACTCTCCATTTCTGTTCCTTCTATTTTATTTGAACATTTTACTATTTGCATGATTGGCTGCTTGGATCTATTCTCATCTATATTTGCTCAGTGACTATCCCGCTTTTAGTTCACTCACTGAAATTTTTAATAGGAAATCAAGAAGTTTATTCTGTAGTAAGGATCTCCTTAAGTGTGCATATTATTGTTGTTATGAATTTTGTGAATATTATCAACTGTCTCATCCACAATTCTGTTTCATCAGAGGCTTCCTAGTCTAGGTATTCTACTTGCCATTTCTTCTTTTGGATTTTAGATCCCCTTATATGTGTCATTGCTTATCTTTATCTGCTTATGGTATGCTACATCTGGGGGCTCACACCAAGCCAATGGAGTCTATTAAACAGTGACAAACAGACACGTAGAGAAGGACACAGCTCTCTGTTCTCTGGTGAACTGTTGGTGTACCTGCTAGTAAACCGGCAGCCTGTAGTTGAGTCACCAGGGGAAAACTCTCTGCCCCAGTACTTCCAGGGCTAAAGGGTTATAGCTCCCAAATTCAGGGATGGGGATAGCTCTGCAGAGGTCTGGGAGATCTAGCAGGTCTTTCTAGGAACACATACTTGGGACTCCATGGATCTCTCTTGAGTATAGAGGGTTCCAATTCTTATCCCTGTCTTTGGTTCTCAGGCTCCCATCTGGTACAGAAAGGAACAAAGCCCTGTGCCCCAGTAGAGATTGTGGTCCAGCACATAATCCCACTTTTGGTGCTGCTGTCCCACCAGAGAGGAGGATCAGAATTGGAAGATGAGAGCAGAAAAACAGAATACTTCCTAATATAATTATTCTTTTATCTTTTAATAGTGGAGCTTAGCTCATGTGCACTAATTGTTTCCTTTATTTTCTTTTGTTACATCAACAATTATTTATTTTCTTTAAAGAAGAAGTGTTATTTTATTTATTTATTTATTTATTAAAATTTCTCCCCTGGGACACATACAACATCTCTTTGATGGGTTTAGGCATTTATAAAAGGCAAGAAGAAACACTGACATCTTCTTTTTCTGTGACCTGCCCTAGAAAAATCTCCAAAGCAATGAATTAATAAGGAATTAGCAAGCTATATGAGATAGAGGAAGAAGAAAATATCAGGAGGACAAAATGCTATTTTTAACATGACATCCTACTGTAGATGAGAAGTGTTATTTTAAACTATGTCTATAGTTGCATTTGAGTTTAATTGATATATATTTAATCCTACATTTTTTCTAATTATCAAGGCATCCAATTTTGTTTAGAAAGAATTTGTCTGATAATTAGAGGATATGGTCTCTGGAATCCAATTCCTTGTGCTTGTGTTTGATGTCCATTACTTACTAGCTACATGACTTGATTAGTTTCCACATTTATAAAATGAGGACATAAACCTCACTGGGGTGGTCCATGAATAAAATAATACAAGCAAGGAACCTAGAACAGTGCTACAATGGTATCTAACACATAAGAATTTGGGAAATATCATTATTATCATTCTTATTAACAATAGTTACAGCTATTATGTATTCTTAAATCAATGTTTTATTTGGTTTCCATGATTACCTCCAACCTTTTATATAATTTTCTTTTACATTGAGTGTTCCTTTATAATATTGATGGGGAACATATCTTAGATTTACAAAACACTTTTGGTCATAAATCTAGTCCAGTAGAGATCTAACACCAAGTGCCCATAGAAACAAAACAAAACACTCTGCTTTGCAATCTATCTGCTTATTTTTAATGGTATAATTTATCAAGACAGTGGACGATAATAACGTTAAGAATATGTGTAAGGCATTATGCTATTCTACTGTTTGTTGGTGACAGGAAAAAGAAAGGCTAATATTCTTCAACAAGGTAGTTGTAACCAATTACTGGAACTCCTCAGTAATGTCTAGGTTTCATAGATAGAGACTCTAATGGCTCTAAAATACCTTTATTCATGAAATTTCTGTGGAAAGATAACTTCAACCCAGATTTTCTATTTAAAATACTGTTTTTATAATGTTTTCCAATAACACACGGTTTCTCATGAGCACAGTTATTGCCTTTTCTGTGGCATTTCTGTTCTTGATTTTGATTCATTTCCTGATCAGCTGGGATGAATAATCAAATAATTTTCTCAGAAAAAGGTCTATATTTTTATGTCTGAATAGGAAAGTAGCTTTCTAACACCTTCTACATTTATTATAATTTAGTCACAGAAAAGTTAGTTGTAAACTTTTTTTCCTTTCTGGAAGCTTGGAAGATTAGTTTTTCTTTTCCTATACATTAAAAAAAAAAAAAAGTGAATTTCCAAAATGTATCTGTATGTGGGATCCACCTCCTTCTCTTCTCCGTAACATTGCCCATTATTTTACATGAAACTCAGGAATCCTTGTAACCTGTATACTCAAATATTTGCCTTATTAAGGACAATTTTCTTATTTACTATATTTTATTAGTTTTTTTTTTTCTATTGTTTTGTTCCTGTCTCTTCTGGAATACCTATAATTCTTAAGGGGAATCTCCCTTTTCTGTCTTTCATATATAACAACTCTCTTATCATTTTATCTGAGAACTGCAATAGCCCCTATAAATTCATTTTCTCTGAATGTTTTTATCTCTTTGCTGCCCTGACTAAAACCAGGCTGTTCCCTGGGGTCAAGTTCTCCCATGTGTCCTCTGAAGTAAACTTTTTTTTTTCTCTTGCACCCCACATACATCAACACTAGAAGGTGAGGGAATTGTCTCCCTGCTTGCCATTACTTTCAAACAATCCATCTCCCTTTCCACTAAAACAAAAACAGAGCTAAACAAAATCTCCTCTTTGAAACTTGGGCCATCCGGCTACATTAATTCTCTGCTCTACTTTGTGGCTGTATCTATCAACCCTCTATCACTCCCCTGCACTGACCAAAGGGATTAATTCTAGATTCAGACTTTCTAGGAACCTATGTGATGAGTCTTTTTTCTCTTGTTTTCTTTCATGATTTTCTCTGAGTCTTTGGCTTTTAACAGTTGGACTCTGATGTATCTAGGAGGGGATCTCTTTGCATTTTTCTACTTTGAGTTCATTGTGCTTTTTAATGCTTAAATTAATGTTTTGCATTGCATTTGAGATGTTTTCAGTCATTATTTCTTGAAATAATTTTTCTGCCTCTTTCTCTCTCATCTCTCTTTCTGGGACGTTTAGTACATATATGTTGGTATGCTTTAGTCCTTCAAAAGCTTCCCATTGCACTTATAATAATGTCCTTTATATTTTATGATGGTCTATGAAGGCCCTGTAGGGTTTGGCTCCTGTCTTCATTTTCAACTTTATTTCATGGCAATCTCTCTCTTTCTCTCACATCGTGTTCCAGTTACAAGACCTTACAATGGCTTCTAGAGCAAAATGTATGAAGGAGGGGAAATATGCCTAATAGCCTTTGCAGTTGCTTTTATCTGCACCTTAAGTGATATGTTCTTATTCTTTGCATGGATCTTTTGTCTTAGCCCTATCATAAAGGTCATTCTCAGAGAGGCCTTTCTTAACAGTCTTATAGCTTCTCCCCGTCCAGATATCGTCAACTACAACATTCAATTTATTTCCCTCTTGGTAGTTTAAAAATCTGCAGATTTTGTCTATTATTTGTTTACTCATAACTGTGTACTCTCTCATTAAAATGTAAGCACCATGAGGTTGGAATCACATCTATCTTATTTATTCTTATATCTCCAGTGTCTATTACAGTGTCTGATGTATAGTAAATGCTCAAGAAATAAATGTTGTATGAAAAAAATTAATCTGTTTGATTATTAACTCTGAATTCTGGGAGATTCTCAAATGTATGTTCTAGCTTACTGATTCAATGAAGATTTTAATTTGCTCTTGAAATTGGGATTTCCTTATATTCTGTTAAAAGAAAATATAAACCCACAGGCCAGTGCTTCTGTATGTGCTGGTATTTCAATCTATTTGTTTTTATGGATCCTGATCCAATTCCTTCATGTGTATTTTTAGGTCACAAAGAAGATGACTTGTAATTTTTTTTTCTCTTACAAAGTTATTATTAGAAATATGGTTTTCTAGGTCATTGTTCTCAACCAATGGTCATCTCCCCCATCCCCCTGGGGCATTTGGCAATGTCCAGAGACATTTTTGGTTGTCACAGCTGGGGAAGGGTGCTGCTGGAACCTAGTGGGTAGGGGTCAGGGATGCTGCTCAACATCCTGTAATGCACAGGGCAGATCACCGAAACAAAGAATTATCAAGTCTAAAATATCAATAGTGCCTAGGTTGAGAAATTCTGTTCTAGGTAATACAGGGGAGGAAGGAATATGTCAAATAACATTACTGAAACACAGTGAGAAAACAAGAGATTCAACATGAGACACAAATAGATTGAAAGAAAATAAGAAAAATATGAAATGAAGGAGGGAGGGAGAGAAAGAGAGAAAAAAAGAGAGATCACACTTATAGATTAAAAGAATCTTAAGAGATACGTCAACCAGTTTCAATGCATAGGCCTTATTTGGATCCTGAGTTGAAGAAACAAATTGTAGACAAACATTTAGGAGACAATTAGGGAAACTGGAACATTGAATATTTGATAATACTAAAGAATTGTTTTCATAATTTAGGTTTAATAGTGACATTTAATTATGTTTTACAAAAGAGCTCTTATATTTTAGACATATGCAGAACTATTTATGAATAAAATGATATGATATCGGGCTTCCCTGGTGGCGCAGTGGTTGAGAGTCCGCCTGCCAATGCAGGGGACACGGGTTCGTGCCCCGGTCTGGGAGGATCCCACATGCCGCGGAGCAGCTGGGCCTGTGAGCCATAGTGGCTGAGCCTGCGCGTCCGGACCCTGTGCTCCGCAACGGGAGAGGCCACAACAATGAAAGGCCCGCATACCGCAAAATAAATAAATAAATAAATAAATAAATAAATAAATAAATAAAAGATATGATATCTAAGATTTTCATCAAAATAATCCAGTGGGATTGGGGAAAATCGGTAAAGTGCATAGACAAAACAAGTATTAATCATGGATTAATAATTGTTAAATCTGATTTATTAATACTATCTGTATTAGATTTCTATTGTTGTATAACAATATTACTACTTAATGGCTTAAAACAATACGTAATTATTATCTCACATTTTCTGTGTGTCAGGAGTCCAGGTTAGATGAGTCTCTTGCTTTGTGTCTCACAGGGTACAAACAAAATGTCCACCAAGGCTGTGCTCTCATCTGAGATTCAACTAAGGCAAGGTCTGCTTCCAAGTTTACTCAGGTTGTTGACAGAATTCTGTTCCTTGTGGACTGAGGGATTTGATTTCTTGTTGGCCGTTAGCCAGAGGTCACGCTCAACTCGTAGTTGCCACTTACTATTCCTATTATGTCAGGTTCCCCAAGATGGCCTCTTACATCCACAACAGAAAGCCCACAACAGAAAGCTAGAGTACAAATGAAAGGAGGCTATTGGATCCACCAAATTCTACTGGCAGGAGGAAGGCTAATAAAACTTTGCAGCTGTAATCCTGTTCTACCTTTCAAGGAAAATGAAGGATGCCTCAGAGGAAAGAAATGAGAGCTCAGAGGAAGGAGTCACAAGAGCCACAAAGGAATTATTCCTAGGCCTTGAAATTTAATCAAGAAACTCAACAATTAGTCTGACTAGATTTCTGAATTGCTATGGATCAGGAACTTCTTCGTATCTTCTACTTCATCCTATAAAAGGGAATGCCTATAGCTGCTATTCTATTCCTGTCCAACCTTTAAATATTGAGGATGTAGGGGACAGATAACTTGTCTGTTTAGTTTCATAGATCCACAAATCAAGAAGAGTAACACCCAAGAAGTCTCATCCATACCTGGACCTGATTAAATGGTGAGGTTCTGGATTTTGAGTAGCTATTGTAATGAGATGATATTTCAGGGCTCCTTGAGAGAAAATGACTCTATTTTGCAGACAACAAGGACAGGAATAACTGGGAACCAGAGGGCAGTCTGTGATAGACAGACTCTTAAGGTGGCTCTCCATATCCCCACTCCCTCATGTTCATGCCTTTGTGTGATTCTTCCCTTGAATGTGGACAGGAACTGTAACTTGCTTCTAACCAATAAAATATGGCAAAGGTGAGGGATGTATGTGACTACATGTGCACGATTATGTGATTACATTATAGCAGATAGTAGTTCTCATCTTGCTGGGGCCTCTCTCTACCTTGTTCACTTTGTGAAGCAAACAGTCATGTTGTTGAATCTGACACGGATGGAGCAGCAGGTAACCATGAAGAGCTGAGTGTGGACTCCGGCCAAGAGACAGCAAGAAGCTGAGCCTTCAGTCCTACAGCCACAAGGAACTGAATCTTGCCAACAACATGGGTGAGTTTAGAAATGGATCTTTCCTCAGCTAAGCCTCAGATAAGTGCACAGCTCTTGACTGATAGCTTGATTGCAATCTTGTGAGGCACTGAAAAGAGGGCCCACCTAAAACATGCCTGGTCTCCTGACCCATAGAAACTTTGAGATAATAAGTATGTGTTTGTTCAAGCCACTGAGTTTGTGATAATATTGTTATACAGCAACAAATTTTTTTTTTATGTATTTTGGTTTTTATTTTTATGTATTTTGAAATATTTTGTTTTTATTTTTATGTATTTTTATTTTTTTATTTTTTATTTATTTTTTTTATGTATTTTGGTTTTTATTTTTATGTATTTTGAAATATTATCGTTATAAATAATTATGTATAATTATATATAATATATAATATTGAAAGTATAATTATAATAAATTATTTTAAAACTTGATTTTTACTTTTAAGGATCCTTTTTATTGACTTTATGTTGTTGTCTTTTGGTAGGCTTTATTTATTTTCTTAATTTTGTTTGCCAACTCTTTATTGAGAAGTAGTCCCTTCAGGCCTGGGATTTGCTGTCAGAGTAGACAAATGTTCTAAACCAGTTCTCTGCTTCCATCAATGTCTGTTCTAATGAGGAATTAGAACTCCATCTATTCCCACACCAGCCCACCTCCTGACATTGAGGATGGTTTTTACCACCTGCTCAGTGTGATGCTCAGTAGGCATTCACATGTTGGAATGTGCAGCTCTTAAGTAGGTAGGCATTTTCTCTTGCTCAGATTGTCTGGTCCTGTGACTAGGCTAGAGATTCAGATGCAGTTTACAGAGCTCCTTTAAGCAATATAGAGCATGAAATACTTCACCCCCAGCACCTGCTATGCCCAGTGTGCTTCCTCTTTATACCCCTTCTTATAATACTTTTTGTTAGGTGACTCAATTATCCTGATACCAATCAGGGTTCTTGGCTTTCCCCAATCAATAGAAATTGGTAAGAGTCCAGTCAAGAAATTCAGGCCAGACTTTATTGGGGCTCCTGAGGTCACAGGAGGGAGTAAAAATGAGTAAGAGGTTCCCTTGCTTTCTCCCCGATGCGGGGGGATGAGCTTGTTCCTTATATGGGGTGAGGGTAGGGGTGTGTCCTGGGGTCAGGTGGAAGGGGTGGCTTAGGTGGTTTGCCCACCCCTTTCATGGTGTTGAGTGCTGAGGGCATGCACAGTGCTCTGCTTTTGCTCCCGACACCCTGTTTTTGCTCCCAGCTCCTCAGAAGTGACAGTTGGAGGGGTTGTTTTGGTTATTTTGTATCTTGTTGTCCAGAATTTGCCCCCAACTGCACATGCACACAGTTATTTTTAGTCCCTTACAGTTTCTTTGTATTCTGTTCCTCGAGGAGACGTCTTTCCAGGTACAAGCACTGCAGCAAAGGGTCCCAGGTCCCAGCCTGTCTCAATCCCAGGATATAAACTTTCTGTAATTGTGCACTCCATTCAACCCTTGTCATGATGTCCAGGAATGTTAGTCTCTAAATGGAGATAACAAGAAAAAGTTGCTGATTTGGAGGAAAGGCTGAATGGGATGGGAGAGCAGAGAATGACAATGATTTTGCCTGACACACAGTTCCTAAGCATTTGTTGCATGGGCTGTTGTCTCTCTGAGTTGTACACCCTCTCACCCTCTAGGTTGGGGCAAAGTTTTGTTACCTTCTTTGGGGCCCTCTGTTCAACTCTGATTCAGAGGGTGGAGTATATGTTGTATAATCTAAGAATATGTATTTCATTCCATTCTCATGGATGATCCATTCAGTGGAAATTCTGCCTGCACTTTGGGCTAAGGTCTTTTCTTATTTTTTATTTACAGCACTGTCATCATTTTGTCTTTTTGTTTAAACTCATGAATATTTTAATTTAATGAGAAATTTAGAAAAGTTGTATTAGACATAATGTCTACTACAATCTTAACTTCTAAATCTTAACCTTTTTTAGTTTGTTTGTTTTAATGAACAGCTATGGAAATGGGAAAGGACACTGACCTTTTAAACACATTTTGTACTGAATATACGTTTCCGGCTATAACTATTTTTCTACCTTCTTTTAAAGAAAGGTATGAAGGAAATAGAATTCCCTGAATATTGTGTACCTCATATATGACAGAAATGGCACAAGACATTTTTACATACAATGTTGCATTTAATCTCATTTAAAACCCTGTGAGTAGGTGTTTTTCCATTTAAATGAGGAAAACAAGTTTTAGAAAACATAAACCCTTTTTCATAGATGCATATGTTGAAAATGGAATTCAGATCAAAGTCTTTTGACCTCAAGTGGTATAGCTAGGAAATTCAAGACCCAGTTATTTGGACAACCTTGAGTTATTTTATCTGCTTTCATGTTGATCAGATATGGGTACCATCTTGTCCTTTATGTAGTGTGGCTTATGAGTATCCTGCATCTTTGAACTGGGAATATACAAATGGAATGGGCTGGATAAGGCCATGAACTACGTCTGCTGTGCTTCTCAGCCAGTGGCTTATATCAGCATCACTCAGATGAGCTCCATGGAACCTGGATACCTTCTATAGTGCCTCCTTCATTTGGACATAGTGAGACTGTTGGCCAAGTTATCTTTCTCAGCACTGATATATTTTGCCCAATCCAGATTTTGGGACATAGTTGGCTTGGTTGGTTGGAGATGTTCTTCCAACATTCCTGTGTCTAGAAGGGCTCTGCTTCCTCCCTTTGTAGCATGTCCAGTTCCTGCTTTCACATGGACCCTCATTCCCACTCAGACAGAGTTGCTTTACCTTCTGAGCCTCAAATCATGAGTCCTTCTACATTCTGTTGTTCTTCTCTTTCAGCAAGTTCCCTCTTAAGGTTTAATACCACTTTTCTTCTATTAAGATTCTTTAAGTCCCAGTCACTTTTCTGTCTTGGTAAACACTTTTTAGTGGTTACCTCTACCTCCTTTTCCAGCCATATTTTAACAAACATTTAAATTGAACCGCATCTTAGCTATATGGATTTTTTTTTTTGCCATTTTTAGGAAGGAAATTGTTTCTTAAAATACCAAAGTCTATTAATCTAAAGCTTCCCATAATGTCTATATCGAATGACCTAGGTATTTGTACTACTTTTGTGTCAGCATAATTCTCAAGAGGAAAGTGGCTCTTATATCAGCTTTTATAAACAAATTTTTGGTTTTATTTTAATGAGGATTTCAGCGAGCTTTCCTTCTACTCTTGTCCAAGTGAAGGTTATGTCTATAGAATGGTATGGTAGAGACCCTCATTTCTTATTTGTTCCATAGTAAAGTCCTCTTCTTTTCTGTGGGTAAAGCTGCAACATAGATCTCCAAGGTTCACATTGTATAATTAGAACATGGTAGATCAAAAGCATATAAGTCACCCAATTTGGGGGTCAGTTCTGCCTTGGCCCAGGATAAGGATCAATACTTAGTATCAAAGACCAGAATCTTCTAATGGTTTACAAAACTGGCTGAGAAGCACAGCAGAGGGTATCAGACCATTCAACTCATTAATGCATGGGTTGGTAAACTTCTCTCTAAAGGGTCAGGTAGTAAATATTTTAGGCTTATGGACCATATGATTTCTATTGCAGCCACTCAGTTTTGCCATTATCATATGAAAGCAGACATAGACTATATGTAAATGAATAGACTTAACTGTGTTCCGATGAAAGTTTTTTTTTTAATACAAAATCATATTTGGCCTGTGAGCCATGGTTTGCCAACCCCTGTACTAATGCTTGGACAACTGGAACATAGAAGCTGTTCTGAAGTGAACTTTCAAAAGAACTAAAGAAAGTAATCAAAGTCAAAGATGTATATGCCCGTCACTAAAGCCCAAGGCTCAAAGCATGCATCCTGGCTCCAACAAATGCCTCTTACCATATTTGGTTGTAATTGCTTTTAATTTTGTTCTGTTTTGTCTGCAAATTCCATTCCCTGTATTCTTTTTCTCAAAATTCATTGTTCATTGCACCAGATTTGGGGGCATGATGGGAGGCACCAGTAATAACACCCTTTTTGCCTATCCAAGTTCTGAACCAACTGAGAAATAAAACAAGGAAGTTGACATGTGGAGACCAACATTTTACTTTTATAATTATGAAAAGCCAGATTGGAGGCTGTGGCTTGTAACTGCAGGTAAGTGAGTTTCCTAGTATGGAGTTCCAGACTCAGACATTCTTATCAGCCTAGAACTCCTGCTCCCTGCAGGTAGCTTGCATTCAAGGAAATGGAAGAGGGAAGGGTTCTGCTTACTTTTTCTGTTCACATTTACCATCCAGGTAAGTAATTCCACCTGGCCCTGGCAGGCGTAAGAGAGGGAGCCAAGAAAGTCTAGAAATGCTGTGCTAATTTCCTCCAAAGTGGAAGAAGTATTCCCCACTTATAACGTCAGTTCAAGCCATGAGTTCAAAAAGACTCTTTTGGGATAAACAACAAGGTCCTACTGTAAAGCACAGGGAATTATATTCAATATCCTGGGGGATATTATATTCAATATTCATAAACCATAATGGATAAGAATATTAAAAAGAATGTGTCTGTGTATATAACTGAGTCACTTTGCCGTACAGCAGAAATTAACACAACATTGTAAATCAACTATACTTCAATAAAAAAATTTTTTTGAAAAGAAAAAAGGGACTTCTGTGTTGAGATGAATAGGGCAACTGATGATACAATAACAGATGGAGAAAGCCAGCAGGATTTTTAGGCTGAATGACATCCACAGAACTATTTTAAGTTGTCATGTTTTAAATAGTGGTCCTGTTCTGTTGCTCCCCAAAGTATGTGGGAAAGTCAAGAACATTCTCAAAATAATTTGTTTGATGAAGTTCCAGGTTTCTTATCATTATAATCATTTCTTCTGCAATAACCCAAGGGCAATGCTTATTGGTCTGCATCAACCCTTTCTCTTTCCCTCTACCAGCACCTAACACAGTGATGGTCAACTAGAAATCCTTAATCAACATTGTTTAAATAAATGAATAAATACAACCTCCTGAGGTCTTTAGTTCTTACCCTCATCATCTTGTTTGAAGAGTTAGTAATAAGTTTCCCATTCACAGTATCTGCCAGTCTCTTTAAAGACCCTGCTCTTCAGCACATAGAAATTCAGATTCATCTTACTATCCTACTTTTCTGATTGTTCTTGAGAGAAAAAGATGGAAAAGTAACACCCATACCCAATGCATAGAATATAGCAGGAGTTGATGAATATACCTGAAGTCTGATGATAATTTTTGTATTAAAGAGGCATCTACTAATTTGCTGCTACTTCATATTTGGAAATTGATGTTGTCTCTGAGGCCTTCAGTGAGGTCAGGAAAATATAGAGGCTCCTTTAAAAAGGGAAAATGAAATTTTAAAAATGTTTCATATTTTCCTTGGTCTGTTGCTTAAAAAGGTTACTGTAGGAAATGTAAATAGACCACAGGAAGCTTTAGAAACTCAGCTCCTTGATTGGAAAAATAGAAATTCTGTTTTTTACGGAAATAAAGTAATTCTATGAAAATACAAAATGCAGTTGGTTATCATTTAAAAAGGGTTAGTCTTTTGGATTATGGTTTTTTTGATATAGTACAGCTTTGGCACAGGGCTTTCCAAGTATATTTCTGAAAGCAAAATAAATGGAAAACTGTTTTCTCTCTTCATTAATGTCTTGCTCTGTTCTATTTGTGGAATGCCAGGAGAAGGAGCACACAGAGTTTCTCTGGATCCCTTTCAGAGAGAGAAGAGGGAATGGGGTAAGGGAGTTGACCCTGAAAGAAAAGAATCACTCAATTTGAAGAAGTAATGCTTCTTGTGAGAAATAACGCTTTTCCTAGATCTTCAAATCCCATTCCCCTTGAGTGAAAAGAATCCAAAGAACGTGGAGAGTGGAGAAGATTTTTGTTTATTTGTTTACTAACTATAAAGTCCTCATGACCCTACCAGGCTTATAAATTTTTCTTTTTGGATAATTCTTTTCGTTCCCTTCCCAAAGACACATTTCTTTTCCTCTCTTCTCCATTTGCCTTGAACTTTTTTTTTTTGGGTTCGCGAGCCTCTCACTGTTGTGGCCTCTCCCGTTGCGGAGCACAGGCTCTGGACGCGCAGGCTCAGCGGCCATGGCTCACGGGCCCAGCCGCTCTGTGGCATGTGGGATCCTCCCGGACCGGGGCACGAACCCGTGTCCCCTGCATCGGCAGGCAGACTCTCAACCACTGCGCCACCAGGGAAGTCCTGCCTTGAACTTTTATATGCTCTCTTGGTGAAATTCAACTTAACTCCTTTTCTTTCTTTGAATAAACTTTAGTGTGAAAATTGTAATATCTTGAAGAAGATATTTTTTAATAGGTACTCATTTTTTAATCAATATTTTTTCATCAATGACTACATGCCAGGGCCTGGGGAAACAGTGGAGAATAAGTCAAACATCCCCTCTGTCCATATGGGGCTTAACTGGCTTTCTGGAGCCTCTAAAGCAGAGGTCAGCAAACTACAAGCTCACAGGGCAAATCTAGCCCATTGCCTGATTCTGGAAATAAAGTTTTATTGGGACAGAGTCATGTTCATTCCATTACATATTGTCTCTGGCTGCTACCATAGCAGAGCTGAGTAGTTGCAACTCAACCATTAGGTTGGCAAAGCCTAAAATATTTACCCCTTGGTACTTTACCAAAAATGTTTGTCAACTGCTGCTCAGGAAGGAAAGCTATTTCCTGTAATACTAGGGCTAAAGAAAGAGACAACCAGTGAAGGATTCCTGTGGAAGGACATGTCAAAGCTTACTAGTCGACTCCCAATATTCATTTTGTACTTCTTTCTTTGAAGAATAGATCTAATTTTCAGTTGTGCAGGTATCACCTGGAATATAGACTGCTTTTCCTAGTCTCTTTTGCAGATGAAGATGGCATTGTAATTAAGTTCTGGCCAATGGGATGTAAGCAAAAGTGTTATGCGAATTTTCTGGAAGTGTCCATAAAAGACAGAATGGATTCTTCTTTAGCCCTTTCTTCTTCCTGCCAGTTGCCGTGCAGCCATCTGGGACCATGGAGCCTAGGAAGAGTGAAATGGCAAGAGAAAGGATTGATTATGGGGCCACTCATGCTAATTTTGGACTACCTTCCTCTGAGTTTCATTAATGTGAAGGAGAAATAAACTTGTATTTTGGTTAAGCCACTGCTATCTTGGCTTTTCTGTCAAGTGTAACTAAACTCTAGAAGAATTTTTATCTAATATCCATTTTTTACTCCCCCCTCTGTGGTATAAACCTTTGATAATTGTTTTTAACTTTTTATTGAAGTGTAGTAACATATAGAGAAGTATATATGGCATGAATATACAGTTCAGTGAATTTTTACAAACTGAACACGGAAGCATAACTAGCAGCTAAATAATAAAGGGAATAATACCAGTACTGCAACCAAAATGCCTCCCCCCCCGTACTTCCCTTCCAATAGCTATGCCCACTCAGGAATAACCACTCTCCTGACTTCTAATTGCACTGATTACTTTTTACTGTCTTTGTTTATTATACAAATGGGTTCACACAATAAGTACTCTTTTATGTCTGGCTTCTTTTGCTCAACATTTTGTTTGTGAATTTTATCCACATGGTAGAATGTAAACGTGGTAATTCATTCTTACTGCTATATACTATTTCATTATGAATATACCACAACTTGTTTATCCATTCTACATTGGATGGACATTTGAGTAGCTTCTCATTTCTGACTACTACAAACAGTTCTACTATAAACATTTTAGGACACGTGTTTTGGTGAACACATATACAAGTCTTTTGGTGAAGACATATCCCCACTTTTCTAAAGTTTGCTTTATACCACTTTGCTTTTGTGAAAGATCTCCACTGGCACCTGTTTTTGCTAACTGAAGGAAATCCAAAGAGGATTTTTGCTTTTACAAAAAAAAGAAGAAAGAGAAGACTATATTTAATATCCTGTAATAACCTATAATGGAAAAGAATCTGAAAAAGAATGTGTGTGTGTGTGTGTGTGTGTATAACTGAATCACTTTGCTATACACCTGAAACTAAAAGAACATTGCAAATCAACTATACTTCAATAAAAAACTGAAAATAGTGTTCAGCATTTGTTTTACAGTGAAATGTTATAGAGGCAACATGCACCCTTAGCAGTGAGAATAGCACTTTCCCTGGGAAACACACTTAACATCTCAGCATTGTGTTTGAACCGTGTCTGTGAGTATCTGTGATTTATCTTGATTTATTTTGTGCATCCATTAGCAAGATGTGTCCTAAGGTAATTGCTTCTTCTCCTTATGCCCTCTCAGTTTATGAAAGTTTTCATAGGAATGCTCTACTTTCGTATAGCGGGGGGAACCTGTACCCATTTCTATTTGTTATATACTGAGGAATGGAATTGCTGGATCAAAAGGTATGCATAGGTTCAACTATGATAAATACTGTTAACAGTTTTCCAAAATGACTGAACCATGTTACATTTCCACCAACCATGTGTGAAAGTTTTTATTGCTCTAAGTGCTTGCTAACACTTGAGATTTTTCTTATTTTTCATTTCAGCAATTTTGGTGTGTATGTAGTAGTACTGCACTGAGGTTTTATTTTCACCTTTCTCGTGACTTATAGTATCAGTTATCTATTGCCTCAATAATGCTGCATAATAAGCAACCACAAAATGTCAGTGGCGTTCCACAATAAGCATGTGCCAATCCCAAGAATGGAGTCAGCTAGGGGCTGGTTTGGCAGCTCTGCTGTTCTTGGCTGGCATTGTTCACATGCCTGGTGATGTCAGTTGACTGATTGGCTGAAGCTGGAGTGATTGGGGTTACTGTTCTTTACTCATCTCTCATTCTCCAGCAGGCTAGCCCCAGTATCCTCATAGGAACAGGTGCAAAAGCAAACAAGTCCAGTTGTGCAAGTGCTTTTCTGACCTTTGTTTGCATGACATTTGCTAATATCCCACTGGTCAAAGTGAATCACACAGCCTAGCTTAGATCCAGCGTCAGTCAGTACTACAAAGTAACACGCTAGACGGCATGGAGACAGGGATGGAAGAAGTGATACATTTTTGTGATCTATCACACCGATGAAGTTAAGTACCCTTCAGATGGTTACTGGCCATTTAGGTATCTTCTTTTATGATGTAGCTGCTTAAGTCATTCCCATTTTTCTCTTAGGTTGCCAGTCTTCTTCTCATTGATTTGTGGATCTTTATATTTATAGATATGAGTCTTTTATTGGATGTATATTGTGAGTAGCTTCTTCCCCTCTATGAGCTATCTATTTCTCCCTCAATGATGTCTTCTGAAAAAAAAATAGAACTTCTTAATTTTAATTTAGTCAATTTATCGATTTTTTTATGTTTAATGCTTTTTGTGTTTATTTTAAAAGTCTTGCCTACTCCAAAGTCATAAAGGTGTTTACTTATGTTTTTCTCTAATATCTTTTTTATTTTATCTCTCATATGTAAATCATAACTTGTTTGGAATTTATATTTGTGAATAGATCAAGATAGGAGTAAAAACATTTTATTCCTTTATGGTTATCTAATTAACCAGGTAGAATTTATTGAAGAGTTCATCCTTTTCTTAGCTGTGTTGCAGTCTCACCTTTGTCATAAGTCAGATGCCCATGTATGTGTCAGTCTGTTTCTGCAATCTCTTTGATATAATTTTGAAATACCATAGCCTAGTTTGGACTGTGCTTTGGGAGTTAATATCCAGTCCTGTTTCTGTGCCCAGAGAGATGTGGTGAACATCAAGTTGGATGAGCCTGTTGACTCTCACGTGAAATGATTTTTTAGTGCAGAATTTAGGTTTGAACAGTGCAAAAGTTTGTTTCATACACTTATGGACTGACTAGGGATAAGAATAAACATGTCATGAGGAAACTTTTTTTTTTTCTGGCTCAGTACATTGAGCAAACTATTTCTGAAGTGTTTGTAGCTCACAATTTTTTTTCAGTCTAATCCACAAAGCTTCAGGTATAACATCTATTCCTAGGGTAACAGCTTATGTCTATTATGGCTTTGATGGTTTTCACACTAGGATTTTTGTAGGCACCAGCGTGTAGAAGATTTGCTTCCTTTCCCTCTGCCCAAGGAGAATTACATAATAGAATGATTATTATTTTGTACGAAAACAAGAACTTTCTTATTTGTAGAATAGTAAGAAACATGGGCTCTAAATTTCTTGATGGAGAATCAGGAATAGAGAATGACACTCCAAATTTTCCAGACCATTTGAAATTGCAGCCTAATGGGCCAGAAAGGGAAATTTTCATCATGATATGCCTGAATTAACCTGATTCTCATTCAGGCCAAAATGCAAAACGTTTTGTTACTCTATATTGTCTGCCAGGAGTGAGTGTATATCAGAGATGGTACAGTATAAGTCTATATAAATACCAATTTTTAAAACTTGTCATCTGGTTAGGTTTTGGGGGCTAATTTATTAGAGAAAGAAATGGTTGAAAATGCAGGTGCCTGATTTACTGTTGTAAATGAGTAAATAAATTTTCAGTAAGAAGAGCCGGTATAGTCTTAAAGATCCCAGTCTAATTCACCTGGAATATATTTTCCTTGCTGTACTTTCTCAGGTTTTCTCTTTGTATATAAATATAAGGATGATATGTTTTAAAATATTTTAATAGACCCAGAAAGATAGATTTAATTTACTTCTAGTGCAGTGAGGAGCTGTGAAAACTGAAAAGGAGGTGGTATTCAAAGCTGAGTACAACTTAGAAAATGACATTTTCTTCATATAATTTCCTCTTTGTACCTCAATACAAAGAAAGAGAGGGGAAAGCTATTTATCTGGTGGCTTAGTGTTTGTCTTCTTTATCCATAGAGGAAGAGACACTCCCTTATCATCATAATTATTTAGTCACTACACTCAGTGGGTGTTGTTCAGTGGTCGTTGTCAATCAGCAAATAAATGAATTCTGCCTTGGATCATTTCTTAAAAATTTTATACATTTATGTTGCATCTATCTCACTTGGTTATCAGCTTTCAGGAGATAAAAACTGTATCTTCATCTCTTTTGAATTCTATGTTCAGCATGCTACTGAGCAGAGAGCAGGTACTCAGAGTCTATTGTAAAAGATAGAATTTCAATAATCAAGATTAAAAAATCCTAGTGTTCTTTCCACTTTCCAAGCTATATTTGTAATCAATATCTAGAGAAGAGAGGTATAATATAATGAAAAATTATGAAGACTCAGATTAGGACTGTAGGAAGCAGCGTTAGAGGCTGGATAGTCATTAGAGGAGACAAAATAGTAAAGCAATAAGAAGGGAAACTGGAAACTATTTTAGAATCAAAGGAAGAAAAGAGTTTCAGGAAGAAAAGAGTAGTCAATGATGTCAATGTCGCAGAGAGGTCAAGTTGAGGGAAGCTCGAAACAAATCTTGAAATTTGGTAAATAGAAGGTCACTTGTGACTTCATGGAAAGCCATTTCAATAGAATGGCCAACAGTAGTGAGGTCAGCAGTGGTGAGCTGAGGAGTGAATAAGAGAGGCATGGGGAAACATGAGTGAGGACGTTCTCTCAGGGACTTTTAAGCATTTTGAAGAACAATTAGTGTTGCAGGAGTTCAGAGAAGGAAAAGAGCAAGGCAACTTCATGGAAAAGTTGTCATGAGGGGAAGGGAAATTCATGACTCATTTGGGAAAAGAACAAAAATAATGGTTTGAGCTTAAAATGGCACACAGAAGGGTGGCCATCAGGAAAGTGAAAGAGGAGAAATATACCAGAAAATCGTCATGATAGAAGCCATGTGACATGATAAATGGTTGAGTACAGAAGGTTGGGGGAGTGGGTGATTTGGAAATTTCAAGCTTGAGTTATTAACAATACAGTGGTTCCATGAACAGAAACAAGGCACTTTGAAGAATAAGTAGGTTTTGCAGGATCCAGAGAATGAGTTTAACTGAAAAGTTACTGAACATGAGGTGCAAATGGAACCTCTTGGCGGGACAGTGAAGATGGTAGTTGGAATTGTAGGCTAGAGGAGCGATTTTACACCATCTAGTCATTGCATCCCCATGCTTGATTTCCCAGAGTTTGACATGTACAACCTCTTTAATTCATAATGTAACATCATTCTTCTTGCTACTGTTTATCGGCTGAGTCCAAAGCACCTTTTCTAGTCTACATCACTAACAGTCTTTATTGATAGTTCATTCGACAATCATTTACTACACAAAAGGACCTCTTCTCTTGTGGCATGATGCATGAAAAGCACTTGATATGGTGCTTAGTCACAACAAATACTTGATTAAATGTCATGTCCCCTGACTGCAAGACCCTCATTAACCCCTTCCTCCCATGAAATCCTACTTACTCTTTGTATCAGTTTTCTATTGCTGTTGTAACAAACTACCACAAATTTAGGGGCTTAACACAATAAAATTTATTTTCTTACAGTTCTGGAGGTCAGAAGTCCAAGACAGGTCTTGCTGGGCTAAAATTAAGGTGTCAGCTAAAATCAGAGCTGCATTCCTTTCTGAAGGGGAGAATCTGTTTCCTTACCTTTTCCAGCTGCCAGAGGCTTCCCACATTCCTTGTCCTGTAGTCCCCTTCCATCATTAAATCCAGCCATATGAGTCTTTCTTATATCACATCACTCTGACACTGACTCTTCTTCTGCTTCCTGCTTCCACATTTAAGGATCCTTGTGATTCCATTGGGTTTACTCAGATAATCGAGGATAATCTCCCTATTTCAGGACAGCTGATTAGCAATCTTAATTGCATCTTCACTCTTAATTCTCCTTGTCCAGATAACACATTCTATTCACAGATTCTGGGGATTAGGGTGTAGGTATCTTTGGGAGGCATTATTCTACCTACCACACCCTTAAATGTCACATGTATCACTTCTTCTGTAAAGCATAGGATGACTCCCCAAAATAAAGTGAATCATGTTTTTTCAGTATTTCTTCCACACATAGTGGTTACCTCTTATTACAGCTTTTAGCAAACTGTGCTGTGATTATTTATGTAATAGTCTGACATCTTCACTCCAGGGAAGCAAGGGCTTAGTATCTGGCAAAGAGCAAGCTCTGAATGAAAAACTGGTGAATTAACAAATGTGGAGGAGGTAGGTGGAATCTTGGTAGGGTTCTATTAGCAGGACAAAGGGTTTATGCTAGGGATGTGGATTTCAGGGCCCTTTGTGATAGGGTAGGGGTAGATGAATGAAAGCCAGAGAAATCCACGCATTTAGAGACAAGGCTGAGCAGTCGTTCTCAATGAAATGGGTACAATCAACTAACAACAGGCAATGACTAGAAGCTGTGTCATTTTATCTCCCACTATATTGCAATTTAGGGATAACTTGTTTATGAACTCTTACGTCATTAGGAAGGGAGCCTAAAATGAAAGGGAGGCTGTATGTAGTAACATGTCATCAAGAGATGCCATAATGACACAAAATCTGAAAAACCAGTAAGTGTTCTCTTTTTCTTTAGGTATAGAAAACTAACACAAACAAATAATACTAACAATAAGAAAAGAACCATCCTTGTTTATCCATCACTCTCCTGCGAGAGTGGTGCTTCGATTTAAATGATCAGGATAGCTCTATTTCTTTCTTAGTCTGAACTATCCCTTGGGTGGAGAAGGTCAACGTTGTGTTGTATGAGTGTGACGCATATTTCCTTCAGGCAACAATCGACTTCCTTTTTCCGATTCTGTGCTCCCCACACACACGCTGATAAATAGTTTAGCCTCCCTAGAGGAACCACTCACCAGGAAGGGCGTGCCTGGTTCACGTCTGACCGGTCCTGTTCCCAAGCCTGGTGGTGGTTGGCCACTGCAAATTAATAAACTGTGCCTTAGTTTATAACTGTCTTTGTGTGTGTTATTAGAATGAATCAATTTTCCAGGGTCTAGTCAGGAGTCTAATAACTATAATGGATCTCAAAACATGTGGAAGACCGGCCCTTGATCACAGCCAGTCCAGGAGGATGTAAACTTCTCCGAAGCCTGTCTGAGCACTCTGGCTGTGAGTGCTACTGTGATGGTTCATTTTGACTCATCCACCTCCGCAGCCTTACGTGATGGTGTGCTTCTGTGCAGTGGGGAATAGGGTAGTCATTGGAGCTTCTTAAATAACTAGGGGAATAAGATGGTGAAAAAGGAGCTTTAGAGAGATTAATCTGACATTGCTGTGCACAATCGATTAAAGGGTAACGAAAGACGAAAGGTAGTCGGTGAGGGGGCCGTAAAAATGCTGCCTGGGTAGGTGAGGGTCTGCAGCGGGAAATGAGTGATGGGGGAGTTTTGTCAAGACATCGTGAAGGAAGAAACTGACCACTACCATGGATACGGGTCTGAAGAGGAAGCAGCAACCCAAGATGAGTCTTTGATTTTGATTATGGACACCAGAGTGAGGCTAATCTGAGAGAACCTGTACTTAAGAGATATTTAACACAACTTTTGGTGGTCCCTGAATTAAAGGTGTGAAATAATTTCAATATAACTTTCTTTTTTGAGAAAACAAAAGTCAGGTGACTTTTTTTTCAAAAAATTTGTTAGTATCAACTTATATAAAAGATTAGCACCCAGACATATTTTTGAACTACAAGAACAGTTTCATTGTTTCAAAACCTTAGCTCTCATTGCTTTTCTGTTATTTAGTAATGACTGATAAATTAGTTCAGGAAGTAAGTATAAAGCTAAAAATATTCTCTGAAATATAATCCTCAATTAGCAGAAAATGATAAAGGCAGTTTAAAAATTCAATTGCCTACCAGGAAAGACCAACTTTATGTGATGGGTAGGTACCAAGTCTCTTCCTAAATTATTCTAACTGCCTAGAATCATGCAAGAAATATTTTGCAAAGTTACCTGGAATTCTAACCAATACCTAGGAAGCGTGACTTGTGGGTGAAATCTGAGCAGGGTTTAGAGCCCTTGATGGTACCAAGCTACACAGCATCTTCAGGAGACTTGCATTTCATTTACACTCAAGGTCATATTAAATTTTGAGTAAACACTCTTTGGCTGGGTTCCATATCCAATACTCCTTTCAAAAGTCATATCAAAGCAAAAGTAAAGCTAAGATAAATAAATAAAATTCATAAAGAACAAAAGCCTCACTGTCTGGTCTGGTAAATTTACCTGACTCTGTTCTCTCTCTCTTTCACACACATACACACTTTTTAAAAGATCCTTAATTGAAAAATTAAGCCTCCAGGAGCCAAAACATACACTGCAAAGCTGAAGATGTTTGGGCATTGGCATCTCCAAGAGCCTGGCACTTGTGACTGCTGTAGCTAGTTTTCACACTGTGAAACCGCTTTTGATTTACTGCTGTTATAAAACAGAAATAGGTGTGACGTTAGGATGATGTGCGATTTGTTCTTAACTCAAAGGACTCTGGTGGCCTCTTAAATTTATTATAACAGCTCATATTAGGAAAATGGAACTAACTTGACAGACTTATTCCTTCAGGTCCCACAGAAATTGTGGGATTTCCCTCCTGTGTGTGGGGTTTGAGGAAATGGTGAGAATGGAGAGATGGGAAGAGGGGGAGAATTTGATGGCACTTGGCCATTTGATATCCTTGCGTTCAAATAATCAACTTAGAGTTGGAGGTGTTGAGTATTAAGCTTAGACTTCTCCATGGACAATTAAAAGCATTTCTAAAAAATCATTTAGGTTCCCATTTCACTTGCTCGTCTTTACATTTTTCACTCCAATGTGAGGGTCCCAGTGGGGCAGGTTTCCTGCCAATGCTTAACAACATCCATGCTGGCTCATGGCAGCTTGATGGGACATCAGGGAAAGAATAGCTCAAGTGGGCCGCCCAAGACCTCAGCATGAGTGAGTAATTGTAAAGGCTCCCCACCACGTGTGTTAATACTTGGAAATATAGAACTGAATGTCAACAGTTTACCTCTCCCAAAAGCACTCAGATCTGAGCATGGAGGCTAAGGATAACACCACACCAGCCTGGACTCGAGAGAGGAAAGTATACGTTGTCTGTTTTAAATCACGTGTCAAAAATGAGTTTTTCTTGAGCTCTCTTCTTTGGGGAAAAAAAAATATAGAAGAGCTTTTGGTATCAACTGCTTTGCCTTGGCACTGAGTAGCAGCTATGAACACTGAGATGGGGTACCCATACCAGAATGGCAAGCACATCCATTATTGCTCAAAAACAACGCATTTGGTGATGAAGGATTGGGCAGGAGTTCTCATTCTGCTGTTCTAATCCTCAGAAACCCTCGAAACTTTTCTAAATTTCAGGTTTCTCACTGACAAAGGGGAATATAATCTTTGTCTACCTAACAGATTTACAAGCTTCACCAAGAGTGAAGCTTGTCTTTGTTAGAGGTAGGTGTGTGTGTGTGTGTGTGTTAGGGGTGGAGAGGAGGTTTTGCCTTGTGTAAAGTAGTGTGGATTTAGTGAAGTTGGAAAGGGACACCATGCTCCCATGCCCACTGCAGCACCAAGTCAACACCCACGGTAAAATCTAGCCCTTGCTGGAGTATTAACTATCATTGGAGGAGGCAGAAGCATTAAATCCCTTGGCAAGACTGCTATGAATAAGCAATTGCTTATGGTCTTACCCCACAGATTCCTCTGTGAAAGTTAAACTGTAGGAAAGAGATAACTGTAGTGCTTCTACTTTTCCTCCCAAAGTCCTTCCATCGGTTAGTGTGCCAAGAGAAAGGATACTGCTCTTGGGAAGCCATTATAATGATCCTGGGTAGCCTGACCTCCTTCTATACACCTTGGAGGTGATGTTCCATGATGGCTGCACAAAGCCCTCTGCAACCTTGATCACCGACCCTCAAGATAAAATGGCTTACCTAGGCTTAGTTTCATGGAAATTGCACTGTATCAGGAGTCAGTATAACCCACTTCTAGTCCTGACTTTCGCTAACTCTGAGCAAATCACTTAACCTCTCTGAGCCTGTTTCCTAGTTTACAAGATGTCATGGGTCAGGGCCAGGGGAGCTGGATGAGGAAGTGGACTAAGTGTTTACGTTTCTTCTCAGTTCAGACATTCCTGATAGTGATGTCCTAAGGCAAGGTCATCAGATGGAACAGCTAGAACATGCTTTGTCTAGTAGGTGGGGAATAACAGAAATAGCTACCAATCATTTAACTCTTTCTAGGTGTAAGGAACTTTTCTAAGCAACTTACATACATTATCTCATTTCCTCCTCACAACAGTCCTATGAAGTAGGTGTCACTGTTATACATAACTGATGGGTGAGGAAATCAACGTATAGAGAAAGACTGATTTTCCCAAATAACACTTCTGGGAAGTAGTAGATGCAACATTTGAGCCTATGTTGTTTATCTTCATGTTCTTTAGCTTCAAATTATAGTGGCTTTTTGCAACATTATTTTTAGAAGAATTTGAAAGCCTCAATAGGAATGAATTCCATGATTGATTGTTGATGTTTGCCAAAGGCTTGGAAGTGTGGAGTATGGGCACTCATGCTTGAGTGCCTGCTGATCCTGGTTATAGCATGAATCCTCAAGCATTCCTGAATTATCAAGCCCAGAGGAATATTTACATTTTAATACAATGCCTAGATACTTTAACTAAGACCTTCAGCAGGATAGGACATACTGGGGGCAGATGCAACCATGTCTGTCATTGAAAAGACAGAGGCATGTAGCATAATCCTCTCCCCACCAGAGATCAGGAACTTCAACACTTATTCTCCTACCCTCATCTCCTTGTTTGCTGTCTCCAGAATTTCATAAGTCTTTGGAAGAAATCCAAAGCAATTCCTCTACAGATAAAAAAGATGGGACCTTCTGCTTTAATGCAAACAAACAGTGGGATTCAGGTTGGATGTCTCAGATGGTAGGGAGGAACGTGCAGGTGTGAAAATGTCTCCTAGACAGTCCAGCCTTGATGCCTTGCATTTCCACATGATCTGGATTTACATATGGAGAAAGAACATATCTTGTTTACTGTCCTCAGGTGGTTTGGATATTTTCTTCAATGGGTAGAAAGATATACTTCTCATATTGCTGATAGAACTCAATTCATGTTAGAGATTTAGCCTAAGTTTAGTCTTGAATCAGCTGTCATTTTGGAGTAAATGTAAATGTACGTATAGAGGAGAAAAATGAGTATATTTTAAACAGACAAAATTATTAAATAGAAGGAGCTGGAATTTGATTAGTTATATAGAAGGTCAGTTTTATCAGGAAATACCTTTAAGGCTAATAAAAGGACTAGCATGAACTGAGTGCAGGGGAACTCTATTTTGGTGGCCATCTTTTTCTTCAATTTGTTTCTTTTTTTCCAGGGTACCTGGTCCAGACCGCTCATGGCACTAACTATATTGTGCAGTTTATGTACACATCTGCTCTATTACACCCAGAGTCTGTCAAGGGCAAGGAATGTCTCTAATTCATTTTGAGGTTCCCCAGAGTCCAGCACAATGCCTTGCACGTAAAAAGTATCTTTGTCAACAACTACTGTAAAAATGCTCTGTAACCAGCCACACAAAGACTCATCATCACACAAAACTTAGCATTTATACTCTAGAGCATGGTTCTGAGGTTAACTGTGGATCAGAAGATGTAGGTTATGCTCAGCTGGGAGATTCTAATCAAGCTGTTGTTTTGGCTCCCTGCTGTAGGCTATGCTCCAGTCTGTCCCTAGAACCCAGGTTGAAGGGACAGCAACTAATCAGAAGAAAGTACTTCCCATGGCAGAGGCAGTAGCACAAGAGGATAAACTTAACTGCACACCCACACTTCAAATATTTCATTATGTCATATCCATTAGTATTTAATTGGCCAAAGCAAGTCACATGATCAAGCTCGACCTTCATTGAGTGGCAGAATATACTCCACATGTAGTGGAAGAAACTTCAAAGCCACATGGCAAAAGATGTGGATGCAGGATAGAGTGAAAAACTAGAAATACGAATGCAGTCTACCATCCTAGGTACTCAGTGAAAGCTTAGAGAATTAATGAGTTCGTGTTCCTACCCTGTTTTTTCATACTTTTTTGAGTTCCTAACTAATGACTATACCAAATGCTCTAGCGGTTTTCTCAGAATAGTATTAGTGGTTGGTAAATATTAAATAATTGGATGCCTAGAAATTATTCCCATGTGACTTGAACTAGAGGGATTCACTAAGGTATAGCTGGTGCTCTGCAAATACTCTTTCTGGCAGTGTATAGCAATTCTTTTCATGATCCAGGCCTGAGCCAAAAGAAAACAAAAAAGAATCAAAAATGGAAAAAAAAAAATATAGAAATGCCCTCTAGTGTTTGAGCTCATACACGTGGGGTCTATTGTTTTTAGTTCTTTTATTTGAAGACTGGTTTGAACCAGTCAGTTTAACTCACCTATCCCCAACCCACGCAGAACTAATAGAACTTTCTTTGTAAGACAGTGGAAGCCTATAGCATGTGCAGCTAGAACTCTAACAGCAAAGCCCCCCCCCCACCCCCGAGGAAGTTGCTGCCCTGCTGGGACCCTAACCTTCCTTCCAGAACCATTGAATGACTTCTGCCACGTCTCTATGAGGTCAACACACCTGCTTTGACTATCAATTTGCCTGTACCTCTGGATTTCCAGGTGGTGATTTTTATTGCTTTCCAAAGTATGAAATTGGAACTTAGCTTTTCCCTGATGTCAGATTAGCAAAAGCACCTGAACAGTGAGCTTTTTAAATAAAGCGGCTATTTCTGGTGGTTACCTCATGTTTTAAGAGCCCATTAGAACTATATGGAGAGTTTGCTAAAAGGCAAGAAGAAAAGTGTTGAACATTTAAAGTTTCAATGGTCATCTCTCTACTAAAATATTAGGTGTGGGCTGGCTTACATACTTTTTTAATGTTACAAACCACACATCTGAAGATAGAATAATAAGCTGCAGTGGCTAGAGATGGAGATTCCTTGTTTATTTTCAAAGACACTTAGGATCTTTTATGTTGGGGGAGGGGTATGGAGAAAAACAGTCCTGGATGGCACAGGACTCTGCTGGTGGCTTTGGTGTGAGGTCATTTTACACTGTAAGTCACAGAGCACAATCTGATCCTTATAAACTCATAACCTATTTTACCAAACCAAGTAGAACAAACAAAACACCCCACCAGTTGTGACTTTACATGGTACCTCATTTTACAATACCAAGGCTGAAATGTAAAGCAAATAAAATAAAACTCTGTATCACTTGCCATACAAATTGGTTGCCTGAGGTATAATTATCTGATTAGCCCTTGCAAACCCTTGCTTGTATGTGCAAATGTGAATCAGAGACCTCTCACTAGATGATAGCTAATCGCTTTGTGCCAACGCTGTCTCTACTGCACGGAGCCCAATGCTGAGGCAACTTGGCAGACCTGTTGTGGTTATTCTATGTATGAAGCAAATGGAACTTGTGGAAATAAGTGGAGCAGCTCTAAGCATACAAATACCCTCTATTGTCCACTTTTATTCTCCTAAGAAAGCATGCATTTGCTTTATTTATTTGCTGTATTTCTGATCTGTCACAAAATCTTTCCTGCAGAAAATCCCAAGCATTTCTGGCGTTTCCTTAAAGCTTTATTTTCAATCAGCAGACTTCTAAGAGTTTTAGTTCTACCTCTGTGAAGCAATAATACTGATTTTTAAAAAATGTTTTAATAATGTCTTGTCAATTGGATAGGAATGTAAACCATTGTGATCATGTGATGCCCTAGCGTTTGTTGAGCTCAACAGTTTCATTTTGCAGATGAGAAAACTAAAATTGAGAGACATAAGGGCCTGTTCAGGTAGCAGAACACCCAGACTGAATTCCAGATCAGCTGCCTCCTGTCAAATGCCCTGTTCACCCTCCCAGGCTGCCTCCTCAGTAAAACCATAGTATAATCTGTATTGGATTTTATTGGTCTGCAAACTGAAACTGAGAAGCATACAATGAATACAACTGGCAATTAAGATTATGAAAGTGGTCTCCCCCATTCTTCATTCAAACTATTCTCTTCAAAGAATTTCTTTTTGTCCTTTCCTTAAGGGTAGGAAGTTAAGGATGTAAGAACATCTTTGCTTCATTCCACAGCTGTACTATCCAATGTGGTAGCCACTAGCCACATGTGGCTATTTAAAATTAAATAAAGTAAAATAGATAACTACTAAGGACCTACTGTACAGCACAGGGAACTCTACTCAATACTCTGTAATGAGCTATATGGGAAAAGAATCTAAAAAAGAGTGGATATACGTATATGTATAACTGAATCACTTTGCTGTACAGCAGAAACTAATGAAACATTGTAAATCAACTATACTCTAATAAAAATAAAAAATAAAAAAAAGAATTGGTACCCTATTCAGTACCAGGAAAAAAATACATTTAAATAAAGTAAAAATTAAAAAAATCAGTTCCTCAGTCGCACTAGCCACATTTCAAATGCCCAATAGCCACATGTGGCTGGTGGCAACTATACTGAACAGCACAAGATATAGAACATATCCACTGTCCCAGAAAGTTCCATTGGATGGTTCTGCTCTATTGTCAGGAAATAAATTTTTCTGCTTTCCATTCTCTGAATTAGGCCATTGTTGAGAACATTTTGCAGAGTTATTGGTGGAAAAACATTCCTCGCTGGGAAAGTCCTGTGTCTTAGTCTATTCAGTCTTCTGTAACCAAATACTGTAGCTAGGTGGCTTATAAAATACAGAAATTCATTTCTCACAGTTCTGGAGAATGGGATGTCCAAGACACAGGCAGATTCTGTGTCTAGTAAGAGACTTCTTTCTAGTTCACAAAAGGTCCTCTTCTCACTGTGTCCTCACAAGGCAGAAGGGGTGATGGAATTCTCTGGGGTCTCTTTTATAAGGGCACTAATCTCATTCATAAGCGCTCCACCCTCATGAACTAATTACCTCCCAAAGGTCCCAGTCCTAATATCATCACATTGGGGGTTAGGATTTCAACATATGAATTCTGGGGGACACAAACATTCAGTCTATAGCATCCTGACTTCTGTCTCTGTGTCACAACCTTAACACCACCTGCCTGTGAGGCTGATTCTTGCGTGCAGGAGTTTGGGTTTTCAGGTTATCATGTTCATACCAACATTTCTTTCTCAAACAAACAAAGATATTTCCATTCAGTTGGATTTCTAGAGGAGAAATTAGGTGCTATATTTTATTGGAAATATCTATGAAGTGAAAATTCATCACTTTCATTTTTACCTTCTAGCAAAAACAGTCAGTGCATTTAAACATAAAGAGCTGTCAATTTGAGTTTATAAGTGTGGGATAATGAGAAAGTAAATTTTTATGTCACTTTACTGATGAACTAAATGCTATTGAAGTACCAAGTCCGGTGAGAGTGTGTTGTCATCAATATTGCATATCACAAATATCAAATGTCACATATTGGTATTTCTAGGTAAACAAGTTTTTAAAATTATTTGGGCTTCTAGCACTGCCTCATTGTTGTAATGACTTATCCCTTTGACAGTGTGAAATGTGTTTGATCTTTCAGATTTTAGAAGAAAAAATAATTGTGCAGTGATCTACTAGAGTGAAAGTCTTTGTAAGGTAAAGGAAATTAAAATAGTGACAAAAGTAATACGAGCACTGCCAGAACACTAGAGTATTAGAAAAACATAAAAATAATTAAATATAGTGATTTGGGGGAGGGAATGATGAAAAATGTCCTATCTGGAGCAGTATGCATAGTGATTAAGAAGGCAGACTCCAAAGTTGATCCCACTGACTAGATAGACTTCAAAACCCAGTTCTACTATTTTCTAACATTGTGTGACTCGGAGGAATTTAATTAAGTTCCCTGAGACAAGTCTAGAAAGGAGGACACCACTGCAATTGGGCTGCATTTGTAAAATAATTCCCAAATCAGCTTTCTATTCATCAGAGCCTCCTAACATTTCTGACCTCTAGTTTTTAACTCTTGCTTCATTTTTCTCTTTCTCTCTACTCTGTCCATCAGCTTATCATCTACAAGGCAGCTCCTCATTCTCGTGGGTCTGGATCATCTTTGCTCTATGTACAGTGCAGAATTGCCCTGTTGAATCCGAGACCTCCAGCAGTTTTCCTGGACAGCAGCTAAGTGTTTGCCCTCCTGAACAACGTGGTCCTTCACGATCTGCGTCTGGCAGGATCTCTGAGTAGATGTGCTCGTAAACTAGACCTGTTTCTCACAGCCTCCTCTGTGCGCTCCTACAGGGTAGTCCTGACCTGCAGAGATTAGCCCTGACCACCTATCTCTTCCTTTTTCTTCCAAGGCCCTGAGGACTGGCAGAGACTTCACCTAATTAACCTGTCGCCCTTTGCCGAGCCCAAACAAGGGTGCAATCAGCGTTAACTGAAGCAACAATGCTCAAGATTGTCTGATCTGTTACTCCTTAAATCACTATATGTATAGTGATTTGTGCTGGGCACTCTGGAGAGTGGAAGTCATTTAAAACATGGCCTTTCAAAAAAGAAACTTACAATTTGTTTTGGGAGGTCAATCATACAATTGAAGAGTGTGTTGCAATAGTAAAGACAGGTTTCTGGATTCTGTAGCTCTTGGGGGAAGGTTCCAAAAACTAGTCTACGTAAAATTTCCACTGTCTCGCTAGGAGTGAATATTTCCTTCCTGCAGCGTTAAAACTTCTTATGTGTTTACGGTTATGAAAGATTCAGGTCCAGCCCAGGAGAAGGTCTGGTTCCCAGGAGATAAGCTGAGTTTATGATTCTAAGGAAGGGAATGAATGTAGCTATTCTTCCTGGCACCAGAGGAAGAACGGTGAGAAACAAAAACATTCTCTTATTAATGTCAGCGGGGCTATACATATTGCTAAGGGCAAATGTTCTTAAACTGGTGATGTCAAGGATCATTTATTAAAATTTGTGATCTTTCCTTGCTGGTAATTTGTGGGTGGCTAGTATGATTATATTCGTTGGTAAAGAAGGTCACTGAATTATTTCAGATTTCTGACTCCTGAGACTGACCCTAGGAACTGATCCCACTGGGCTGGGAGATGTAGCTAGCAGCTACGCAAGGTGAGTGAAATGTAAGGGACCCCCGACTTAGGCAAGACAGCCTATTGGTGTGACAGACAGTGAGTTTAAAAGGAGGAAATTAACCAAGCATCGCAGTGGTCGGGGAAAGTTTATCAAAGAATTGGGGCCCTGGCATTGTGCTTTACAAAGAAAGGGATTTAACATAAAATGAAGGGAAAACAGAAGAAAATTGGAGAAGGAAGAACAGGCTGCATAAACCTCCACATCACAAGGTCTAGGTTTCCTCACTATCTTACCACAGTCCACTTCCACCCAGAGTTCCCAGCTCCTGTGCCCTTCCAGATGCTGCCTGGGAACTCTCTTCTCCACTCCCTCCCTCGCCCCTTCCTTCCACAGGAGACTCCTTGTCACACAGAAAGAATGGGAGGGAGGTGGGGGAAAGGATGATGTCATCCTATGTGTGAAAATTTGTATGATTACTGTAGTATTTTCTGGACTATTTCCCACAGCAGTTTCCTTCATGGCAAGACAGCATCACCAAGTACAAATCTCACATATGGACTGTCCTGGGGTCAGATGGCCTGAGGAAGTTCAATCAGCTGAGGCCAAGCCGTTGAAATCGAACAAGGCCAGAATCAGGGTGAAAAGAGGGAAGCACTCCCCTTGGGTACGTAATTTAATGGGAAGCCAAAAGAGTCAATAATCAAGATAAATACTATTTTAGTATTTAATACATTAATACAAAAATTTAAAAACAAAATATTATTATTTAAATAAAGACAGCGTGGTGCTGCCCGCTTTTTTTATGATTCTGTTGTTGTGCAGTGAGAGAGGGTTGTTTTCAATCAGCCCTGGGGTCTTGGACCCTGAGGCCTTTTCCTTCCTCACCAGGAGGGTTGACAAGGACAGGACTTGTGAACAGATTGCACAGGGCAGAGCTCTATATGCAGTCGTGTTTGATGGTAGAGCTTTTATTAACTTTTCCCATTTGGCTACACCTATGGAAGGGTGTTTTGACAAGTGCAAGTAAGGGTGCACATTTTTCTTTTTGCCTTAGGTTTCAGTACGACTGGGGATGGCGCTGATATTGAACGATCCATTCAATTTTAAAGAGGGCGGTGAGTAGGGCAACTTCCTACAGAAGAGCCTGAGGGTAGGGCAGCTAACAGCAGGTGTCTCTAGTGCATTGCTCACGTGTTAAAGGCTGGGGAACACTAACCTATGCGGATCAGTATGACAAGTGGCAGAAGTAAACCTTGTGATTCAGATGTGAATTGAAGTTGAAATATGGAGTGGCAGACCAGGGCTCCTAGCCCTCCCCTCTACACTTGAAAAGTCCTTTTCCATTGCTAACTTATCAAAGGGGTATATTGTTTCATTGAGGATGATCCAGGACTAGGGAAGTTAGTGAATCAATGTTAGGAAATACAAAAACATAAAAGAATTTCAGAGAGAGCAAATGAATAATAGGAAAAAGTCTGGAAGAGGAAACCAGGACCAGATTTTGAAAGATTTAAAATGCTGATATAAGGAGTTTTAATTTGAACTGTAACTTAGGACTTCTGATTTAACACAGGCACCTGGGGAGCCAGTCCAATGCAGTAGAAAGAGCACAGGATCAGGAATCAGATGTACCAGCTTTGAATCCCAGACATTTATTGACTGTGAAACCTTTGGCCAATTATGTGTCTCCTCCAAGTTTCAATTTCAACATCTATTAAGAGAATGCCTAAGGCACTGGTTATTATACAAATAAAATAAGTACAACACATGGCTTACAAAAATCACTCCATAAGTATTGACTATTATTAATAAGTTCAATCATATTAGATTTAGTGACTGAATGACAAGGAGCAGCTAGAAATCTAATTTGATTTAATTCCAGCAAGACTGAGACAGTGATGTTCCCATGGATACCAACTGATATCAAGTGTATTAGTGTCCCATGCTGCATAACAAACTTAGCAGCTTAAAACAATGCCTAAAAATGTATTATCTCACAGCTTGTATGGGTCGGGCATGGCTTATCTGGGTTCTCTGCCTAGGGTCTCACAAAGTGGCAACCAAGGTGTCCGTTGGGCTGCATTTCCTCTGTAGGCTTGACTGGGAAAGAATCTACTTCTAAGCTCATTCAGGCTGTTGGCAGAATTCATTTGCTTATGGCTGTATAACTGAGGGCCCCTATGTTTTGCTGGCTGTCAGTTGGAAGTGGTCTCGGGTCCTGGAGGCCACTGCAGACCTTTGCCATGTGGATTTCTTCCACACAGCAGCTTACTTAAGCAAGTCAGCAAGGGAACCCACTTGTTCCATCTGCTAAATTAGAATCATAACATAACATCATCACAGGAGTAACATTCCATCAGCTTTGTCATGTTCTATAGGTTAGAAGCAAGTCACAGGTCCTTCCTACCCACATCAAGGGGAGGACATGACATAAGGCACAGACACCAGCAGGTGGGCACTCACTAGGGGTCTCCTTATGGTCTGTCTGCCATACTGAGTGAATAGGAAAATCTGAAGGAAAAACCAATTTTGAGCTTCAGATGAAGAGTTTCGTCTTAGATATGTTCCAGGTTATAGCCAGAACAGCAAGCAATACAATCCAGTAAAGAGGTGGAAATAGAAAATCAGAATTCAAAAGAAAAGTCAGGGATAGACTACGGATCAGGTGGTTATCCAATATAAACAGCCACTGAAACTGCAGGGACAGATTCAATTCCTGAGGAAGACGGGATACAGAAAGAAGGATAGTAGAATGAGGATTAAACCTCAGCCTAGATCTCTGGTGTGTGGGAGGAGAGGTGTAAGGCAAACAGCAGAGTGAACCGCTGCTTTGAAAAAAAAGAATAATAATAAATAACAAATAATAATAATAGAGTATTAATAAAAACTATTATTTAAAGAGCAAATCCTCCTAATGTCTCAGGACTACTTAAAGGACATTACATGTACTGGCTCATATAATCTTCACAAAGCCCTGTTCAATAGTACCAATACTATTCCCGTTTTCCAGAAGTGAAAGCTGAGGCACAGAGCGTTTAAGTAGCTTGTGGGAGGTGACACAGCTAGGCTGATACTAGAAACTGGCAGTTGTCTGCTAAAGAAGAAAACAGGCAGGGCAACTTCAGAGAGGCCCAGTCCTCACACAGAAGTGACTCACCTTGTCAGGATGACTGAGATCCAGAGATTGAGTGGCCATTGTTAGGAGCCATGTCAACAGAGCAGTAGGTGCAGCAGGCAAAGGCAGGGCTAGGAGAGGATGGGGATCAGAGAGTAGAGGTTTTAACCATTGTGGGCTTAACCCTCCCCTCAGAAAAAGGACAAAGAACCCCAGCAACTTCTCAGCTTCATTAGATTCCTGATGCCTATACCACATAACAGCATTTAGTTGTTTGCATGACTGTATTGCACATGCTTCTTAGTATTTTATGACATATCTCCAATCTTTGTCTCATTTGTACAGTGGGCACAGTACAACGAAGTCTTTAAAAAGTTAGACTGCCTTTCAAATTATGGCTCGGTTCCTTAACTAGCAACTAGTTAAGCAGTTCCTTGTCGTTCAGTTTCCTCATCCAATAGTGTATATCATAGTAACACATGCTGTGGTTGTGAGCTCTAATTTAGCTAATACATAAAATGTGCCTAGAAGGCCTGTAAATGTCAGCTCTTACTGTTCCCACATCTTCGCAATTTGCTGGTAAGCAACCCATGAAGAGAAGCATGTCTTCTATTATTTGTCAATACCCTCCCCTCACACCTCGAGTAACCAGCATGATAGAAGGCATTTGATGGTTCCTGGAAAAATTGTGGATAAAGTAAAAGGAATATCACCAGGAGGAATGTAAGAGAATCACAGGTGGTAGAAGAGGTGAAAAATCAAAATGAAAGTTAAAAGAAGAAACAGAATGTGTGTTTTAGAGGGGAAAAAGGGCATTGGATAGGAAAGTATCATGCCAATGTGACATTTGAATTAGGACTCAGAAACTGGGACCCATGAGCATGACTTGGCCTTTCTAGCTCCAGCTCGTGCTGTGTGCACGGTGTTCCCATCATCAGGGCATTGATGGAGTGAATGCATGAAAAAGCCACAGAGGTTATTTTTTGTAAACCCTAAAGCTAAAAGCATATATTACTATTACTGAATTATTGAGGTGATCAGTGAGTTTCAGCAGGAGTTACCATCAAGCTTTAGTGATTTTCCTGTGGATTACCTAAGTTTAGATCTGAAGTTTTGTCACCCATCACCCTGCTTGAGGTCCCTTGTCCGTGTCCCAGGTGGCCGTGCAGCTGGAACCAATTTCCCGCTTCACCTCTTCTTTTTAGGTTTGGGTCCAGGATGCGTGAAGAAGACAGCCATTTGTAGGTGAGGTAGTACGGGAGGACCTGACCTAGGAAGTTATGCTGAGATGGGCAGGCATTACCTGGACAGTTCAGAAGTCAGAGCTGGTTTGGGGTGATCCTTCTGGAACCTAGATTTAGAGTAGGTCCTTAGTTTAGCATCACTAGCTGAAGAAGAAACCAGGGTCTTAAAAAAGAGAGAGTTTATCTCCAACTTTTTCACAGGATCAGGACTGATCGGAGGTTTATCCCCAAGTATTAGCTACTGAATGGATGTCACTAAATTCTTGATTTAATGAGAGTCCCCCCTCCCCTTTCTTAAATGTAATTGCCCAGTTACACAAGAATAGATCATGGCTGGGGCCGTCAAAGGATGCTCTAGGCAAGTGGGCAGTCCCGAGAGACAGATCTTGTCCCCTTGGGAGTGGTATATTGACTGGGTGATCTGAGCAGAGGATTAATATGAGGAAGGCTGGGGTGCCTGCTCCTTGAGCCAGGGACAAGTCACTTACAGTAAGGGCTCTGTCTCAGGTCCCCAACATGGAGAATGGGGTAGATGCCACAGGGAAGGAAAATGGAGTAGAAGTGCCCATTGATGCTTGTTCATTTTTCTTGTTACTCTAATAGGCTATTTTGCTCTTCTTTTTTTTTTTTTAAGAGGGAGAAATTACTTTCCTAATTAAAAGTTATCCTTTGGGTAACAGTTAATTGGGAAAGTTAATATTTGTCTCCCCTCCTCTTCTCTACTTCTTCCCCCCCAGTCCTTCTGATCGCTAAGCGCTACTACAACCACCAACACACATCTAGAATTAACCCTTTGTAAAGAGAACCTCTTCAGGAAGAACATTTCCACCTTGAGAGGAAGGAAAACATTTCTAGAATCCTAAGCTGGGGCAAGAGTTATTGCATAGTATCTAATAGTTACATATTCTTTGGAGGGCAGGGAATGCACATGATTTTATGTACAATATATTCAAATATGAGTAATAATAAGAGAAGCTTTATAACTGAATTCTGCCACATAAATATTTTGACTTTTAAAATAAAAATTAATTTTTGTAATTTAATAACATAACATGTAAATAACTTATAATTTATGTAAATCATTTGCCAACTGTTTCAGCTTAGATGTATTTTCAGGCACACGAAATGACCTCTGAGGTTTCACTAACTTAGCTGCTCTTCACAGTCGAGTGAAAGGCTCCAACCAGATTTCAGTGGAAGAAGGTACTGCTTTGGATAATACATCAATGAAGGTGACTGTGTTTTCTTCAATATTGAAAGTGAATCTAGCTTGGCTAATAAATTATAAATCATTCACATAACAATTCATGCTAAAAGATATAGTCCCTGTTGTCATTCAATTTGCAGACCCAGTGACAGCACATGCCATCCATGGTTAATTTTATGTATCAACTTGATTGGGCCGTGAGATACCCAAATATTCGGGCAAATATTATTCTGAGTGTTTCTATGAGGGTGTTTTTGGATAAGATTAACACTTAAGTCCATAGACTGAGTAAAGGAGATTGCCCTCCATAATGTAAGTGGGCCTCATCCAATCAGTTGTAGACCTGAATAGAAAACAATAGCTGTCCTTTCCCCAAATAAGAGGGAATTCCTGCTGCCTGCTGGCCTTGCAACTTGAACTGGAACATCAGCTGCAGACTTTGAACTTGCCAGCCTCCATAATCACAAAAGCTAATTCCTTATACAAATATCTTTCTATGTATAACCTATTGGTTTTGTTTCTCTTCTGGTTTTCAGAGAGAACCCTGAAGAACCCTGACTAATACAATACACCATGGTTGACATTTTGCTATTTCTTGGGGTATTATATCTAGCGTGTAAGTGGTGGTGCTCAGGATTTTAGATAGAGATCACAGTACATATACAGATTTGTCTTCATTTTTTTTTTCACTTAACATTAGGTCATTTTTTTCCCTATATCATGGTGTTATCAGAAAACAAGTTAAAATGTGTGTGATATTTCATAATATGGATATGCCATCCCTCTATTATTGGACTTCAGGTTATTTTTGCTAACATACATAAAACTCCAGTGAACATCTCTGAATGCAAAATTTGCCCCTTATTTCTGATTATTTTCTTGTGGTAGGTCCTCAGGAAAGGAATTATTAGGTCTTGTCCAGGCTCTAGCCAGCAATGCCTGGAAATACTTGGGTCACCTGAGCAATATATCAGGCTCTAGAAACTGAATAGCACTTCTAATAGGGAGGATGATTAATTAAGATGCAGGGAAGTAGCTTAAACAAAGATACTTACCTGATCCTCTCTGCCAGGTATTCGTATTTATAAGACCTTTGCAGGGGTTTTAATGGTTGACAATGCCTGAGAACTCTCTGAAAGCTTCGTACGTGTTTTTGAAGTCTAGACAATATGTATACTTGTCTTATCTTTTCTCCTCAATTACAGCCAGCTACGACTGAATTCATCAGTGACTCAGCTCTAAAATGGATTCATTCTATCCTTCATGTCAAGCTTGCTTCTCTGACACTTCTGAACTCCAATATGTTCATTCTTCTCAATCTTCACTTTTCTTATAACCATGTTCTTGGCACTATTTTGAAGCTCTTCCAGCTTATCTTATTGTTGTTCATTCAATGTCAAGTCAGTGACATCATCCCACTGTCTGAACTCCTATGGAGCCAGATTGGATATCCCTTGCCATTCTGTTCAGATGTTGATTCTCTCTTGAAGAAAGGCTGAGTCAAGACTCCCTTCTTTCAAAACTAACTTGCCTTTCTTCTCCTTTCCTGTGCCATAATTTCCACTTCTGTGGTCGCTGAACAATGTAAGACCACTCCAGTCCTTGTCTTGAGCAATGTCTACTTAAGAACCTGGATCTTTCTCTTTATCATTCTTATTAAAATAACTAATGGTCAATATCTTTCTAGAGTCTGAATGAGGATTGTGTTTTATGTTAATCAACAGTAGTTAACTATTATAGTTAGAATTATTCTTTTCTCTCTCTTAGGGGCATTTGCATTTCAAAGAGATGTTACTAGGGAAACAGATCTTAAATATAAAGAAAAACATCTTTACAGATGATATTTCACAAACTGTGTGGTGGTCTGGTAGGGATTTGGGGGAGATTTTTAATAAGAGTTACCCATGAAATGTCATCAAAAAATGAAAGTGTTATTCAGTAACAAATGAGAGGGTCTTGAATTACAATCATAATAATTCACATTTTTCTAAGCAACTTTCAACTTTTGAAATGCTATGCTTTCGTGTAATATGAAATTTAAAATTCAACAACCTACCACACCAATGCAAGATACTAATAATGGGAAACTGAGGGCAGGGGGAGAGGGAGTATCTCTCTCTGTACTTCCTGCTCAATTTTTTTGTAAAGCTAAAACTGCCCTAAAAATAAAGTTTATTAATTAAAAAAAAGTTCAACAACACTGTGAGATAGAAATTTTCATCTGAATTTTATAGAATCCCAGATGTAGAGCAGTGTTAAGTGCAAACCCAGATCGGTTGACTCAAGACTCTGGTCAGGATCCCCACTTGTACTGCTTCATTTCCTCCCCTGTGGAAGGAGCTTGCCTGTTTACACTTTTGCTTCACATGCATCTTCAAGGATTGGACAAATTTGTCCCTCCATTAGGGAAAAAAATGAACCAACTAACCAGCCAACAAACAAAACCAGCAGAGAGCGGGCATGTGAACCTGCAGAGGAATTGTACAAACTGCTAAAACCCAAATCTCCTTATGTTTAGTTTTTCCCTTCAAGGGCAAGAACATGACAATGTTTTAGAGCCTCTCATCACTCTGAGTTAGTTCTAAACTACTGAAATCTAGTGACTCCACCTGGTATAGAGATTCCCTTATGCCAAGAGTAAAGAAAACCATTTTTCTCAGAACCCAAGGGTGTAATCAATGAAGAAGACGCCAGCATCTCTGTTGAAAGACCCACCATTTGTGTTTGTGATGGCAGAGAAGGCACAGAAAGCTTCTGAGAGCCTGTGATACTTTTAGCAGGCGTCTGGCATTTGAGGCAAGACCATTTACCCATAAAACTGCCTTCTCTTTCAGCTTGGTAACCATGGACTCTAGCCAGAAGTGATTTTGGCTCATACTTGTCCTTTCTGAATTCCTCTAAAGAGTGAGGGAGAGAAAGAAGAGAATTTTTTTCCTTTTTGGTAAATTAAATTAAAATAAACAAAACATCTACTTATATAGTTAAAAATCCTTGGAAAAGTACAAAGCTCTGATTGTATGGATAGAAAGCTAGATATTTGATAAATGTAAAAACACCCCCCCACACACACACAAAAACACTTTTTTTACTTTTTAAAATGGATTGAGACCTCATAGTTCCGAAGCCAGGGCACACAGACTTTCACTTACCTTCTCTGGTCTGGCAAACTTCATTCTGCTGGCAATAGGTTTGGCTTGTACAGTGAGATTTTGAAGAGAGGTCTGAGTTTGATTAACTGTGCCTTTATGAATAACATCCTCAGAGAATTCCAGGCTATGTTCAGACTCTCAAGTATAGCAGCCATGGAGCATTGGTGCATGGCTAAGCTGTTCCTTGCAATCTTCCTTGAAGATTCTGACAGATCGTAACTCTTCCAACCTATGGCAGTCATCACGTTTTTTGTAGGGTGATATTCCTAACATTTTCATTTTACTCACAGTCTTCAGCTGATTCGTCAGTTTATTGGGAAGCATTAAATCCATTTTGGTATGTAGTTTGCTCCCTGCTGGAAGTGGCTAATCAGACATAGACTTGGGATGTTCTTAAAGGATGAAGACATACCTAACTGGAGGGTTAAGACAAGTAGAAGAGAAGTGGAAACAATCCCTAAAATTATTTATAGCTGTTGTAATTTCCTACAGCTGTGAATAGTCTACAGCTATAAAATTTAGTCTTAGAGTCTCCCCTTGGTGAGAGTTGCTGTCTATGGACTCTTCAGATCCATGGAGAATCAGCAGTGGTGGTAAAATGCCAGGGCCACACCCATGGCAAATACAGCTACTGCGTGGAGGAACTTTCCCGGTTGGTCTGTCAATTGGTAAATGCCATTAAGTGGAAAATCAAACGGCAACTAATGTTTTTTCCTCCTTAACAGAGACCACCAAAAGTGGGAAAAAAAGGCCATTAATCTTTCCTGTGTTAATTGAGAACACTGGAGGCCATTATGAAACCATTTCCTTTGGAGTCACGCTACTCATTTGAATCCCTGCTCAAGTTTGTTGAAACTGTAATGGTAGTAGGCGTTATCATGTCACAGGGTACCATATTACAGCATGATTGCTTTCCATTCTACATGGTTCATAAAGCAAAATAAATTTTGAATAACCAATGGTGAGGGTTTTAATTGGTATATATTTTCAAGAGAAGAAAATGTTCCAATCATAATATACTGCATTGGTAATTCAGTAAGTTTTCTCTTCACTGTGCTATTAAAGATGCAAGATATTCATGTTATGTCGTAATTTTCTACCTCTTTTCTGCAGAAAGGCAAAAATTTCAGTACTATCATATATCACATGTATGTGTGTTTTGGAAAGTGAAAAGACTTTTGTCTTATTAATTTTTTAAATAATCAGCAATATCTCTAAGAGAATCATTTCTAGGAGAACAGTCATCTTTATGGAGTTCACTATAGTGTGGAAATCCAGAGTAACTAAGAAATCATCAAGCAAACCAGTTTATTTGTCATTCCTACTCAATCTTCTTTCCTTTTAGGAATTTCTCTCTTCCTACCCTTCTACACTAACCTCTGCACCAGTACAATATCTCCAATCAGCTTTTTGTACAATTCCGCTTGCTCTGAACCTTTGCCCTCCACCCCCTCATCAAACTATATTATTTATTCCTTCAGAAACAGTGACTAAAAAACAAACAAACAAACAAACAGAACTTCATTCAGTACCAAACATTTCACCAGCAATGATGGATGAAGACCTCAGACTACTATATGAAACATATTTTCAACTCAGAATTTCATATTTAGCCAAACTATCAATCAAATGGAAGGCCATTATGAAAGTCTTTTTTAGAAAGGCAAAGCAAGGACCCCAAATGTTTATCCTCCACAGACCCTTTCTTTGAAAGTTATTTGGACATGTATACCTATTAAAACAATTCTGTACCCATTTCCCAATTTGGAGTGGGGCATGGTTTCTCACACCACCAAGCAATTCTCGGACACAAGCTGGGTGTCCTACAATTCAGCTCAATTCTGACACTGTCTACCTGGAGGTTGCATCAGATCCCACAGGTTAAAGGCTCAGTCCTACAAGGCTGCACGCATGCACCGCCCCTGCGCTACGCAGACACCTATACATACACACTTCGGTTGCCTATGAAAAACACAGGTTGTTACCTGTATTTCTGATCAATGGGCTGTAAATCAGAGGGTTGGGTTTGAGACAGGAAGGAAGGGGGCAGGGCACAACCATTAAAAGAATGACACAGTCATTGAGAAATCAGGATATGACAAAAACTGGTTAGAACCTACTAGGCCCAAGGTGGTGGAAGATTTGACTTCCAGCAGACCTTGAGCCTTGGTACATGCTCATTGTAATACGTTAGCACATGCTAAATGACATACCCACCAATGCCATGACAGTTCCAAGGCTGACCATAAAAGGCCAAAAAGTGGGCGGTGGCCACTTTGGGAAATCCCCCTTCCCCAAAATAGTTGGAGTGTTAGCATAGGAAATTACCCAGCCCATAAAATCTAACAACCTCACACCCCAAAGCCGCTCTCACTGGACTGCATTCTGCCTATGGAATGTGTACTTCTCTCTTGAATTCTTTCCTGTGTGAAGCCAGGGACCCTCATTTGGCAGCCCATCCCAGGAGCTCGCTTGAGACCTGGGACATGAACATTCTCTCACTGCCCCTTTCTCCCACAACAGGTTAATTTGCTAGAGTATCTCACAGGACTCACTAGATTTCTGGTTTATTACAAAGGATAAGAATCAATAGCCAAATGAAGAGATATACAGGGCAAAGTCTTGAACAAAGGGACTTCTGTACTCATGGAGTTTGGGTTCCAGCACATGGAAGGCTTCTGCTTTCCCAATCTGAAAGTTCTATAACTCTCTCCTTTAGGATTTTTGTGGAGGCTTCATTACGCTGGCTATTGGTGATTGATTCAACCTCTAGCCCCTCTCTCCTCCTTGGAAATTACCAGGTGGGAATGAAAGTTCCAAGTCTCTATTCAAGGTTTGTTCCTCTGGCGACCATCCCCCATCCTTAGGTCACCTCATTAACATAAACCCAGTTGTGATGAAAAGGGGCTTTTTATGAATAACAAGACACCCATCTCACCTTTATGGCTCTGACGTGATCTCAGAAACTGAGGATAGAGACCAAATATTATAACAAAAGATGCTCCCATCGCTCCTCTCCTCAGGAAATTCCAAGAGTTTTGAGAGCTCTGTGCCAGAAACAGGGATGAACCATGAACGAAGACTACATATATTTATTTGTTATGTGTGTGTGTATGTATATCTCTTATTATAAATTACAATATCACAACTATAAAACAAGGGAGTAAATCAAGAAAAACAAACTGTGGGTTCCAGGAACCATTGGATTAAAAGCAAGAAAGGAGTGGCGTCTTACAGCAGATTCACTGATTTGTAGTAGCTCTAGAAAATCCAGATTGTAACAAAAGTATAGAGCTCTAGCTATAGGTGGGAAAAATCTGAGGATATTCTCTTAGAGACAAAAGCCAGATTGTAAAAACAAAGACAACTCATTCCGATTTGATTGCAGGATCATGTTTATTTCAGTGGTATAGGATCATGATATTGGATTACTATATGTGTGTGTGTTTGTGTGTGTGTGTGTGTGTGTGTAACATATATATATATGTTAGGTAGCTAGTCAGACATGAGCAGGTCCTACCCCATTCTGGAGGGGGTCATCTTTCCCTCTCCGACCTGGACCCTGGTAATCAGAGCACACCCAGAGATCCTCCTTCTTCTAGTCAAGGACCACCGATAAGTTTAAAGTCTTATCAGGACTAACCAGGATAAAACTGTTATCAAGTCCAAGCTTGCTCTGCTCACTGCAGACAGGCCAATGAATCGGAGACAAGGTGTTGAGGCAGCAAAGAATACGACTTTATCTGGAAAGCCAGCAGGCTGAGAAGATGGCAGACTAGTGTCTCTGAAAAACCATCTTATCTGGGTCTGGATGCCAGTTTCTTTTATAGAATCAGAGAGGGAGAGGCTTTGAAGGAAGTAAAGTAAAAGGGCCATCAGTCTTCTGGAATGAGCAGCCTCGGTGAGGGGATGTGTTAGTTTCTTCTCTTTGGCGGCCACCCACAGGTGAGCAGGGTCAGTCTCCCAGTGAGCTGAACAGCAGAGGGGCAGGGTTCCCCAAGGCAGGCCATATGTATGATTAGAACAACAAAAAGCAACGAAAAGCAAAGGTTAAAGTCAAAGAAACAGATCCCATGTGGAGTCCAATTTAGCTCTTCCCTTCCCAACGCAGGTTGGTACAGGCACACCAAGACCTAAAAAGTGACTCGACGTAACCAGGGCCCATTATGCCTTAATTATAATAAATCAGCCTTGCGGTTTTTGCCCTTCACCATGGGTTTCGACTGGGTGCTTATGGGTAAGTGCCTGCACACTCAGGAAAAGGTTATATAACCTAAAACTGTCAATCAACTTGTCAGTCGAATGACATAGAACACGGGGAGGGATGGCCACCACTCTAAAAAACCCAACCCTGCCCTCACTGCGGGGCTGTTTCTGGTTTTCACACAGCCCTCTCTCATTCCTTCTTGAGAGTGTAATTTTGCTTTGCTTAATAAAACTGTTGCTGCTAAAAACTGCAAATGTCTCTCAACTGAATTCTTTCCCTCCAGAGGGCAAAAACGGAGGAATTGCTGTTTTGCCAGTAACATATATAAGGCATATAACAAAGAAATGTAAATATAGCACACTATGCTCTCAGAGTTGAATAATTTTTATGTGGGCACAATGTAAGACTTCATTGATTTTCAATTTCTAGAATCAACTTATAAACAAAGTGCAGAAGACATATAGAATGAAATAGAAATATTTTTATTTTAGAAGAAGGGAGGAGATATGGAAGCAAGTACTGGAGTACTAATGTCTTTACTTCACAAAATGGGATCTTGAGGCACACTTTGTGCTGGATAAAAGCAGTGAACACTTACGCCTGCTGCTTGACGTTGCAAAGGAACCAGCAGAGGATCTGAGGGCAGTAGCGTTCTCAGTCTGGATTAGGTAGTGTGTCAATCAGGATTCTTAATCGGCAGCAACAGAAACCACCTCTGTCTGACTCAAGAAGAAAAGGAAAGCCTCTTTTAGAGGACTGGAGAAACTGAGGCTTAGTGACCAGGAGCAATTTAAAAAATCACACAGCAGAAGTGATCTAGTGGCAGAATTCCTTTGTTAGCTGAGCAAGCCATGACAGTTTGTACTTTAAACACAGTTGGCATGGGAGGCTGGGTGTCCTGATTAGCACTGCTGCCACTGCTACCCAGGAACTTAATCTTACCACAAACGTGCCTCTGGGAGCTTCATCCTACTATCTGAGAGGAACAGAAGACCTGTGCTTTCAGAATGTTAATGTTTTCTGGTGGAGTACTGGAAGCCTTGTGCCCGGCAGGGATGGGTGGGGCAGGTGAAGTCATCCCTGTGTTGATTGGGTGATGGGTCTTGGGGGTGGAAGGGACTGCCAGGGCCATGCTTCTGCTTTTCCAGTTTGGACCCCAGAGCTGTGACATTAGCTTACTAACCTATCTCTAGGGAACACCTCTCTCTTCTGTCACTCACCACAGGCTGAGCCATAGCCTGGGAAGGGAAGGTGCAAACTCTCTTTAATCAGGGCCAGGGTTATGTAACCTCTTTTATCACCACAAGGGTGTGTCTCCTGAAGCTGGCAAAGAAGGCAATAAATAGCTTTCAAGTGTTTCATTTAAAACCTCAAATAAATACTTTGCTTTAATTTTTTTACTTCATTTGCTTTGTGAGACTTTTGAGCTTTATTAATTTTTTTTCTAACTTGGGAGCATAAATATTTTAACCCATCAGCACTGGAAGTCAAGAAAGACACAGGATCTTAAGTAAGTCATGTAACATTTCTGGAACTCAGGTTTCCTTACTGGTAAAATGGATTAGTTCTCCTCTCACGTTATTTTCATTGAACATTCTATGATTCTGTGATTGAATTCAGTAAATCCATTTTATATTCCTGTGTATGGTCTGCATCTTTTTTTCTGTCTTCATGAGAGACATTATCAACAGCTTCAAGGGGTAAAAGTAAAAATTTTATCTTTACGGTTCTAACCACCCCCTCATCCCACCCCATGAAAGAATCTCTTGATTACACACACATATGAGTCAGGGAGAAGGATGTAGAGAAAACTGGTTGTGGTTTTAGTGGCTTAAAAATAAGTCTCCACATTATTCACAACAGCCCCAAAGTTAAACAATCTAAATGTCTATTAACTGATGAATGAATAAATTAAATGTGGTATATCCGCACAATGTAATGTTATTTGGCAATAAAGAGAAATGAAGTGCTGATATATGCTACAACATGGGTGAATCTTGAAAACATTCTGAGTGAAAGAAGCCAGACACAGAAGACCACATACTGTACGATTCCATTTACATGGAATATCCAGAATAGGCAAATCCATAGAGACAGAAATTAGATCAGTGTTTGCCAATGTAAACATTAATAAACAGAAACTTCATTAAAATAGAGTCATGAGGCCAGAAGGGAAAGCTCTTACACCCTAAGGTGATAACAGAGCCCAACAGGAGGAAGAAAGACTTCCTCTACTTGCCTGGCAAGAGCACAGCCAGTGAGAGACTGTCACAACTCAGCCAATGAACAGCCACTATACCTTGAACTCTCAATTCCTCCAGTTGACTCTTTGCTTACTAGAACACTCCCAACTTCCTTTTCCCCTGTTTGAAAGAGTTCTTCTCTCCTTTCTGTTCAGGGACTAGGTGACTCGCCATTGTTGCAGATCTTGTGCTTCAATTCTTTGCCGATCCTGAATACACCCATCTGGGCTGGAGAAATAACTGGCAGTCTATTGGTTTTAGGTCAACAATTTGGTGATCGGTATGGGGATCCAGAGAAACCCCCGACAACTCTGAGGCTGGTGAGCAAACAGGTGGCGTACCCACATTGAGCCCGTTTTTGCTCACTGCTTTTCTCCCAAGCCCTGGAGTTTGAGTCTTTCTCTTGGATCCAAGCTTCCTTCCTCTTTGCATTTTGAAAGTCTCCAGGTTTTATTTGGGATCACCTTTAAAGCTTCGTCCTTTCGGTTAAGGCCTTGTTCAGTCTTCAAGTACTTATTTGATACTTTGGCTTGACTCTTCAAACTCAGGCTGTTTCAACTGGAACTCTGTTAGCTTTCAGCTTGATTGCTTTTGGTAGAGGGGCTATTCCACTGAAGACTTCATTCTGCTCCTCAGGGACTAGACTGTTCCCGTAGAACTTTCTGGTGTTAGGCCTGGCAAATAGCCTGTTTTGGTTATTTGGGTTGTACAAAAATTTTTCTTTTACTCAAGAGAAAAACCTCTTGGAAATGGAATCTGAGTTATCTAAATATTTGAGGGCGCCTCCCTCACTAAAGGGATCCCAGTTGATTTTATGTTTAAAAGTCATGGTCCTTCCTCAAGTGCATTTCTAACTAAATGGACCAATCTAATCAAAGGCAATTTAGAACATCAATAGCTATCATGGAGAACTTCTGAAATTCCCAAACTTACTTTTCATAAAACTGAATTGGACAACCACAGCTCTAAAATTTCCAAAACTGAATGGAACGCCTATTCTGATTAGTATTCTCAGGCTTCCAAATGTTATCAGGAGTCTAAAGTTGCTTCTTAGCAAAATAAAATTTTAAGATTGACACAAACAAATGATTAAAGAAATATAAAATAGGGCTTCCCTGGTGGCTTAGTGGTTGAGAGTCTGCCTGCCGATGCAGGGGACGCGGGTTCGTGCCCCGGTCCGGGAAGATCCCACATGCCGCGGAGTGGCTGGGCCTGTGAGCCATGGCCGCTGAGCCTGCGCGTCCAGAGCCTGTGCTCCGCAGCGGGAGAGGCCACAGCAGTGAGAGGCCCACGTACTGCAAAAAAAAAAGAAAGATAAAATAGCAACCAAAGCCTCATCCTCCTCTCGCCCAGCACCTCTGCCTCAGGTTCTTTTTCCAGTACCATCTTCCTCCTTTCCTTCTAATACCACCTACACCTCCCCATAGCCTCAGTTCCCCCACAATGGTTCTCTCACTGAACTTCCATTTTCCCCTCAAGCTCTGTCTACTCCCTTTTCTTCTGAACTTGTCAGAATCTGTCCCTTTAAAATTAATCCTTCTGAGGACCCAGAGACTAAACCCTTAATTTTTATATTTCCTGGACTAAATCTGAACTGCAAGCCATACTCAAATATTTCCCCCAAAGTAACTGAAAATCCTCACAGATTTGATGAGCAATTTAATATAGGCATTTAAACTTATCAGCCAGGTTTCTCTGACTTACATCTTCTAGTTCATATGTTTGTTGGCAAAGGCCAGACCCCAGTGTTAGATGAAAACCACTGATTGGGAAAATCCTAAAATGTCTCTAGAATTACAACTGGGAGACCAGTCTGCTAACTTATATGATCAGGCTCAAGTGATCTCTTGGTGACTTCATAGGCTAATTAATTCCTAGGGCTTTCCCAAGGTCTGTTGATTGGAACAGAATTCAGGCTTGCACATAAAAATCAGATGAACATGTTCATGACTACTGCAATCAACTTTATTTTTTTTAGTTTTTTTGCAATCAACTTTAGATTATTATTATTCTTTAAATTCTGCTCTTCCTGTAGAGGTTGATCTCATCCATGTATCTTTTAACTCTGTTTATTAATGGGCTGGGACCTTTCCCTTCTAGTAAAAAGAACCAAGGTGGAATAGGAAACTATGTCCACTCCAGATTTAGTTAATCTGGCAAATCAGCTCTCTCACACTCTAGATGAGTCATCTGAAAGGAAGACTGCTAAATTTTTTTCTTTTTTCCTTTGGCGGTACGCAGGCCTCTCACTGTTGTGGCCTCTCCCGTTGCAGAGCACAGGCTCTGGACGCGCAGGCTCAGCGGCCATGGCTCAAGGGCCCAACAGCCCCGCGGCATGTGGGATCTTCCCGGACCGGGGCACGAACCCGCGTCCCCTGCATCGGCAGGCGGACTCTCAACCACTGCGCCACCAGGGAAGCTCTGACTGCTAAAATTTTTAACCTTCAACTTCAGCAAATTAAGGCCCCTAAATGATACCAAAACCCTCCTAGTTTCTGCTATTATTACAAAGAGCCAGGGCATTGGAAAAGAGATTGTTACAAATTTAAGCACCTCAGGTTTTTAATGAGAGTCGTTTATTTCTCACAAATCCTGAAGGCTGATCTGGATGATATAAAGTTCCCTAGAGGTTCTACTTTGTTGCAATATGTGGGTGATTAGCTTCTTTTCTCTCCTTCTCAAGCCTCCTCACAGGAACACAGCATTCACTTGCTAAAGCTTTTAGCCTTAAAGGGACCTATGGTTGCTGAGGAAAAATTGCAGTTTACCCAAACCCAGGTTCAATATTTAGGGCATCTGATATCAGAATATATGTTACAGCTAGATCCAGATAGACTTCTCAGTGTCATAAATTTCCCTAAACCCAAAACTAAGTGCCAACTGCAAGGTTTTCTTGGGCTAGCTCGTTATTGATAAAATTGGATTCCAAATTGGATTCCAAATTTTTCTCTTAAGCCCAAACCTCTGGTTGTTTTACTCAACAATAACTACTCCCACCCAATTTTATGGGAAGAACAGAGCAACATAGGCTTTAAGGCCTTAAAGGAGAGTTTGATAAACCCACATGCCCTAGGGCATCCCAATTATCCTTTTTTCCTTTTTGTGTAGGAAAAGGAAGGGAATGCCTTTGGGGTGCTCACCCCCAAACACAGGGGCCACCATTGACCTGTAGGGTATTATAGCCAGTAACTGAACCCTGTGGCACAGGGATACCCCCTTTGCCTTAGGGCCTTTATGACCACTGCCCTTTTGGTTAAGACCACCAAGAAAACCATTGTGGGGTCCCCTTTAACTATTTTTGTACCTCATGCAGTAGACGCTCTCCTGAATTCTCATCACACTCAACATTTCTCAGCCAGCCACCTCACCTCCTATGAATTCCTTTAGTTAACTGCTCCTCACATATACCTCTTCTGCGTTGTGATACCCTTAACCCTGCTACTCTTCTCCCCTCCATCACTAATGGAGTCCCTCACAACTATTTAAAACCGACGAATCATCTCCTGACTCCTCTTGATAATCTGCAGTGAATTTCTTTAGGTAATGCTGACTTCCCATGGTTCACTGATGGCTCTTATTTAAAAGATGACAATGGCAAATATAGTGCTGGTATGCTACTACAACTCCTTTTGATGTTGTTGAGGCAGCATATTTACCTATAACTACTTTAGCCCAACAGGCCGAATTATATGCTCTTATATGGGATTATACTTTATCCAAGGACAAAACTGCCAATATTTATGCTGTAGTAGATTATGCTTTCAGAGTAGCTCATGATTTTGGAATGCTGTAGAAGCAATGTGCTTCCTTACTTCCAGTGGAAATAAAATTTAAAATGATCACGAAAAAGCGCCTACCTTACTTGTCCCACTTGTCTAAACTACAGCTTGTGGAAGACTGATTGTACTGCTCTTGGACATTTTAAACTGCCTAATGAACCATTTGAGGTCTGGCAATTGGATTTCATACAACTTCTCTTGCCTCATAGATACAAATATGTTTTAGTCATGGTCTGTGTGTTTTCACACTGGACTGAGACCTTCCCGAGCAGACAGGCTACTGACTCTTATGTGCCTAACGTCCTTTTGGAAAAGATTATCCCTACCTGAGTAATTCCTTCATACTTCATAGTGATTAAGGAACCCATTTTACTGGTCAGATACTTCAACAAGTCTGTGCTGTTTGGCTGGTTTTACAGCACTTTCACTGTGCTTACCACCATCAGTCCTCTGACTGAGTTGAATGAGCTAATGGTATTATTAAGACTCATTGGAAAAGAAATTGTACAGTCTTTCCAAAAGGCATTGTCAAAAACATTGCCATTTTTCTTTCTAAATCCCAGATCCTTTTCAAAATCTCAGATTTTGAAACTCATAAACTCTCACCCTTTGATATAGTCACAGGATGCCCAATGATCTTGCCTTTTTGACCCAGACAGGATACCCAGACAGGAGGGATACTCCAATATTAGAAGGCTGAAATTGCTTCTATTAGAAATAACAATGCTGGGCTTCCCTGGTGGCACAGTGGTTGAGAATCTGCCTGCTAATGCAGGGGACACGGGTTTGAGCCCTGGTCTGGGAGGATCCCACATGCCGCGGAGCAACTAGACCCGTGAGCCACAACTACTGAGCCTGTGCGTCTGGAGCCTGTGCTCCACAACAAGAGTGGCCGCAATAGTGAGAGGCCCGTGCACCGCGATGAAGAGTGGCCCCCGCTTGCCACAACTAGAGAAAGCCGTCGCACAGAAACGAGGAACCAACACAGCAAAAATAAATAAATTAACTAATAAACTCCTACCCCCAACATCTTAAAAAAAAAAAAAGAAAGAAAGAAAGAAATAACGATGCTTTGGTAGAGCAATCTTTTCATGGTGAACTCTTGGGAGATGAAGACCTTATTGTCACACCTTGTAATCTGAAGATTTTTTCTATTGGAAAAGACACTGCAAGAACTGTTTTCAATCTCTCTGGAGAGGCCCCTATCAGGTACTGCTAACCAATACTTGTGCTGTCAAACTCCAAGGAAATAGACTGTTGGATTCACATGACATACCTAAAGAAAGCACCAAACTCTGACTGGACCTCCTGGAATCTGAGCAGATAATTGATAAGACAGCTATCCCAAGATATCTGGACCAAGCTTGTTGTACATCTGTCTGCCAGCCTTTGATGATGACATAACACTTCAGATGATCTCCAGTGTCTATGATCTTGATAACATAAGGGTTTTAGACAAAAAGTGCCTGAGAGTTCTCCCCTCTACTCCTCCTTGCTACTCCAGTGTGACCTCAATAGTTTTCCATCTGTGCACTTTCCCTCCGGTGTGGAACACTACCCTCAGGAAAGGTCCTTCCTGACACTGAAGGACAAAAAGCTGCTGGAACTGAAAAATCAGACTTGATCAGTGATGTTTTCAGAGAAAAATCTTGATCAAAAGAGGGAAATGTAAAAATTAATGAACAGAAACCCCAATTAAAATAGAGTCAGGAGGCCAGAAGGGGGAGCTCTCATGCCCTATGATGATAGTAGAGCCCAATAGGAAGAAGAGAGACTCCCTCTTCTTGCCTGGAAAGAGCTCAGCCAGTGAGAAATTGTCACAACTCAGTCAATGTAAAGCCACTGTAGTTTGAACTCTCAATTCCTCCAATGGATACTTTGTTTACTATAGCGTCTCAAAGTTCTTTTTCCTTCTTTAAGAGAGTTCTTTTCCCCTTGCTCTGTGTGTGTGTGTGTGTGTGTGTGTGTGGTGGGGGAGGAGGACTTGCAGGTGGCTGGCCTTGGTTACAGACCCAAATTGCAATTCTTGGCTGATCTTGAGTAAACCCATTTTTGCTGGAGAAATAACCAGCAGTCTATTTGTTTTAGGTCAACACCTAGGACTAGGGGTAGAGAGGGTTGGGGGATAATGCAGACTGACTGCTAATGTTCTCATTAGAGTGACAAATATATTCTAAGATTGATTATGGTTGTATAAAACTGTGAGTTACTAAAAACCAGTGAGTTATAGAATTTAAGTGGGTGAATTTTTGGCATGCAAATTTTATCTCAATAAAGATGTTATATAAAAAACAAAAACAACCCCCCCAACACACACACACACACACATCTCTAGTCCCTCAGTCAAGGGTTGGCTGCTGGGAGGAAGGGGTTGGAATTTGTGGGTCTGTCTGATGGGACCTCAGGAATAGTCTCCAAAGGTTTGTTTACATCTCATTAAGTGGCAGTACAAGTGAATTCAAGGAAATTTGACCAAGAGCTGTAATCGTTAGGGTTCAGGTTTATAGAGAGTGACATTCTCACTGAGAAGTCACTGCAGAAGGAGGCTCTACTTTGACCTCACACAAGAGGCAATGGAGTGAAGCTGTCCTCTGGGCACAGCCTCTGGTGTTGACTTTACTGGCATGATGAGACTTCTCCCTGTGAGCTGTGGCCTCTCTCACAGAGGTGCCTCTGCCACTACGTTTCTGAGTAGTCACGTGTGCCTCAGACACACCTAACCATATTTCCAAATCTTCTCAGCTCAGTAGCAATGAGTCTCCTGTCTTTGAAGAAAGGCTGCGATTAGGACAAGGTCTCCCCAACACTGTTACTCTTATTTGGTCCCCATTCCACCTTCCGACGTGACTCATCAGTGTTGGTTTCTGCAGGGCAGCCAGTGCCTCTGGGCTTTGAAGGGCCAGCACACTGGACATTCATAAACTATCAGGGCTTCCTGAATGGATAGAGACTTGAAGGAAGTTAGAATGGGATTTTGCACATTGCTGCTCTCTGTGGAATGAGGGACATTAAGCACTGCACCCTGGGGACAGCTTGGGGCATTCTGTTTGCTCTACAAAGTAAGTAGAAGTCTTTAGTTAGGCATTCTTTCATTCAGTCATTTATTCAGTTAACCGTAGTTGAACACTTACACAATCTGCTACATTCAAGGGGGCCAAAAGGGAAAAATGTTTTGCACATTGGAGCTGCCCTGGGGCTGCTCAGGGTCTACTGGGAAGTTAGGCACAAACCTAAACAGCTATAACAGAAAGTGGAATCTGGTGCATTTTGCTTTGGGGATGAGACGCCTACTTAGATAAGGTAATTCTTAAAACTGTTATTTAATGATAAAATTAATCCATACATACAAAGAGCTTTTATAGAATATCAGTGACAGCATGTGAGGCCCTAAATGATAGTATTTTATTAAAAATTTTCACAGAGGACTCTAATGTACAGCCAGAGTTGAGAACCACTGCTCTCAACAATTTACTAAAAAGTAGAGAAATAATATAGCTATAGTCACTACATATCCTGTAAACAAATTTCGGCTATATAGCTTAACAGAAGTATTTTCTGACTTGTGAATTTAGTTATACAGAAAATATTTTTGTCAAGCAATTGTTTTAAATCAGTAGTTCTCAATCTCTTTGGTCTCAGGACCCATTACACTTTTAAATATTATTGAGGATCCAAAGAGTTTTTGTTTATATGTGTTATTTCCATGGATATTTACTGTATTACTGTTTTATAAATTAAAACTGAGACACTTTAAATATATTTTGTATTAATTTATTTTAAAATAACATTAACAAACCCATTACACGCTAACACCAAGAGCATAGTTTTATAAACAACAACTATATTTTCAAAAACAAAACAGTTTCATGAGAGGAGAGGCACTCTTTCATTTTGTAAGTCTTTTAAATGTCTGGGTTAATAGGAGACAGCTGGATTCTCTCCTTGGCATTCAATCTGTTGTGATATCTCACATGATCTAGGCTCTGAAAAACTTCACTGGACCCTCAGGAAAGAATGCGAACAAGGCAAATGACGTTTTAGCATTATTATGAAAATAGTTTCAATGTCAGGGACTCCACTGAAAGATTCTCAGGGATCCCCACATTATATGAATTCTCATAACAACTCTGTCATTGAAGAAAAATGAAGAAACTGAGGCTTGGGAAGGGAAGGAACCTGCCCAGGATCACATGGTGGTGACAGCAGTACTGGGATTTGCTCGCAGGTGGCTGACTGTGAAGTGGGAGCTCTGCCACCACACGTCACCTCTCAACAGTTCCTACAATACTTAACGGTCACTTGATTTCTTCACTCATCTATTGCTGATGTTGATAGGATATTGTTCCCTTAGACTTGTTTGAAGAACTTAACAAACTCAATAGTAGATTTTCTTCATTTTTTTCAAATATCTCAAAGCAACTTTCTAATTCTTTTGGATGAATAAGCAGTATTAAACAAATTATCAAATGACTCTTCTCATCCCCACAAATTTTAAATCATTGGAAATGATTATAATACTTGCAGTAAGAACTTGATTTATTTCTTTTTCTTTAGTTTTAAATACAGTCTGTTCTATTCTAACACAATATTTAACATCCTAATAAATTTTGTTTTCAAAAAAACCCCCCAGCAAACACTGTTTCAATGAAGTGCAAAGGGGATAGAACCTAGAGAGTTTCAGATTCGCAATTAAATTTTTTTATGCAGGAATTTTAATGAAGTTTTCCTCAAACCACAAGTATATATCTACAAAAGCTACAATTACTGAGCAAAATAAGGCTCTCATTACATCTTCCCTTCCTACAAGAGCAATGTGTTTTCCTATTAACCATCAGCACTAATCAGTGTTTCTTTATCACTTATAATTCTCCTTTGCTATGGTAAATAAAGCCCCAAATCACAAACAAAACTGCTATATTGGATAACAGATTTTGCTGTGGATGTTATTGCTTTTATGTTTATTTTTGTTTTTGCCTTTTTTTCCTAGATGTCAGTTGCAAGTCCTAGATCCCTATGACCTTCCGAGTAATAGAATGCCCCACATAATGTAATTTGTGCTCACTATTAGGTCTAATTATAACTATTCATGTCGCAAGTACTCAGACAGTAGAAGAAATAAATGGCTGTTTTAATGTCCTCATACACACAAAAAAATATTTAAAAACATGGAAGCACTCTGATACATAAACACTTTTTCTTCTTCGATCATCTTTTTAGCAAGTAGTTGTTAAGATAAAGCTTTGAACACAAACTCATTTCCAAGATAACTGCAAAAAAAAGTTGGAAAACTCACTAAAAATATCTCCCTTTCTTTCTAAGGGTATCCCATTTAATCTTTGTTTATTTCCTTATGAATCTTAGAATAAATGATAGAGACAATTAAGTTTATTCTTCCAAAGATTTAAATTGGATAAAGTAGACAGTTTACACAGCATAGTCTACATGTTATATAACAGGTACAAATAGCTATGCATACATTATTAGCCATATTTATCCTAAATTCTTTTACTCTGTGTCACAAAATTTTAGAAGTTTTTTCTTTTTTCTAAATTTTGGTATGAGAATTATAATACTATTTTGCATAGACTTTCCATTTTGATACTATATTACACTTTGAAAATAGCCCCAGTGGAAGAGATTGGTAACATTGGAAGAACTGGGAGGAAAATTCTGAAATATAATCTTCAAAACCTCTTAAAAAAAAAAATATATGTGTATAGCTGATTCACTTTGTTATGAAGCAGAAACTAACACACCACTGTAAAGCAATTATACTCCAATAAAGATGTTAAAAAAAATGATGTGTTTTAACTGCAAAAAAAATAATAACAATAAGGATTTGATCATTATTAGTTCCCTCTCAAATGTGGTCCAGTTTCTTAGAAATTATGTTTATAGATAAAGTTTCCTGTATTTTGTTTGAATAAAAATTTAAAAAATGATTTATATATCTCTCTTGGTATAATTATATTTAAGTACTTTTCTCATCTAGTAAAATAACAAATACAATTAGATTAACACAATTTTAGAAATATATACTATCTAGTTTTCACTAATGTACAATCAAAATTAATTGTTTTTTTAAGAAAGAGTCTCAGAAACTTTATTTTTGCTTTTTTGAACTCATCATTTTTAGTGGGTATGCTAATGATTTTATCAACAAGTCTGCTATTTCTCAGAATGCCAGAAAGCAAAATCTTTCACCTGACAGGGCAACACATTAATTCCAGGACTTTTATAGAAATATCTTACTAAAAGAAGAAAAAATGGCTCTTTTATGTTTGTGGCAAATGAATCTGATAAAATAGTAAAACATAGAGTTTTCCCCAATCCTTGTTGCCAAACTGTTGGAGCTTCTATAGCATCATGCACAATTATTTGATTTTTTTGTTTGAGTGAAATAAAATTCTCAGCCAAAGTGGAAATTTGCTGGTGGGGCGATCTGTAGATTTGACGTGGTAACCAAGCTAATGGCAAGATATTCAGCTTTGGTTTTCTTTGCCACAACTTCTATTTTAATCTAATTATCTTCATTGAATCAGTCAAAAGAGCTGGAACTGAACAAATATTTGTTGGATATCACATGTACCGGTAAAGTCTAGATAGATTCCAACTATAAGGAAAAGTTTACTTACTAATTTGGATGCCAATGTTACCTGGGGGATATTACACTTCTTTTTCAAAGGTTTCTTTTTCTTAGCCTCATTTAAAGAATATGAAAAAGAATGTATATGTATATATATATATATATATATATATATATACATATGTATGTAACTGAATCACTTTGCTGTACACCAGAAACTAACACAACATTGTAAATCAACTATACTTAAATTTAAAAAGTAATAAAATCAGAGTAGACTTAAATTGCCCTTAGCACTTGCTTTGTCGCTAAAATAAAAGTTCACCACTAATTTCAAACATACATCAAACAATTGCAAACCACAGGCAAAAATTTGCCTTGAAGGTTAAGCCTAGAAACACACCTTCATCATTTTTGTCATCCCATTAGGTTTGCCGTCTTACAATTGCATAGTCATTTATTTTTTAAGACAAACAATTGTGTGTATTATATAAATTAAAATAAACTTAATTTTATTTTTAAAATAAAGTCTGTATATATTTAAGAGGTACAATATGATGATTTGATGTACATATACATAACGAAAGGATTACTACAATCAAGCTAGTTCACATATTATCTGCTCACATAGTTATCATATATTTTGGTGATGAGAGTACCTGAGATCTACTGTCTTAGTAAATCTCCAGTATTCAATACAATATTTTTAACTATAGTCATCATTCTGTACATTAGATCTCTAGACTTATCCATTCTCTATAACTGCAGCTTTGTACACTTTGACCAACATATCTCCATTTCCCCCATCTCTGCATGCTTGGTAACCACCATTCTACTCTCTGATTCTAAGTATTCAGCTTTTTCAGATTCCACATATAAGTGAGACTGTGCTTTTTTTTTTTTTTCCCCGCCCTGGATCTGGCTTATTTCAGTTAGCATAATGTCCTCCAGTTTCATACATGTTGTTGCAAGTTGCAGGATCTCTTTCTTTTTTTAAGGCTGAATAATTTTCCATTGTGTTTCTTTATCCATTCATCCACTGATGGACACTTAGATTGTTTCCATATATTGGCTATGGTGAGTAATGCTGCAATTAATATGGGAGTACAGTTATCTCTTTGAAGTACTCATAGAGATTCATTTCCTTTGGGTATATACCAGGGGAGGGATTGTTGAGTCATACGGAAGGTCTTTTTTTAGTTTTTGAGGAACTTCCATACTATTTTCCATAATGGCTGCATTAATTTATATTCCCATGAACAGTGTACGAGGGTTTCATTTTCTCCACGACCTCACCAACACTTATCATTTATTTGAATATTTTTAAATAATAGCCATCCTAACAGGTGTGAGGTGCTATCTGATTGTGATTTTGAGTTGCATAATCCTGATGATTAGTGATTTTGAACACATTTTCATATGCTTGTTGTCCATCTATATGTATTCTTTGGAAAAATGTCTAATCAGGTCCTTTGCCCATTTTTTAATTGGGTTATTTGTTTTATTGCTGTTGAGTTATATGTGTTCCTTATATATTTTGGATATTAATCTCTTATCAAATATATGGTTTGAAAATATTTACTACCATTCCATTGTTTGTCTTTTCACTTTGTTGATTGTTTCCTTTGCTGTGTAGATTTTTTCTAGTTTTATGTTGTCCCACTTGTTTATTTTTGCTTTTTTTGCCTGAGCTTTGGTGTCATCCCAAAAACTTATTGCTAAAACTAATGTCAAGGAGATTTTCCCCTACGTTTTCTCCTGGAAATTTTATGACTTCAAGTCTTATACTTAAATCTTTAATCTATTTTGAGTCAATTTTTGTGTATGGTATAAGAGTCCAATTTCATTGTTTTATATGTGGATCTCTATTTTTCCCACCACTATTTGTTGAAGAGACTATCCTCTCCCCATTGTGTATTCTTGCAACCCTTGCCAAAATTTCTTTGACCATATATGCTTGGATATATTTCTGGGCTCTCTTTTTCTTCCACTGGTCTAAATATCTGTTTTTAATGTCACTACAATAATGTTTTGATTACTATACGTTTGTAATGTAATTTGAAGTCAGGAAGTATGGAGCCTCCAACTCTGGTCTTCTTTCTCAAGATTGCTTTAGCTATTCAGAGTATTTTGTAGCTCCATACAGATTTTAGAATTGTTTTTTCTATTTCTGTGAAGAATACCACTGGAACTTTTATAAGGGTTGCACTGAATCTGTATATTGCTTTGAGAAGTATGTGTATTTTAACAACAATAGTATCAAAAGGATTATACACAAGGATCAAGTAGGATTTATCCCTGGGATGCAAGGTTGGTTTAACATTTGTAAATCAATTAATGTAATACATCACTTTAACAGAATGAAAGATAAAAACCACATGATTCTTGAAATAGACACAGAAAAAGCAGCTTACAAAGTCAAACATACACTCATGATAAAAACTCTCAACAAAATAAGTATAAAAGGAAATTTTTTTCCTTAACATAATAAAGGCTGTTTATGAGAATCCCACATCTAACATCATGTTCAATGGGGAAAATTGAAAGCTTTTCCTTTTGTACAAGGATTTGATACAAGGCAAAGACACCCACTCTTGCCACTTTTATTCAACATAGTACTGAAAGTACTGGCAAGAGCAATAAGATAAGAAAAGGAAATAAAAGGCAACAAAATCAGAAAGGAAGAAATAAAATTATCTCTACATGATCCTATATGCATAGGCATTTATTTTACATTGTATTTGAGACCCATTGATTTGGAGGGGAAAAGAGCACCACTAAAACATACACACAAAATATATTCATCATATTTTGATAATATATCTTTGTTTTTGTGAGTAATAATGCTATTTCTGGATTTTGTTTTTTCAGGCATATGTTATATTGGGATAAAGGCGACCCACATATTACACTTCTGTATTCTCCTTGAGTTCTGAATCAGTTGAGAAATGAAACAAAACATAATAAATCAGGTGGAAATCATAATATCACATTTATTATATGTAAAGCTGTTATTGGATAATTAGGCTTTTATCTATGGGCAAGTAGACCTTTAATACTCAATTCCAAAATTAGGCAGAATTAGTCACCCAGACACAAGCAGTAGTGGAAAAATCAAGCTCCCTCCTCCCTGCATGGAGTACTGAACCCAATTCAAGCTTTCTGCAAGGCAGCTATTCCCCAAGAGAAAAAAGATATGAAAGGTCTAGGACAGCAGTCTCAAAGTGTGCTTCTAGGATGAGCAACATTTGCATCATCTGGGAAGTTGTTAGAAATGCAAATTATCAGAAGCCTTCTAAGACATTCTGAATCAGAAAACCTGGGGAGAGGATGCAGAAAATCTATTTAACAAGTCCTCCAGGTAATTCTGAGGCAAAGTAAAGATTGAAACCCAACAATTTGTCTCAGTTTCTTCTTCCAAGCCAGTTTTATTGAATTAAAAGGCTTATTATATTAGTGGGACTACTTTCATAAGAAAGAAAACATTAGGAGTGGGGAAGGAGTGTTTTGTCCCTAAAATTTGTTTTGAATTATAATACTTATTGACTTGATTGACTCAGTTTAGTTTCACTTTAGAGTAATATTATTGGAAATTCCAGATCATTTGAATAGTTTATGGGTACCCAGGAACAGAATAGTTGACACTGAGATTGTTTTAGAAAAATGTATGTATACCTACCATAAATGTGAATGATAATTTCAGTCTTCATAACTGTGATCTAAACAAGAATCCATGTTTACAATTTTTTGCCTTTCTTTTGATGATTGGCATGTGAGGCTTCTCTAGTCAATATTCAGGAACTGGTGCACATTTGCCAAAGCCCCAGAATTCATACAAGTCATCCAGTTGCCCCGTCACCTTTAACTAATCTTACCTTTATTTGTTTATTGTTAGACTTTGTGACACATGAGCATAATGTGTGGAACATGGTGATACAAACAACCTAGATTAAACAATCTCCTCTAATTAGTGACTATATTCCCTTAGGTAAATTATTAAACCTCTCAGGTTTCTTACAACAAACAAACAAGCAAACACTTGGCTTTTTAAAAAAAATCTTATAGAAAATGTGAATTTTGTAATGTGACCTTTTTGTTTTCAGTATTAGGAAATTCAGTGAAAATTTTGGGGCCAGGTTTTAATATTTATACATTACCTTAAAACATGTAATTCTTTGTATTAACTTCCTGTTTTTATTTTACTTTTGCCTTGATTTCTTTTTTATTTTATCTTATTATATTGTAGCCAATATTAAAAAAATTTTTTTCACATCTTTATTGGAGTATAATTGCTTTACAATGTTATGTTAGTTTCTGCTGTACAACAAATTGAATCAGCTATACATATACATATATCCCCATATCTCCTCCCTCTTGTATCTCTCTCCTACCCTCTCTAATCCATCCCTCTAAGTCATCACAAAGCATTGAGTTGATCTCCCTGGGCTATGCAGCAGCTTCCCACTAGCCATCCATTTTACATTTGGTAGTGTATATATGTCAGTGCTATTCTCTCACTTCATCCCAGCTTCCTTCCCCCACCAATGTCTTCAAGTCCATTCTCTGTCTGCATCTTTATTCCTGTCCTGCCATAGGTTCATCAGTACTTCTTTTTTAGATTCCATATGTATGTGTTAGCAAATGATATTTGTTTTTCTCTTTCTGACTTACTTCACTTTGTATGACATACTCTAGGTCCATCCACTTCACTACAAATAACTGAATTTCATTCCTTTTCATGACTGAGTAATATCCCATTGTATATATGTGCCACATCTTCCTTATCTATTCATCTGTTGATGGACATTTAGGCTGTTTTCATGTCCTGGGTATTGTAAATAGTGCTGCAATGAACATTGTCATACATGACTCTTTTTGAATTATGGTTTTCTCAGGGTATATGCCCAGTAGTGGGATTGCTGAATCATGTGGTAGTTCTATTTTTCGTTTTTTAAGGAACTTCCATACTGTTCTCCACAGTGGCTGTGGCAATTTTCATTCCCACCAACAGTGCAGGAGGGTTCACTTTTCTCCAGATCCCTTCTGGCATTTATTGTTTGTAGATTTTTTTTGATGAAGGCCATTCTGACTGGTGTGAGGTGATACCTCATTGTGGTTCTGATTTGCATTTCTCTAATGATTAGTGATGTTGAGCATCTCTTCATGTATTTGTTGGCCATCTGTATGTCTTGTTTGGAGAAATGTCTACTTAGGTCTTCCACCCATTTTTGGATTGGGTTGTTTGTTTTTTTGAAATTGAGCTCCATGAGCTGCTTGTATATTTTGGAGATTAATCCTTTGTCCGTTACTTCATTTGCAAATATTTTCTCCCACGCTGAGGGTTGTCTTTTCATCTTGATTATGGTTTCCTTTGCTGTGCAAAAGCTTTTAAGTTTAATTAGGTCTGATTTGTTTATTTTTGTTTTTATTTTCATTACTCTAGGAGGTGGGTCAAAAAGGATCTTGCTGTGATTTATGTCATAGACTGTTCTGCCTATGTTTTCCTCTAAGAGTCTTATAGTATCTGGCCTTACATTTAGGTCTTTTATCCATTTTGAGTTTATTTTTGTGTTTGGTGTTAGGGAGTGTTCTAATTTCATTCTTTTACATGTAGCTGTCCAGTTTTCCCAGCACCACTTATGGAAGAGGCTGTCTTTTCTCTACTGTATATTCTTGCTTCCTTTGTCAAAGATAAGGTGACCATATGTGCGTGGGTTTATCTCTGGGCTCTCTATCCTGTTCCATTGATCTATATTTCTGTTTTTGTGCAAGTACCATACTGTCTTGATTACTTTAGCTTTGTAGTATAGTCAGAAGTCAGGGAGCCTGATCCTCCAGGTCTGTTTTTCTTTCTCAAGTTTGCTTTGGCTATTTGGAGTCTTTATTGTTTCCATACAAATTGTAAAATTTTTTGTTCTAGTTCGGTGAAAACTGCCATTGGTAATTTGATAGGGGTTCCGTTGAACCTGTAGATTGCTTTGGGTAGTATAGTCATTTTCACAATATTCATTCTCCCAATCCAGGAGCATGGTATACCTCTCCATCTGTTTTTGTCATCTTTGATTTCTTTCATCAGTGTTTTATAGTTTTCTGAGCACAGGTCTTTTGCCTCCTTAGATAGGTTTATTCCTGGGTATTTTATTCTTTTTGTTACGATGGTAAATGAGATTGTTTCCTTAATTTTTCTTTCTGTTCTTTTGTTGCTAGTGTTTAGGAAAGCAAGAGATTTCTGTGCATTAATTTTGTACCCTGCAACCTTACCAAATTCATTGATTAGTTCTAATAATTTTCTGGTGGCATCTTTAGGGTTTTCTATGTATAGTATCATGTCATTGGCAAACAGCAAAATATTTACTTCTTTTCCAATTTGGATTCCTTTTATTTCTTTTTCTTCTCTGATTGCTGTGGCTAGGACTACCAATACTATATTGAATAATAGTGGCAAGAGTGGACATCATTGTCTTGTTCCTGATCTTAGAGGAAGTGCTTTTAGTTTTTCACCATTAAGAATGAAGTTTGCTGTAGGTTTGTTGTATATGGCTTTTATTATTTTGAGGAAGTTTCCCTCTATGCCCACCTCCTGGACAGTTTTCTTCATAAACGGGTGTTGAATTTGCCAAAAGCTTTATCTGCATCTATTGTGATGATCATATGGTTTTTATTCATCAATTTGTTAACATGGTGTATCACACTGATTGTTTTGCATATATTGAAGAATCCTTGCATCCCTGGGATAAATCCCACCTGATCATGGTGTATGATCCTTTCAATATGTTTTTGGATTCTGTTTGCTAGTATTTTGTTGAGGATTTTTGTATCTATGTTCATCAGTGATATTGGTCTGTAATTTTCCTTTTTTGTGATATCCTTATCAGGGTGATGGTGGCCTCATAGAATGAGTTTGGGAGTGTTCCTCCCTCCACAATTTTTTGGAAGAGTTTGAGAAGGATAGGTTTTAACTTTTCTCTAAGTGTCTGATAGAATTCGCCTGTGAAACCATCTGGTCCTGGATTTTTGTTTGTTGGAAGATTTTTAATTACACTTTCAATTTCATTATGTGTGATTGGTCTGTTTATATTTTCTACTTCTTCCTAGTTCAATTTTGGAAAGTTCTACCTTTCCAAGAATTTTTCCATTTCTTCCAGGTTGTCCATTTTATTGGCATATCATTGCTTGTAGTAGTCTCTTATGATCCTTTGTATTTCTGCAGTGTCAGTTGTAATCTCTCCTTTTTCATTTCTAATTTTATTGATTTGAGTCCTCTCCCTTTTTTTCTTGATGAGTCTGGCTAAAGGTGTATCAATTTTGATTATCTTCTCAAAGAACGAGCTTTTAGTTTTATTGATCTTTCCTATTGTTTTCTTCATTTCTATTTCATTTATTTCTGCTCTGTTCTTTATGATTTCTTTCCTTCTGCTAACTTTGGGTATTCTTTGTTCTTCTTTTTCTAGCTGCTTTAGGTGTAAGGTGAGATTGTTTATGTGAAATTTTTCTTGTTTCTTGAGGTGAGCTTGAATTGCTATAAACTTTCCTCTTAGAACTGCCTTTGCTGCATCCCATAGGTTTTGGATCACCATGTTTTCATTGTCATTTGTTTCTAGGTATTTTTTTAATTTCTTCTTTGATCTCTTGGTTATTTAGCAGTGCACTGTTTAGCCTCCATGTATTTGTGTTTATTACGATTTTTTTCCCTCTAATTGATTTCTAATCTCATAGCATTTTGGTCAGAAAAGATGCCTAATGCAATTTCAATTTTCTTAAATTTTCCAAGGCTTGATGTGTGACCCAAGATATGATCTATTCTGGAGAAGTTTCCATGTGCACTTGAGAAGAAAGTGTATTCTTCTGCTTTTCGGTGGAATGTCCTGTAAATATCAGTTAAGTCTATCTGGACTATTGGATCATTTAAAGTTTGTGTTGAATTATTTATTTTCTGTCTGGATGTCTGTCTATTGGCGTAAGTGGGTTGTTAAAGTCCCCCACTATTATTGTGTTACTGTCGATTTCTCCTTTTATGGCTGTTAGCATTTGCCTTATGTATTGAGGTGCTCCTATGTTGGGATGCATAAATGTTTATAATTGTTATGTTTTCTTCTTGGATTGATCCCTTGATCATTATGTAGTGTCCTTCCTTGTCTCTTGTAATAGTCTTTATTTTAAAGTCTATTTTGTCTGATATGAGTATTGCTACTCCAGCTTTCTTTTGATTTCTATTTGCATGGAATATCTTTTTTCATCCCCTCACTTTCAATCTGTATGTGTCCCTAGGTGTGAAGTGGGTTTCTTTTAGACAGCATATATAAGGGTCTTGTTTTTGTATCCATTCAGTCAGTCTTTGTCTTTTGGTTGGAGCACTTAATCCATTCACATTCATGGTGATTATTGATATGTATGTTCCTATTACTATTTTCTTAATTGATTTGTGTTTGTGGGTCTTTTTCTTCTCTTGTGTTTCCCGCTTAGAGAAGTTCCTTTAGCGTTTGTTTTAAAGCTGGTTTGGTGGTGCTGAAATCTCATAGCTTTTGCTTGTCTATAAAGCTTTTGATTTCTCCATCGAATCTGAATGATATCTTTGCTGGGTAGAGTAATCTTTGTTGTAGGTTTTTCCCTTTAATCACCTTAAATGTATCCTGTCAGTCTCTTCTGGCCTGTAGAGTTTCTGTTGAGAAATCAGCTGACAACCTTATGGGGATTCCCTTGTATGTTATTTTTTGCTTTTCTCTTGCTGCTTTTAATATTTTTTCTTTGATTTTATTTTTGTTAGCTTGATTAATACATGTCTAGGTGTGTTTCTTCTAGGGTTTATCCTGTATGGGATTCCCTGTGCTTCCTGGACTTGAGTGGCTATTTCCTTTTCCATGTTCAGGAATTTTTCAACTGTAATCTCTTCAAATATTTTCTCAGACCCTTTCTCTTTCTCCTCTTTTTCTGGGACCCCTATAATTCGAATGTTGGTGCATTTAATGTTGTTCCAGAGGTGTCTGAGACTATCCTCAATTCTTTTCATTCTTTTTTCTTTATTCTGCTCCACAGCAGTTATTTCCACCATTTTATCTTCCAGCTCACTTATCCATTCTTCTGCCTCAGTTATTCTGCTATCAATTCCTTCTAGAGTTTTTAAAATTTCAGTTATTGTGTTGTTTGTCACTGTTTGTTTGCTTTCTAGTTCTTCTAGGTCCTTGTTAAATGTTTCTTGTACTTTCTCCATTCTATTTCTGAGATTTTGGATCATCTTTACTATCATTACTCTGAATTCTTTTTCAGGTAGGTTGCCTATTTCATCTTCATTTATTTGGTCTTATAGGTTTTAACCTTGCTCCTTCATCTGTAACATACATTTTTGTTGTTTCATTTTTTTTTTTTGATGGGTGGGGCTGTATTCCTGTCTTACTGGTTGTTTGGCCTCAGCCATCCAGCACTAGAGTTTGCAGGCAGTTGGGTAGAGCTGGGTCTTGGTGCTGAGATGAAGGCCTCCAGGAGGCCTCACTCCAATTAATATTCCCTGGGGTCTGAGGTTCTCTGTTAGTCCAGCAGTTTGGACTCTGCACTCCCACCACAGGGGCTCAGGCCCAACCCTGGCCTGGGAACCAAGATCCTGCAAGCTGCATGGTGCAGCAAAGGAAAAGAAAAAAATGAGCAGTACAATAACAAAGCATAAAAAAGAAATAAAACTAGAGAGATAAAAAAATACATTAGGAAAAATAATAATATAATTGAAACAACTGCAGCTAGGTAAAACACAACCACAACAGAAAAAAAGAAAGAAGAAAAAACAAACAAAGGGTTAAGCCAAAAGGAGCAGAACACTAACAAAGTATAAAGAATAAAATAAAATTAGAAAAATAAAAAATTTATTAGAAAAAAGTAAAAATATAAATGAATCAACAACAACAAAGTAAAACAGAGCCCCAACCTAAAAGATGAAAAAAGAAAAAGAAAAAAAAAAGGCCAGAAAAGGCCTTGGCTATTGCGGAGCATAGCCTAGGTGGGGGTGGGGTGGGGTGGAACTTAGGTAGGGGTGAGGTTTAGGGTGGGGCAAGGCCTAGGCTTAGGACCTGCCCAGAAAGGGAGAGACAGCACGTCCAGAGGAAGGCTTCTGGAGTGTGGAGTTCTGGAGTTTGGAGGTAAGGCCCTGGGTAAGGATGTGTGTGTGGGGTTTAGGCCCAGCGGGGTCGGAGGGGTCTCAGAGGGGGTCTCCGAGTGTAGAGGTAGGGGCCTGGGGGGAGGGTGTAGGGGTGGGGCTTGGGTTCTGCTCAGCAGGAGGGCAGCTCCAAGGGCAAAGGATTAATTTAAGCCCAGGAGCCCAACAGGCTCCCTGGTGCCCAAGTGGACAGGGAAAGCTCTGGCCGTGCTCCCTTCTGTTCCTCCGCCACACCCCCCCCAGGGTCTCCTCCATCACTGCTGGACCCCTAACCGTGGGTGGGTCCCACTGGGTGTAGGAACTCCTCCCCTCCCCCAGCTGCCCCTCAGTGGTGCCTTCCCGGAGGTCTGGCCTTTACTTCTGCTCCCCCTTCCCTCCCTCCCACTCCCTCAGGATCCACGTGGTTGGAGGGGACCTTGGTGGGCAGAGAATCAGGCCTGGGATCTCAGCAGGCTCCGGGGGTCCAAGTGGACAGGGGAAATGCTGGCGATGCTCCCTTTTGATCTTCTGCGCTCCCAGTGTTCCCTGCCTTTTCCCCTCTGGGTGTGGGATCCCTTCCTTTCCCCCAGCCACCCCTCAGGGGAACTGGTCCCATCCCGCCTCCACTCCTCCTCCTCCCTCACTCCCTTCCATGTCCTACCCGGTAGCTGGGGGCTCCTCTTTTCCCCTTAGGTGTCTGTGGTCCCCCACCAGTGCCTGGTAGGTGCCCTAGGTGTCTATTGTGTGTTTATTGTATGCCCTGTTCTGTGCTAAGTGCTTGACACTCATGTACTTGCAAAAGCTCTCAGAGGTGGGTAATTGTCTTATTGTAAACCATTTTATAAGCATGCTCAAATCCTTTTGGTTATGGCAAGGGTTAAACAGACAAATATACAAATTAATCTCTCAGACTCATCTATCTTATTCATAAATTGAGAATAGTCACAGTATACAGTATAAATAGTGACACAAGATATTCCTTAACTCTTTATTGATCTGGTTTGCACAATGAACAGAACCTAACTGCATTCATTAGGGAATCCTCATATAACTGAATGTTACACCTTTTATTTAAACTTTTTTTTTTTTTTTTTTGCGGTATTCGGACCTCTCACTGTTGTGGCCTCTCCCGTTGCGGAGCCCAGGCTCTGGACGCGCAGGCTCAGCGGCCATGGCTCACGGGCCCAGCCGCTCCGCGGCATGTGGGGCCTTCCCGGACCGGGGCACGAACCCGTGTCCCCTGCATCAACAGGTGGACTCTCAACCACTGCGCCACCAGGGAAGCCCTATTTAAACCTTTTGATGAGAATCATGCAGCCTTCCAACTTTTAGAATTACTAAGGAGAAGGATTTCTTGAGACAAAATGTAAAAGAAAAGATAGGCATTAATTCGGATGAATTAGGGATGTCTTAATAAAATCTTAAAGTAATTCCAGGAAATAAAGGTACCCAGATTTTTAAAAGGCGTTCGCATAGTGAATGTTACTTGGTAAAAAGGAAAACATTACAAAGGTGATGCCTTTGGGACTCAATCCAAGAGAGCAAAGGCACCCACAAAACCTGGCCAGATTTGATGTAAACTAGAATTTAGAAAGGCTAAAAGATGTCTACCAATTCCAAAGAGGATCTTTCCATTTAAAGCGAGAGGATCGATATCATCAGCCACATTCAAACAGTACCAGGGCTTCTCAATCAGTTTGATACAGCAACGGGCATTTCGCCTTTCCTGGGTCCCTGAGGCTCAGTCTATTTCATTCCTTCATTTAGCGACCCACTCTCTAAAAGCAGGAAGAGGAGGTTTAAGGCTTAGAGGATAGGATGATACCTTTCCTCTTCACAGCCCCTGTTCTTTCTCCTCCAGCTGCAGCCCACCACTGGCTCCAGTTTCCATGGGTCTGCCAAAATTCTATTTGGGGAGTGGATATATGAATAGTCAGTTCTTAAAAAAAAAAGAAAAAATAAATATAAATACCCTGCATATGTGTATACTCAATGAATGCCAAGGAGATAATAATTTTACCTATCAGATTGGTCAATATTGAAAAGAATGATAATCCTCCATGTCCGTGTGAGTGTGACCGAAAAGCGACAAACTTTGCTGATTGGAGAGGACATTTTTTATCTAGAAGGTAGGTTGAAACTTGATGATAAACGTCTTGTAAAAATGCAAACTTTTTGTCCTAGAAATCCCATTTCTAAGAATTTATGCTCTGAGGTAATTGAAGAAGGCAAAATGCTTGACCATAGCAAGTAGTAGAGACTTAGCAAACAATTATATCTAAAGGTTTGAATGCTGTAAGGACCAAATTAAACGTCAGTTTTCCACAACTTGTTTATAATAGCCCAAACTTAAAAGCAATCTAAATGTCTAAAACTATGTGAATATGTTAACCAAATTAGAGTATAACCACCCAGCAGAACACTACTTATGTATAAAGTTGGGAATACTCTGCCCTACAGTTGTAAGCCTACATGAGAAAATGGCCTTAAATGACCTGGAAGGTGGTAGGTGTCAATTAGTGTTATTTTTTCTTCTTTTAAATATACACTCTCCTAGAGAGAGATGTATTATTAGGACTCTTCCCATTGCAAGCCTCAGAAACACCATTCACTTTACCTAAGTGGCTTAAGTAAAAAAAAAAATTCATTGACTCTCATGATTGGGAAGTGCAAAGGGCTGAACTTCAAGTGTGGATGGATCTAGACCTTTAAAAAACAACATTTGCAGCAACATGGATGGACCTAGAGATTACCATATTATGTGAAGTAAGTCAGACAGAGAAAGACAGACATTACATGATATCACTTATATGTGGAATCTAAAAAATGCTACAAATGACCTTATTTACAAAACATGAATAGAATCACAGACATAGAAAACAAACTTATGATTACCAAAGGGGTTAACAGGGCGAGGGGCAAGGTGGAGGAGAGATAAATTAGGAGTCTGGGATTAACATATTCACACTACTACATATAAAATAGGTAAACAACAAGGGCCTACTGTATAGTACACGGAACTATACTTAGTATCTTGTAATTACATATAATGGAAGAGAATCTGAAAAAGAATACTAACTGAATCACTTTGCTGTACACTTGAAACTAACACAACATTGTAAATTAACTATACATCAATATTTTTAAATGTTAAAGAAAAACCCACAGCTCTCTCTCTCTCCCAGCTCTGTTTCCTCCTTCCATTTGGCTTTATTCTCAGGCAGGGGCTTCCCATACTGTGGCAAGACATCCAGGTGTAAATCCTGCCAGTTTTGCAATCCTCTGTGAAATTAAATGACTCTCCCTCTGTGGTTCTACAAAAATCCTAAGTATGGCTCTTCACTGGCCCAGCGTTTGGTCACGTACGCACTCTGAACCAGTCACTGTGACTCAAGTCAGCCAGCCTTGGGTAAAGAAATCAAACCTGGAGCCAGGGGTTCTAGCACCTAAAACCATGCCCTGACAGTGAGGGATTTCCCTAAAGTGAAATCAGAATGTTGTATTCAGGAGAAGGGAGGCTGTATGCTGGACAAAAATATCAGATGTTCACTGTAGCAGATATCAAATCACCTCTTTACCTTTCTGACAGAACCTGACACATTGTCTTGAACACATGTACACAGAAGGTTCTCAATAAGCAGGTGTTATACTCATGTTTAAAAATTGCCAGAAGGCCACAGGAGTGTCCTTTATTTTTTTTCCCCCTGTAGGTGGGTGTCATTAGTACAGGTGTGCAAGCCCAAATGTTAACAGCAAACCCCATCTTGGCTCCCTTGTTTATCCCTACGGCACTATTGTAAATTGCTGCCATGAGAATACGGGTGTTCTTTAAAGTCTATTATCATCACCACCTGCTGGTTGCACAATATGTAATAATAAAGATCATCATAATGGAAGTCACGGAGTGCAGTAAATGCTTACAGCAGCCTCTCCAAATAGATATAAATAGTTAAAGATGAAAACATATTTTTACATGGACACATTTAAACCAAATCACAGTCATCTTTTAATAAGGACAGGGCAAACGCTTGCATCAATCTAACTAATTGCTAGGCTGACTTAAGTACATACATGTTCAATATAAAGGAAAATAATATTCCTGTATAGAGAATGCTCAAGGCAATACTTTTTTTTTTTCTTTCTTTTTGGAACATAACTTCCTTCTGTGGTGTATTTTCCTAGTAGTATAATGAGCCAATTTTAGGGGAGATGAAAGCAGGGAGAATGACAGGATTGGCTCTGAGGACTTCATTCTTGCAGATTTCCATCATTTCTACCATGGCATTCCTTTTGTTAACCTCAAAAGATCATGCATGATCCAGTTTGGGGCTGGATATTTTTGCTCCATTGCACAGCCTACATAATGAGCCATTTGTGTCATGAAGTTCTCGTCCCATCCTCCCACTCAGTATGATTTAATGTCTTCTTTAAGCATTAACCTTAGCAACCCTTACTGTGACCAGGAGGAAGGAATGCCCCTTTCTGGCATTTGTTGAAATTAAAGTCTGTGAGGCCTTAGACACTGAGTTCCGCCTTTTGGAAACAAAAAGCAAATAAACACACACACAAAGCCCAAACAAAAACCCTAGGAATGTTCTTTGTGCTAAAAGAAAGTCCTTCTGAGCCCCCTTTCCCCTTGTCCCCAACAATTCAATCACATTTTCTTCTATAGCAGCTGGTTGTGGCCTTGTGCCTAAGTTCTGTCTAGGAAAATAGAAAAGAAATAGGCATTTGCAACATCTGGGCTGTGTCCTTGAATGAAGCCCGCCTTTCTGTTACATTCTCCTCCTTCCCTCTGTCACAATGAAGATTTGGTGGTGAGCTGTTGGACCAGGCAGAGAAGGAAAGGCCCCAGCAATGGTGGAGCAACAGCCAGAACAAGCCTGGGTCCTGGTAGCATTGTAGAGCAGAGCTTCCTTATCGGGAATTATCAATTGAATTTATATGTAAATGAGAAATAAACTCTAATCTTCAAGCTTCTATGTTTCTTGAGGTCCCTGCTCCACAAAGCCCAGCTAATCACATAATAAAATCTATCATTAGGGCTTCCCTGGTGGCACAGTGGTTGAGAGTCCGCCTGCCGTTCGTGCCCCGGTCCGGGAAGATCCCACATGCCGCAAAAAAAAAAAAAAAAAAGAAGAAAAAGAAAGGAATTGAGACCTATTAAGCACTCAGTATTATTATTTTTTTTTTTTTGCGGTACGCGGACCTCTCACTGTTGTGGCCTCTCCCGTTGCGGAGCACATGCTCCGGACGCGCAGGCTCAGCGGCCATGGCTCATGGGCCCAGCCGCTCCGCGGCATGTGGGACCTTCCCGGACCAGGGCAGGAACCCGTGTCCCCTGCATCGGCAGGCGGACTCTCAACCACTGCGCTACCAGGGAAGCCCTCAGTATTATTATTGTTTAAAAATACTAGTGGAATTAATTTCAATCAGCACATACACTTGTCTAGTAGTACATAAAACATTAATGAAATTAATTTCAGATTGAAGATATATATGGCTGTTTAATATTCTTTCAAATCTTCATCAAGTAAAACTCTTCAAGTCCACATGAACAGCTAAATGGTGCATTTTGCTTTAAAGTTTGCCAAACTGAATATATCTAAACTTATTCCGCAGGGAAATCACTGTCTTGCTGTTTTAAGATGCAAATTAAGCAATGCTTACAAAGGATTCTTTCTCATCCACATTACCCAGATGTCAGCGTGGGTCACCTTGCCCTTAAGAAGTCTGACATCCTCCCAAGATTTCTTCACTTTGTAAGGTGCTTGGTGAACTTAGTTACATCTGGCTCTGGTTTCTGGCATCGGCCAGGGTTGTCCAATCTGCATCTTGCAGCTGGGTAGTTATCTCTTCGCTGTGCAACACTTTTCCCTGGATTTCCTCCCTCCCAAATACGACCCACATGTGAAGCTGTGTGTGTCAACTAGAGATCCACTGGCAGTGGTCAAAGGATCTGAAACAATCTAGCAGTTAATTTCAAACTGTATATTAGACAACCCTGTTCTTCAAAGCCCTCTTGGACATTTGCACTAACTTACAATACATCCCATCCAGACACCATTTTATCTGGACTTTATTTCCTTCTCTCTTATGTTTTCCCCGACTTAACTTACAGTTGCCTTCATGGACAGACTGGTTTAGTTTTCTCATTGTCAGGAGTATCTAATCCCTATCCTCAGGGCCACCTTTCCTTCTCTAAATATTTCATCACAATATTTTCCTAAAAATGAGTGTTCTTTCCCTAAAATGAACTCTGTTGCCTACTGACTACATTTGGACCCATCAGCTCTTCTCATGGGGGAAATGAAATTCAATCAATCTTATTTTGTGGTTAGATAGTTACTTTTTTGGTCTATGACTTCATAGCTTAGATTTTAGGAAAATTTTATGATGTTTTAGCTTCTCTTAAAAAATAGAATAGAATCCAGTGTAGTATATTGAAGTCTCAAACTGCTATTGCACTGTCTTAATATTATTGCTTTTCTTCCAAGTACAATCCTGCTTGTCAACTCCTCCTGCTGTCTGTATTCTCTGAAGTCTCATTTTCATGGGTGACAGAAGGTCTTCAAGATCTTGACCTTGAGTGCTCCGCTGTAGCTCCAGGCTCAGATTTCCTACATCTCTCATGTCCCAGGAATAGTGCTTGGTACCTCATCTGTTACTAACCACTAGCTCACCTTTTCCATTCCCTTATGCCCACTTCACCCACCTCCTTATCAAGCCTTGCTTCCATACACTTACTGAAATGCATTTATCACAACCACAAGATTCCCTGCTCTTTAAGCATTTTGGAAACATATTCGGTTTATCGCTTCCACGTCTCCTATAGTGGCTAGTACAAAATACCCTTCAATAAATATTTGTTTTAGTAAAAAGAATATAAGAAATATTTCTTTCAGTGCTAAAAAATATTTAAAGTATCAGTTTTTTAACTTGTGGAAGAATGAGATTTTTTTCTCCCTAGCAGATTCCCAGAGAATTCAAGACCAGATCCAAAGAGCTTCTGGTTATAGAATACTGTTCAAGATATACCTATTTTTCTCTTCTAGTCAAATTTAGGTGTTTATATAAATTTTTTGTGTTCTCATTAGAGCTTGAGATATTTCTTATATTTTCCTCCTCTTTTTCACTCGGCCCTCTGGAGGAAAAAGTCAGATTTAGGATAGAATGTTAAGACTGAGTTTTGAACTTGTTCAAAGTATTGGTCAATTTCTTACTTTTACCCCTTCCAGGGCCCTGTGATCTGTAGGACCCTATTAGCTCCTGTGTTCTTCCTTGAGTTCTGTCATGTTAGATTTAGGATTTTGGAGGACAGAGAATTTTAGAGGGTAGATTTTCTTTCCAGTGTTCTGGTGTATGTAGGAGTTTTTTAAATGACTTATTAAGATTTTATAAATCTTAATAAAGTTTTAATAACCTTAAAAAGGTTATTAAAATTAAGTATTTAATTGATAAAAGGTTTTCCTTATTTACTTACTTTTCCAGATGAGAATTAAAATAAAAAATTATTTTGTCAAATCCTTCACCAAGAAACACTCCCACATCTTCATGGTACCTTTGGAGACTGAAGTATGTCCCATTGTGCTTATAACCACTGAAACGCCCTCTGTCAGCCTGCAGTCCAATCATGAACAGCATGGGTGTTCTCAGGAGCTGTATATGTGAAGAACAAGGAATTATAACTCAATGTGTTTCATGGATATGCTGTCATTTATATCCTCATTTTTTGAAGCAGAAAATAACACATCTTTGCTGTAGGCTGTGGGATTTATAGGGACCTGCACAGGAATGCCTTTAAATGTTAGTCTTTGGACACTAGCTTGGGTTACTTTGTTCTTCTTCTTCCAGTTAGTCTTTTCCGAGGAATTCAGCTGGCACCAGACTCCCTTTCTTCTAAATTTCTATAGTTATTTTAGTCTACCACATAATTTAAACCTCAATTATATGCTTTTTTATGTTAATATTGTTATAATTATGTAGCACTAGGGGTTTTCATAACATTGGAATGAGAACAGAAAAGCTTAACTTTGAATGTTGGCTTACTATTTACTATTTGTTTAGATTTACCCAAATCGCATCCTCTCTGAACCTGTTTCTAGTGTGAAAAATGGGAACAAAAACTTACTTTGCTGTATTTTGGGAATGGTTTTATGTAAAAGCACCTTTTGCAAAGTATTCCCTAAATAAATATTAGCTATTATTATAAGTTACTTTTATTTTGTTTTTATCTCCTCCAATATAAATGTAAATGGTTACATTCAGCAAGTATTGTATGTATCAAAAAATCATGAAAGGTTTAAGATTTTACCATACTTGAAAACTAACTATTTAGTTTACCACTGTTTCATGGGTGCTAATAGAAGACCTGACACTGGGTCAGAAACAAAAGACAATTTATTATTGATAGCAATGGCAATAGACAGGATACCAGCTTTTTTGCACTAGTTCTCCAAGCCACAGTTCCCATAGAGAAGAGGGCCAGAAGGTGCCTGTAAACACAGCTCTTTACAAGACAGAGGCCCTGAGCTTAAGGAACTCAGTTCTTTTTAAAGAGAAGTGTGTCTGTGATTTGCTCCAGCAGAAGGGGTCTTCCAAAGCTGTAAGGAAACTTGCCCTTTGTCTGAGGGACATTAACTCTATATTTCAAGACTGTTTGCTACATGAACACCCTTAAAAATATAGCTGGGAACAAAGGGCAATCAGTGCCTTTCTCACAAGACATACAAGAAATGTCAGAGACTCATGGAAAATTTTCTTCCAACAATATGACTTGTGGGATATAATCAAAAGACAGTGTTAAGGTTTAATTAGTGAGTTTCAGCTATGATAGAATAATTGGGATTGGGTTTATTTCCCTATAGTAAACAACTAGAAAACTGGACAAAATACATGTGGAAATGGTTTTCATACACTGGACAACAGACAACAGAAGACTCTGGTTCCTGAAAGCAGAGAAATGAATGATGTGAGCCCTACAATTGCCCTGGGTTTCTGCTTAGAGGCTTTTTCTGGACCTCAGTGCAGCTGGGGAGATTCTAAACAAAACATGGCAGACTTGCTGTATTAAGAAGATAGAGAAAAGAGATCAGAGAAGCTGAAGAGCCTGGCATTTTTAGAAGAGTGTCCAAGAAAGGGAAGATAAATAGAGAGAAATCTCCAAAAATCTGCATAAGAGTCCCTTTTAGATGGTGGCTGAATATTATGCATGTGCATAGTGTAAACCCTGAGACTAGGTCAAAAAAAAAAAAAAGATTGAAAAGCTGTAAGATAAATACGTCATAGAATGGGAGATATTCTAGTTAACCACCAGATGAGAGAGTCCTTGTTAAACACCTGAGCCATCAGTAGAGACCCCAGAAAAGCCATGCTTTAGTAGTGTGGCTAAACTACCATTAGACCAAAGCTACTCCAGATCTTCTCTTAAAAACTTGAAAACAACCCTCAAAAGGATAGCTTGATCACAGTAACTTAATATCTGCTGGAACAAAAGCCAATGTTCTTTAAGAAATACAATAAAATCCAGAACTTGAAAACATAAAAATCACAATCTAATAAAAATTTACTACACATACAAAGGAGCAGGACAATGTGACATATGAACAGGAAAAAATAGAAACAATGTAATATATTACTAGTCAAAAGAAACATATCCAGAAATGACAGAGATGAAGGAACTAAAAGAAAAGTACTTTAAAGTATCTATTTAAAAATGTTCAAGAATTGAAAAGAAAGCATAAACATAATGAATAGAAAAGTGAAAAATATTAAAAAGTTCCAAATGAAACTTCTAGCTAGAGATGAAAAATACAATCTCTCAAATTAAAATTTCACTTTAAGAGATTAAAAGCAAGCTAGAAACTGTGAAAGAAATGATCAGTGAACTTGAAAATATAACTGTAGAATCTATCCAAAACAGAGCAAAGAGGAAAAAAGGGTTAAAACTTTTAGCAGAGCCTCTGTAACCTGCGGGAGGCAACATATGTAATTGGAAACCCAAAAGAGGAGAGAAAGAAAAAATATTTGAAAAAACAATAGCTTAAAATTTCTCAAATTTAATACAAACTATACACCTACAGATTCAAGACTCTCAACAAACCTAAACAGGATAAACACAGAATTTTGAAAACTACTAATAAAGAAAAAAATTAAAAGCTACAAGTCAGAATAAAAGATACATTATATACAGATTAAGGTTAAAAATTGGCACATTTCTTTTAAAAAAATTTTTAGTTTAATTTTATTTATATTTTTATACAGCAGGTTCTTATTAGTTACCCATTTTATACATATTATTGTATTCATGTCAATCCCAATCTCCCAGTTCATCACACCACCACCACCCCACCACCACTTTCCCCCCTTTGTGTCCATACATTTGTTCTCTACGTCTGTGTCTCTAAAAAATTATCACATTTCTTGTCTGAAACTATGCAAGACAGAAAATCTTTAAAATGATGACAAAATAAAGTTAACCTAGAATTCTACAGCCAGTAATTATATATTTTAGAAATTAAAGGTAAAATAAATAATTTTGCCTTTTAAGATTCAAAAAAGTTGGGAACATCATCCCCAGTAAACTTGCACTATAAAAAATATTAAGTAAGGTACTCCAGATAGAAGGAAAATGATATTAGTTGGAAATTTATATCTATACAAAACAGAAGAGCAGTGGAAATAGTAAATAAGTGGGTAAATGTAAGAAAAATTTATTTTATTTTAAAAATTTCTCTAAAATATAATTGACTAGAACCTCCAGTACAATATTTTGTAGTTTTCAGTGTACAAGTCTTGCACTTCTCATTTAAATTAATTTCTAAGTATTGTATTTAGTGTTATTGTAAATGGAATTGTTTTCTTAATTTTATTTCAGATTATTTATTGCTAGTGTATAGAAATACAAATTATTTTATGTAATATAACATATATGTAATCATTTTATCCTCAAATAGAGATAGTTTCCTTTCCAATCCCACTGCCTTTCATTTATTTGTTTTTTGTTGCCTAATTGCCTAATTGCTTTAGCTAGAAACTCCAGTACCATGTTGAAAAGAAGTGGTAAGAGCAGAATCCTTGTTCTGTTCCTGTTCTGAGGGGAAAGATTTCAGCTTCCACTATTAAGTATTATGTTAGCTGTGGGTTTTTCTCTAGATGTCCTTTGTTGGGTTAAGGAAGTTTCCTATTCTGTTTCTGGTTTGTTGTGTATTTTTGTCATGAAAGGGTATTGGATTTTGTCGAATGTTTTTCTGTACCTATTGAGTTGATCGTATGTTGTTTGACTTTTATGTTAATATGGAGAATTGCATTAATTGATTTTCATATGTTGAACCAACCTTGCATTCCTGATGAAGCTCACTTGGTCATAGTGTATTATCCTTTCTATATGCTGCTGGATTCAAGTTGCTTGTACTTTGTTGAGAAATTTTTATTTATATTCATAAAGGATATTAATCTATAGTTTTCTTTTCGTGTGATGTCTTTGTCTGTTTTTAGTATCAAAGTAATATTGACTATATAGAATAAGTTAGAAACTGTTACCCTCTCTTCTCTTTTTGGAAGAGTTTGTGAAGAATAGACATTAATTCTTCTTAAAGCATTTGGTAGAAATCACCAGTAAATTCATCTGCTCCTGGGCTTTTCTTTGTGGGAAGTTTTGTGATTATTAACTCAATTAACAAGTTTACTTGTTATAAATCTATTCAAATTTTTTATCTCTTGAGTCATTTTTGGTAGTTTATGTCATTCTACAACTTTGCCCATTTTATCTAGGCTATCTAATTTCTTGGCATATAATTGTTCTATACATTCCATATTTCTGTGAGGTCAGTGGTAATGTCCTTTCTTTCAGTTATGATTTTAGTAGTACTGGGTTTCTTGAATTGTTTTGCTCCCATGGCTTATTAGATACCCTTCCACCCAGTCCTCCTATTTATGTTTATTCCTTTTAAGTGTCTTTTCATAACTTCTCTTTCTTTGTTTGCTTCCTAAATAATGGTGCTCTCCAGGACTCTGACTAGACTATCTTCTACTCGCGTTCTGCAAGCTTTCCTGACTCAGTATCTTCTACTGCCATGGTGTAAAATACTACCTATATATTAATTCTCAAGGCTTTATTACTAGAAGAAATTTCTCTTCCGAACTCTAGACAATGTCTATAGCTGGAATATTTACCTTAATGTGCTAAAGTCACCCCAACATGTCCAAAAGTAAAGGTACCTACTTCTCCTCACACTAAACTTGGTCTGTGTTACCTAATCCAGTGAATGGTGTGACCATCAATCCAAGCACCTAAGACAAAGTCTTAAGTTTCACATAATTTCTCATACAACCCAATCACCAAAATCTAATGATAGTAACTCCTTATATGTCTCTTAATACACCTAATGTCTTTTATGCCTAAAATTTTCTCCATTTAACTTCCCTAAAGTGTGTTTGGTAAACACATTCATTTTTGGATGCAACACCTCATTTTTCTCTTTCCAATTCCCCAGATAACATTGATCACTCCCTCCTTTCAGCCCACATTTTATCCTAACCTCATTTCAGTCTTTTTAATACTTTATTGAATGTATTGAATTACATGTATTTGTCTCTCTTCTATAATGTAAGATGCTCAGGGGCAGAGGATTTAATTCACCTCTGCATTCTTATCTGGGAATAACAAATGCTTGAAACACATTTGTTGAATGAATGAATGAATGAATGAGTCAGTGAGTGCAATATTGCTAGATCTCAGTCCTGTCAGGCTAGCAAGTAGTGTATCAGGATGTCAAAGGGATTGGAAGGAGGGCATTCAAACTGAGGGAACAGAGTGAGCAAAAGCTCAGAGCCATGAAATCATATGGAGTATTGTAGGAACTACAAGTTTAGAAAATTGATCATGGAAAGAAAGTGAGTAATCAAAACATGGTCTTCTGCACCATATTGAAAGCTTTGAACTTTATTCTAAAGGCAGTGGAGACATGATTCAAGGAATTGTATTTGAGGTCCTCCAGAACATGTCCTAGAGGAGGGCCATCCATCTTATACTCAAATCACTAAAACCATCCCTTTCTTTAAAAGCTATTATTTGCATATTATAACAACCAAAACTTGCTAACCATAAAATTCCTGAAGCAGAGGGTGCATATTCTAAAAATATATTATTTCAATTGTGATAGAACTAGACATCACTGCTTATTGTTTATTGTTAGCTGAATCTTGTAAATCTGAAGTAGATGTGAAATTGAACACATTTGCCTTTCTTCTCTTTCTGGACACCAACTCCTCTACAGATGCATATAATTTTCAAACTTCATTGTCAATGGTTCCTGATGAAATCACATCTTCCATCATCTCAAACTTATCAAAAACTTGGTGCTTGACTACTCAACATGAAGCTGTGCATAATTTTGAAAATAATGTTTATATAGCCACTAAATTATTTATAACTGCCAGGGATTTTTTCTTTTTTGTGTGTGTTTAAAAAACTCTTGAAATACCTTCTTTTCTGTTTACCTATCCTTGTATCTATCTACCCACCTACCTACCTATTTACCTATATACCCATTCATTCATTCATTCATTCATTCACAGAGGAAAGAATTAACCTAGAAATGTTCTGGGTGTCCCAGGAAGAATGTCATCTTGGAATTTTTTTAAATGTCCATCTATCTACTCTTGGGCCATCATTGAACAATAGCAATGGGAGGAATCCAGTACAATCAGCACCCTTGACATTTAGAAAAACTGAGATCTGAAGAGGTAGAATGGTTTCTCTGGGATAAAGCAGTAATTGTGGAGAAGAGCTTAGGTTGGATGGCCAATATCCTTCTCCATTGCTATGTTCATTTCACTAAACAGTAGAATGATTTTAACTGTATTATGTTCCATTTCAAATTCCATAACTTTACAACAGCTCCAGAAGAAATAGAGGGAATTCCAAAGAAAAGTAAACAGAATGAGGGTTTTTTTAAAGGGCTAATTTAAAAGAATCTAATTATTTCTTTTGTATTTTGTATTATAAAGTTTGGGTCAATTGCTTAACACTCTTCTAGTATATGAACAACTTAAGGCAGCAGCTCCCTGGCATCTAAGCTGAGGTTAGAACAAGAAGAAATGAACCTCATATCTGGGGATCTGGGCTACAAGTAAAGAGCTTTGTCACGTAAGAGTTGGAGAAAATACTAAATTTTTAAAGTAAGAGCATAGAAGTCCATTCTTTGGAGGTTTTTACAGAAGAACAGGTTACTATATCACAATCATGCAGCCCTATGCAGAAGGAGAAAGCTGGATTTGGATGACATCCTGAAGACACTGATTTTATTATTTTATAACATTGCCAGCTGAAAAGAGTAAATTCCCATGTAGCAACTTTCAGACAACAGCTGAGCTATGACTAAAGTTATGAAATACTGCCAATAGATTGCAACCCATCTTATTAAATTTTAAAATATTATTATTTTAAATTAAACACTTTTTAACTTAAGAAGATAAAATATCAGCATCAAGTTGGTAAAATACATAAAATAAACTTAACTTTCTCTTTTAGTTTTTAGCCTTTGTATATTTCAAAGACTGAAATAATGAGGTGGTCACATGTAGGATTATAAAAATATATGAGAAAAATAAAAGTAATTCTAATAATTGTAAGTGGCATGTTACTATTTACAAAATGCCCTCATATATACAGAATGTGTTTTTAGTCCACACAGGTACCCCATACGGCAGGTGGGGCAGATACTATCCTCATTTTCTAGGTGACAAACAGGATCAATGTAACAATGGTGATTTTTCCAATTCCCAGGGTAATAAACCATTGAGTTGCTACATCCCAAAATCTTTATATTCTAAATAATTTACTGGTTCTTTAAGGCAGATACTCCCAGCCAATTAGGTGATCCTTGAAATTTAAAATTAATTCTATATTTTTGAAATATTATGTAGGCTCAGTTAGATTCAACAAGATTTTTGAAGACACCTACTCTTTGGGAGATACTGGCATTATAAAGATGAATAAGATACAGTCCTTGCCATCAAGAAACCAGCTGTGTAAAAGGGGGAAGAGATGCACGTACACTGTTATTGCATCTCATGGTGAGCAAAAAAAAAAAAAAATGAGGGAAATACATAATTTTGGTGGGGAAATGAGGTTTTTGTAGAAAGATTTACAGAGGAGATGACATTTGATGTGGTTACTTGAGACTAAGAAGGATGTCACAGGCAATAAAGTATATAGTTTTCCTTCACCAAGGCAAGAAAAACTTTTATGAAAAGGAATTTTAATGAAGGGAAATGATTTTATCACCTACAAGGGAAACATAGCTGTAAACAAAAGGTCTCCTGACTTCAACTCTAGATGAATTTGCTTAACATCTATCACAGGGCTTTCTTTGGATATTGTCTCTTTCTTATCATCCTCCATCTGCAAATTCAAGGTGCTAGGGTCTGTACTGAGTATTTAAATTGGTTTAAAGAAGAATTCCCTTTATTACTAGAGACAGTGTCAAGTGCAGAAAGAAGAAAGCTTTTGGGGGATTGGAATCCTGTTGCATGAAGAAATGTAGTTGGAATCGTTTGTAACAATGGAAGAAACTTCTTGAAGAGGCACGGGGCTACCATACTTCAGAATGAGCTCAGACATGTTATTCAGGTTTTAAATGAGAAGAAATAAGAATCTGTTGAATTTAAATGTCATGACCTTAAGTAGAACATTTAAACTGGCACAACCTGCTTGAATAGTCTGGAGTACACACAATGTCATTGGGCAGTGTCATCCCAAGAAGAACAGTCCTCTCTCCCACCTGCTTTCTGGGACACACCCAAGAATCTCCTCAGATTCTTACTCATGTCCAAGGAGCCAACTCAGATTGCCCCTAATTAGATGAGGTGAAAAGAAGATGGGCCTATTTGAGGCTGAAGGAATCCGTCTTTACTTCCCATACGAGGTCACCCATACATCCTGCTTACCTATAATTGCTGTCACTGAACCCAGAGACAAGGGGGCACGACTTAAACCCATAGTATAAAGATATATGCCCTCTTCCCACTTGTTGCTGGTACCATTAATAAGGCCAAATCTTGTTGTTGCCTCCTAAAATCCTAGCAGTCCTGGCTCTGCAACTACAAGCTTAAACAGTCCCTGGCACCCACTTGCTGTGGTTGTGAATGCTAAAGCCACAGCTTGGTGTGGTGCTTCCACTAACCTTGGCTGCCCTCAGAAATGTGGCTCCATAGCAGTCCTGTGCTCAGGTCACTGCCACTGAAATAGAGCTCTGCTCAGTATGTAGCACTTCCTTACAGTGTTTAGAAGGCGGCTCCTTTTCTCTGTGGCACACTAAGCTAGGAGCATTCTGGATCAAAACTGTCCTGGGTTCCGTGGGTTCCACAGCCCAGCCACTTCCCCAGTACAAGTTGACTCTAGAATGGCTGTGCCAGAGATGTTCATTTGTGCATCTCTCTTCTTCCCAGGTCTTGGATGCCAGGCTTCTCTACTTGTACACCATCATGGTAGATTCTGTCTCAGTTGAATTCTATCTGTGACCCCATCTCCCTTTCTGCTTGATCTTAAACAGGGTCACCTCAGGTGAATCAGTATGTTTTAATTCCTTTGGATTTTTATGAAGAAGTTCTCAGTCCTTGTCCTCCTTAGAGTACCCCTATAATCTTATGTAAGTTCATTTATCTACTGCTCAGAAATTGCAAATCCTGTATGTAAGTGGCCATGTCAGGATTAAGTTAGAGGCCATCCACACATTAAATGTCTTTTTATAGACTAAAGAGTTGGTTTCTGTAAATCTCTAATGAACTACAAGTTATTTTTAAAACAACTGGGATGTGTGTGTGTGTGTGTGTGTGTGTGTGTGTGTGTGTGTGTTAGCACAGAAAAGGAGAGAGGAGGTCAGCTCAGAGTTCCTAGTTCTGGCTGTGTCACTAACAGCTGTTGACTTTGATTAACTCACCTAAAAATCTCTGTGCTTCACTTCCCTCACGCAGAAAAAAGAAGAGGTGGAGCTACATAGTTGCTCTAGTTACTTCCAGCTTTAGATAATTCTATAATTCTTTTCAATGATCTAAACATAATTTTAGGCAAACACACCCTTGTGTGTTGTTCCGGAAGCTTCATTCCTGACCATTATGTTCATTTTTGGTCATCAGCTTGATTGAGCCAACTCCTGATTACCCATTCACAGATACTAGAGGATTACCCATGGGTGGTCTGGCTCTTCACAAGCAATAGGTTAGATTGGGGGCTGCTCCAGGGCCCACCACAGGCCAGATTCATCCAAATACAGAGCCAGAAAAAAGGCAGCCTCCACAGGTTGATGGAGCCCAGGGCAAGGTACTCCCAGCCCTGATTCAGAATGTTCACGTCAAACTGCCTAAAAATTGTTCACAAATTCCTATGGCAACCTAACAAAAAGGAATCGGAATCGAAAGAAGAGGGAAGGCTTCGTGAAATTCCTCTAGGCCCTGGACAGGGGCTGGTTTGCGAGACTGTCATAAGACCAAAGGCAAGGGTGTAGCCCTTTTGTAAACTTACCCTGCACTGTTTGTGTTTTCCTGATGTATGGTGCTCACGTCAAATCAGAAATGAATACAAGCCTTCACCCTCAGACACAACGTGAGTGTTTTGGGAGGTTCCAAACATCTTTGGTTTGTTTTTCAATTTTAATAAGTTCAGTACTTCCTGGGTTTGGCCAGGCCAGACACACCACAGGACGTTTCCAGCCTGAAACCAGAAAGCGTGCAGGCACTCACAGAGGAGACTGGTGCAGCAAGCTTTCCATCCCACTTGCCAGACCTAAAAACATCTCGTGTGGTTAGCTGACTCGTGGTTATACCTACCCAGAGCACATAATATATGAAGGGAGATGTTATGTATTGGCTAAGTCCTAGTGCCCTATGCGTGCTCTAGCCCCCGTGTATTCACTACTCTTCATAACATTTCTAGGAAGGAAGGAAGACTGGCCTTTTCATTAAGGAGATGAATGTGAGCATTTCTTGACAGCAAGGACAATGTTTCCATGTTCAATTTACTATTAAAAGAACTCCAGTAGTAATTGCTGTTGATGAAGAGGAAATGGAGGTACTGACGTTTTGAATAATCCAGTTCAGTGTTGTGAGTCACCTATCCACAGTATTCAATTCAACAACTATTTAATTGAATGCTACTGCCTGAGTACCAGGATAATTACAGACACTGTGGAGGATTAGAAACTTGTAAAATTTTAGGGCTTTGAGAACCAAGTGGTCATCCAGGAAACCACGGCACAGTGTCTGGCCTCAAAGACATTACGCTCTGGCTTGGGAGACAATACTGACTTTCAGGAATGCCATGGCAAAATCAAAGGTGCAGGACAGGTGCTTCCTGTAGCCACCAATCTGCTTATCCACATCCCTTCACAGCTAAGCTTACTTCCAGAGAAGAGTGTACCGACAGTCACTCCTTTCTTCTTCCCAGATTCTGGGAGGAATACCCAAACCTTCTAACTGTTAAGTTAAAAATGGCCACTTTTCTGCATCTGACTTGCCCTCTCTGTAGCATTTGATACTCTTGACAACTCCCTTCTGGAAACTCTCCACATGTCCAATGATCAGTGTATTGTCTCCCCTTTCTTCCTCACTTCCCAGCAATCTACTAAACAGATCTTCCTGCATTCTCTGTCTTAGTAAAGAACATCACCATCTACCCAACTGGTCAAGCCAGGAATGCTGGTAAGTGGAAGATTTGAGGGAGTGGAGAGATTACTCACTGGTTATTCTTTTTATTCACCCTCATGTCTAGTCAGTCCCAAAATCTTATAGGACTTTCTTTATTAACATTATATGTGTCTCTTCCTCTGGTTCTCAACACTATTGCATAGGCTCAAGCCTTTGTTGTATGTTGCCTATATTATTGAAGTATCTATTATTAATCTGGCTTTTGGCTCTTAGACTTGTGCTCTGTCAATCCATCCTGCAGGCTACCATCAAATTTTCTTCTTGCAAAAAAAACTGGAAGCAAGTTACTCCCCCATTTAAACTTGACTCCACGTTCCTGTAGGAAAAACTCAAAATTCGTAGCATGACATACAAAAGCATTCGTGATCCCGACCCTGTTCACGTCTTCCACCTTCACCCACACCCTTGTCATTCTCAATGACTTGTGGTTCTGGGACCACATGAGTGCTCTTCCACACCTCTGTGCTTTTGTTTACCTTTCCAAAACTTACCTTTCTATCCCTAAGAATCCTCCTTTGCATTTTAATCTGCTTTGTCCATACCTCTATCATAGCACTTACCAAGCTGTACAACTTTTACAAAAGCAAGGATTAAAACAAACAAAACAAAACAAAACAAAAAAAACCAAAACAACAAGGCATATTTGGGAGACCACAATTAATTTTACTTAGTTGAGCTCAGGGCCTTGGCAGCCCTGGAAGGTATGGAACATGAAATGAAATGGGTAGTCATTTACAGATTTTAATTAGGGAAGTTAAGTGATCAGACTTGCATTTTAAAACCTTATTCCAGTTGTGTGTAAGATGCATGGGAAAAAGGACATAATTACTAGAGACTGAATGAGTGCAGGCAATGTGGCTAAAAAAAGGAAAAGAAGTCATTCCAGAGATATTTATACAGTAGAATTAGCAAGTCTGACGGATTGATTAAATGAAGTGGAGAATTTATCTATTGATTCAATGATTATTGAACACTAAGAATTGTTGCAGTTCCTAAAAGTACAAAAAAATTGTAAGGCAATGTTCCCACTCTTGTAGAAAATCATCATTCTGCAATACAAAGTCCAAAAGTAGACTCAAGTATAGATAGGAGTTTAGTAAATGATAACCTTTGAGTTCTTTAATATGTAGCTTTAGAACAACTGACTATTTACGGAAAACATATATAAAGCTATATTTTCCTGCTGGAGAGGGTGCGGAGAAAAGGGAACCCTCTTGCACTGTTGGTGGGAATGTAAATTGATACAGCCACTATGGAGAACAGTATGGAGGTTCCTTAACAAACTAAAAATAGAACTACCATATGACCCAGCAATCCCACTACCGGACATATACCCTCAAAAAGAGTCATGTACCACAATGTTCATTGCAGCTCTATTTACAATAGCCAGGACATGGAAGCAACCTAAGTGTCCATCAACAGATGAATGGATAAAGAAGATGTGGCACATATATACAATGGAATATTACTCAGCCATAAAAAGAAATGAAACTGGTTATCTGTAGTGAGGTGGATGGACCTAGAGTCTGTCATACAGAGTGAAGTAAGTCAGAAAGAGAAAAACAAATACTGTATGCTAACACATATATATGGAATCTAAAAAAAAAAAAAAAATGGTCATGAAGAACCTAGGGGCAAGATGGGAATAAAGACGCAGACCTACTAGAGAATGGACTTGAGGACATGGGGAGGGGGAAGGGTAAGCTGAGACAAGGTGAGAGAGAGGCATGGACATATATACACTACCAAACGTAAGGTAGATAGCTAGTGGGAAGCAGCCGCATAGCACAGGGAGATCAGCTCAGTGCTTTGTGACCACCTAGAGGGGTGGGATAGGGAGGGTGGGAGGGAGGGAGACGCAAGAGGGAGGAGATATGGGGATATATGTATATGTATAACTGATTCACTTTGTTATAAAGCAGAAACTAACACACAATTGTAAAGCAATTATACTCCAATAAAGATGCTAAAAAAAAAAGAAAGTTATATTTTCCCATACACTACTCATCAAACTCAGTTCCAAATAAACTGAATGTAAAATGTGGAATAATAAAAACAATAGAATAATCCTAAGTCAATATGTATATAAATCTCTGGCATTTAAACCTTTCTAAACAAAGCACCAGAGACATAAACCATATAATGAAGGGCAATAAATTTGACTACATAAAAATGAAAATATTTTATCACAAAAACACAGCAATAGAGAATTTGTTGCAACATAAAGGTAAAGAATTAATATGGTATAGAAACTTTTGTTACAACATTACATACTTGCTTTTGATTTGGCCTGTTCCAAAGGCTCTCAGGAGAAAAGCCTGAGGATCTGTTTGATTGCTTACTTTTATGAGGTTGTAATTGAGTACCCCCAAAATGGTAAGAGCTTTGACCAAAGAACTCCAGAAACTATTCAGAGGAAGAGACTGGAGTCCTCATTACACTCTTTCGGAGAAAGAAAACTGCTTGAGCCTAATCAAACATTTCTACTCTGAAGTTTTCCACTGATATACTTTTGTTTTCTGATACTTAGTTTTAGGAGACAAATAATTTCCATCTATCCAATAAGCAATTAATGAGAACCTATTATGTTCTAAGGCACTGTACCAGATACTGTGCTTTACTCAGTACTATCTTCTCAAAGATGAGTAAGACAATGCCCTTGTCCTCAAGAATTACATGGACAGACATTTAAAGAAGAAATAATACTTACAATGAAATCTACCTTTTTTTTTTTTTTTTTTGCAGTACTCGGGCCTCTCACTGTTGTGGCCTCTCCCGTTGCGGAGCACAGGCTCCGGACGCGCAGGCTCAGCGGCCATGGCTCACGGGCCCAGCCGCTCCCCGGCATGTGGGATCCTCCTGGACTGGGGCACGAACCCATGTCCCCTGCATCAGCAGGCGGACTCTCAACCACTGCGCCACCAGGGAAGCCCAGAAATCTACCTTTACTGATAGTGAATGCATTTGAATTCTTCCATGATCCCAACCTGGCTGGGTTAAGCACATTGTGGAGGACACGGGGGAGGGAGAGAGAACATTTAACAGCTCTAACACAGACTTTCCTTTTTGGTTAGATGGAGCCTCAGTTTTCAGGGCTGTCAGCACAACATCTTCTAAAATGTCACATTCCCTTTGCATGATGTTTAAGAGGCAAAGGGATGTAGAATTAATAGAGGAAGAAAGTGATGCTTATTAGTTTGAATAAGGTCATCTGAGTCACTCTGCAGGATCCTTAAAGAAGAGAACAGACCCACACTAGTCAATGGAGTCAAACATTTTGGTGAGTAAATATACAGAATGTTATGTTTTCCTCAAGTGTACCTTTACATGATAAACCCTAGAGACTTCCAATTTTTGACTTGAGTACATGAAACATATACTATGGCAAGAAGGCCATAACCATCTCCGTGCAGGTGTCTCCCTGCCACCCAAACTGCACATTCCTCACCCCATCCACACCTGCCAACTTCTTTTCTTGGTTTCTGTTTGCCAGGTTTGCCCCCTCCCCCTACATCTGATTTTCAAATGTCTTCTGAGCCTTCTTGTTTGGGGATTCTTCTCCCAGATTCTTTTTAAAAGGTTTTTTTGGGGGCCGGGTGAACTTTTGACCAGCTTCCTTGCAACTTCTTTACCTCATGCCCTCCCCACTCTCCTCCCTGCCCCATTCCCACACTGCTACATCATCTCCAAGGTTGTGTTCTACAAACATATTTTGAAATTTCCCTCTTTTACTCTTCATTCAAAAATTCCCTCAAGACTTACCACTTTCTGAGACAAACTCTCAGAATGTTTGGTAAAGTAAAGCAAAACCAAATTAAAAAAAAAAACCCAGCCATTCAGGGGCTACTACAAATCTTTCAAATGAGGAAAAGGGTCCAGACTGCAACTCATTCCTTAATTGGCTTCATAGCTAGATGCTGTACAGAGACCTGTAAACAGCAATTAGGAACACATACTGTGCTTCGTCTCCCATTATCTCTCCACTCCCTTCCATATCGGAGGTAAGCTAAGGACACAGATTCTGGGATGCTTGTGGGTTCTTTCTGACCCTCAGTGATTATTAAATAGCATATTTGGGTAAGGTTTTTTCCCCTGCATTGTGGTTTATGTGATTAAGTGATGTACTGCATAATGTTCTTGCAACTCCAACTGGCTAACATATTTTCACTATTTATGTATATTTATTTTTTATTTTTCTGCAAAAAAGAAAAAGAAAATGTGGTATTTGAAAAACAGAGATTTGTTCTCCCCTTTCTTTTCTTCTTTATAAAGATTTGACAAAATCTTGAAAGTTCTCAATGGGATATTTTTCCAAGAGACCGCACCTCTGTAAGTTATCAGAGGGAAACTATCTTTCTATAGTAAATCATCCTACACCCACTGTGCCAGGGAATCAGGCAGACTTTCCAAAGTTTGCTGATGGGCAAATACAAGGGGGAAAAGAGAGGGAGGAAGAGGAGAAGGAAATGAGGAATGAGAGGAAAGAGAAGGAAAAAGGGGCAGGGGGGGCAACAATGATGCAGTTGTGTATTGAATGAGTCTGAGTTAGTCTAACATCTTCCTTCACATGTTGGCTCCTGGGTTGGAAAGGTGGTCAGTTTCCCATCTTGCTCTCAGCCACAGTTTTGCTTCACATTATAACTATTACTTTTGTATTTTGAATTTAAAACAACAGTGATGCTAAATATTTTGACACTGAGCTTTGAAAAAATAGAAGACACAGCTGGAACATGGCTTTTTTTCACAACCGTCAATTTGTATGATTCCCAGCACAATTTAAAGTGGTTTAGATTCAAAAGGGTAAGTGTTCAGATAAGCATGGTCCACTTCAAAATATGCTTTAAAATATGCAGATTTAATTGTAAGAAAAAGACCTCCTCAAGGTGGTATATTTTGCACGAACATTGAAACAAAATTGAGCATGGACTCACTCTTTTGGCTTTGTTTTCTAAGACTATTGAAGAAAAGAGAGCTTTGCCAAAACTAAACAAAACACAGAACCATTCCTTTGAACCTGAGAACTCTCCAATGCCCAAATATGATTAAAACCCATCTTGGTTAAGCCCTTTCGATCAGTGCGCTTGTTGTAAAACCTGTTTAGAGTCCCTGGCAATTTTATGGTCTTATCTGTGTGGTCCTTTTCTTTAGAGAATATTCAGCATGATGTCGTCCTGCTAGAGCTCAACTAAGTGCTTACGGAAGATGTGATGTAGAGAGCTCAAAGCAGTTTGAGAATGATGCCACAAATGCACCCATGTCCCCAGTAAACCCGATCTAACTTGCCTTCTTGTCTCTCTACAAAAGAGACTTTTTGAGAAGAGAAAGGGAAAGACGGGAAGGAAGTTAAGTAACTTCAGAACAGCATAAAGAGATATACAAATGCTTGGCGTTTTTGGAATTTTCTTTATTAAAGGCTCTAATTGAATTTCTTTGACTGCAGTTGAGAGCCATGTCTAGAGCACACTGCGGATCTGTTACTTTCACATTCTATTTATATGTCTATGAAGTAGATCATTGTAATGAATACAGATGGGCAATAAGTACAAAGTTATTGCATAATTTTTCAAAATTTTATGATTGCTTTTCCTACTTCCTCTTAGAATAATGGCCTCTCTGTGTAGCCTGGAGACCATTCACTATATCTTTAGTATGTTTCACCATTTCAGCAGATTTTAATTTATTAGAGACATACAAGAAGTGGTGTGTAAACAATCCACAGAATGAAACTGATTTGTAAGACATGGACAACCTGAACCAATATTAAGTTACTTCTGAGATCGCTTGGTGAATTCAAGTGCATATGAATTTTTCCCCCTTCATCCCCTCCCTGCCTGCTTCTTGATTTGGCAAAGGTTGGGACTTTGGGACTGGAGGGAAAACCAAATTAAAGCCACCCACCAGCCCATAGCAAACAGAACAGAAAATGTCAGTCTTATGATGGGCTGTGTAACAAGATGGAAAGTTTCTCTACGGCTTTGCGTCTCTAAACCAGGTTTCGCCAAAGATGCAAAGCTGCCAGGTCTGAGTAAACAAACACGGCTTTACAAGATGAGGTATGCTAATGGCTCCTCCATCATCTGTGGGATTGCTCTCGATGGAAAATGACTGACCCTTTACTTTGTTCAGTTCCTATTCCTTTTGCCTTATTACTGTTTTCTCTTCACTTGAACTCCTCTCTAGATATGATCACAATGGGAAAAGTTGTCTGACGTGACAATTCCAGGGCCTGCTGAACTGAGCGTCCTTCAAGAGCCATCCTTAGTCGAGCTGTGTCCAGGACTGTGGTCTTTGCCTCCAGGATCTTTCTTCCAGGTTAGGCTTCCCATTGACTTTGAACTCACAACTGAAGTGAGTTTGATCAACTGTATATTTACTGCTCTAGACCTGAGCATGATGGATGAGGGGGTCATATACTATGGAAGCTCCTTAGAAAAAATGATTGACTCTGCCTGAGAGCACAGGAAAAGGCTTCCTGGAGGAACCACATTTGCACTCATCCTTGACAAGCTAGTTGAGGCTGTAGAAACCAGAAGCCAGAATATCATAGTTGATGGACAAGCATATGCTCATTATGAATCATCAAACAGACAGAGCTTAAAAGGGTGTGTGTGCTTTGATGGAGATACTTATTTTCTATGAATTTGCCATCTTGCAATTTTAAATATGAATATTCACATAAAAGGGGAATAAAATATGGAAAGCTAGAATTAATCACAGAAAATATGTGATGTCCATATTTCTCTTGGCTTAAAGGGAACAGTTTAACTCTACAGTGAAAAGAATTTAAATTTTTAATTTAACAAGATTTTATGATATAGACTTAAAGCTACCAAGGCTGCAGTGAAAGACTAAGGACACCAGTAGTAAATTGGGCCTGTGAGGTAAAGCAGTGGTTCTCAAACCATTTTTCTCATCCCTCCCTAAAAATATTTGGAAAAACCATGTACCCTCTGACACACTTTCAAGTTGACATCTAAAAAATTTCAACATAAGTTTAAATAGTTTCCAAGCATGTAATTTATGATAATTTTTAACATCGATGTTTTAGATGATGTTTAAATTAATCAAATGGAATCTTAAAAGCATAGTTTGTTGATAAACACTATCATCCATTAAGTTTTTTTCTCTTTTCAAATGAACAAGCAGCTTTCCAGTAGTGGGAATTTTCTATCCTTGAATTTATATTTCTATTCCACTTTACTCACAGTATTTGTTTTCTAATGTAATGTTTTTAGACTTAATATCATTTTATTGCTCACTCTATCATATCTCTTTGCAACCAAAAAAAGTACATAAATCTATTTTTTAAAATTTACTTTGATATAAGATTTTAAATTCCAAATGCTTTCTTTTGGATTGAGTTACTATAATTACTTTTATTACAAAATTGATCAAACTATAAATATATTATAAATTTTGGAAAAATTTTTAAATGTTAAAATTTTATTGGAAACACATTTCTATTTGAGATGGATAGGGCTTTTTGTTTTTCCAGTAAGTTTATGTGTGCTATTATTATTTACTGTTAAAGTGAGCAGTGTTCAGCATCTCTTCTATTCCTTTCTGTTTATTGTTATAGCTGTAAGTGCTGAGAAAACTTGCTCTCATAAAAAAGCAAATGAAAGACTTTATTACAGCAGCATCACTTATTTTGAACTCCTGAGTTTAATGCCAAATATCACATGGTGATATAACACAGAAATACTTTTTAATAACCATCTGCTAATAACTTGATTCATTCTGCCTCAGTTTTACTGAAAGCAAAGAACCTTGACAGCCATTGACAATGAGGTGCTGAAGTTCTAGGATTAAAGAACTTAGTCAAAGGAAAGAAGGCTCCTGAAGTTAGAATCCTGATAAACACTTATTTAAGGAGGTAAATGATGAAAGTAGCCAGAAAGGAAGGAAGTTCCTATCAAGAAGGAACTAGGGCCAGGAAGTATATTGTCATGGTAGTAAAAGAAGAGAAAGTGTCAAGCAGGAGAGGTACTTAGCAGTGTCAAAAGAATTCAGAGAGGCAAGCTTGAGGCAGACTAAAAGATGCCATTATTTCTCTGAGGTTTCAAAAAGAAGTTAAACTTTTCCTGTATGTGAAACCATGAATTTTGGCATTGCAATCACATTATACAGGATCTGGGATTTAGGACATTCGAGCACTATTTTTTCAAAATCATTTTTTAATGTGTGAGTCTCTTTTTAGGATTTTTATTCTGATCCAATTGTCTATTTGTCAGTTCCCTGGCAGTTTAGGTTAGTAGACATTTGGTCCTGTCCAAAATGTCCATAAGACTTTTGGTCCATGCCAAAAGATCCTTTCAGTTTAGTCCTATCCAGAATGTCCCTGAGCATATTTGCTCATGGACAGCTGGTTTTGGACAGAACCAAATATTAAGGACATTTTGGCAGGGACCAAACGTCTTATGGACCAACTGTCTATGGAAGTTTTGGGCAGGACCAGATGTCCTGCAAGGGTAGGTTATCACATTATTGCTTTACACAAAGTGTTGACTTTAGATAAGGCAATTCTCTCACACTGTTCTTTATTAAAATTGTCAAAATTACATCTTTGCAATCATGAATTTTACCATGAAAATATTACATGTCTACTCCTTCATTTCTTTTTACTTTTTTCAGTAGTGTTTTGTAATTTTCCTTATAAAGATGTTGTATGCCTCTTGTTATTTATTTTTAGATACCTTAAGTTGTTGTTGCAACTGTGAATGGAAATTATTTTTCAATTGCATTTTTGAATAATGATTTTTTTCTGCATTTATCTTTTAATGAGTAGTAATGTGGAATTCTCTTAGTTCCTAAAAATCTGTTGGCAGGTTTTCTTGGTTGTACTACACAGACAATCATATTAGTTACAAATAAAGATGATTTGACCTTTCATTTCTAATTTTTACTCATTTTATACCATGTCTTGTCTTCCTGCATTAGATAGAAACTGCAGTAGAATGTTGAATACAAGTGGCAACATTGAGAATTCCACTTTACCTAACTTTGTAGGAAAAACTTCTAAAATTTCACCATTAAATTTAGTTGTTATTGCAACTCTTTAATGGATAACTTCATCCTTTCTATACTAAGAGAGTTCCTTTCTGTACTAAGTTCTGTATCACACATGTACATTGAACTATCAAATGTTTGCATTTATTGAAAGAAACATGTTTTTCTCTTTTAATTTCTAATTGTGATTTATTACATTAATAAATTTGTTAATGTTGGGCTATCCTTTGATTTCTGAGAGTAATGGTATTTGGATGTGATATAATGTTTTAATATTCACTGATGACTTCTACTTAGTAATATTTTAGTTAGGATTTTTACAAGTATAGTGAAATAGATCTATAATTTTATTTTCTTGTATCTTCTTGTATTTCCCTTGTCTAGTTTTGGTATCAAAATTATACTAGTATATAAAATGCTGTATACATCTCTTACCTCTTTCTGTACTTGGAAAAGTTTGTATAGGATAAAATTATTTATCTCAAGATAATTTGTGAAAATTCACCTGTAAAACTATCTGAGCCTATGTTTTCTTGTGGGAGGCTACTGATGATCAATTCAATTTATTTAATGATTAATTCAATGGTACTCATATAAACTGTGCTGTAATTTTTTTGACATTGCCAACTTATCTTTAGTTATCCCTTTCTGATCTTAGTATTGCTTACTTATGATTTGTTTCCTTTTTAATCAGCCTTACTAAGTTTTGCCTAACTCATCAGTTTTCAGATAACCACCTGCTGATTTTTATTGATCTTATATACTGTGTCTTTGTTTTCTAATTAATCTGATGTCTGCCTTTATCTTTATCATTTCCTTCCATCTAGTTTTTTAGGTGTATTTTATTTTTCTCTCTAATTTCTTGATTTGATCACTTTTTTTTCAGTCTTTTTTTTAAGACTTTTCAAGGAAAGTGCCCTAAGTTTTCTCAGTTTTTCTTCTTTTGTCAAAACCTCCTCTCTCTGATAGCTTTTTACAATGTTCTTTATTCTTTGAATTCCTTAATTTCACAAAAAGGTGTGTTGCTATGGGTTCGTTTTGCTTTAAATATTTCCTCTCAGTACTTGGAATGCTCTTTCAATTACCTAGCCATAAAAAAGAATGAAATTCTACCATTTGCAGCAACCTGGATAAACCTAGAAAATATTATGCTCAGTGAAATAAGCATAAAAGAGAAAGACAAATACTATATGGTATCCTTTATATGTGGAATCTAAAATAAAAAACAAATGAATGTATATGCAAAACAGAAACACAGACAGAGAAAACAAACCTGTGCTTACCAGTGGGGAGAGGGAAGGGAGGAGTGGTTAGATAGGAGTATGGGATTAAGAGATACAAATTAATATGTAAAAAATAAATAAGGAAGAAGGATTTATTGTACAGCACAGGGATTTATAGTCACTAATTTGTAATAACTTTTAATGGAGTATAACCTATAAAAATACTGAATTACCATTCTGTACACTTAAAACTAATATAATATTATAAATCAACTATACTTCAATTAAAAAGGAAACTCACGTTTCTTCAATGCATAATAATTCTTAGTCATTATCTCTTTGCTGACTCCCTCCATTCTCTCATTGATTTTATTACTGTTAGATATTGGATTTGCAGAATGATTTTCAATGAGAAAAAATTTTTTCATCTTTTTTTTTTAACATCTTTATTGGAGTATAATTGCTTTACAATGGTGTATTAGTTTCTGCTTTATAGCAAAGTGAATCAGCTACACATATACATATATCCCCATATCCCCTCCCTCATGCATTTCCCTCCCACACTCCATATCCTAACCCTCTAGCTGGTCACAAAGCACCGAGCTGATCTCCCTGTGCTATGCGGCTACTTCCCACTAGCTATCTATTTTACATTTGGTAGTGTATATATGTCAATGCTACTTACTCTCTCACTTCGTCCCAGCTTACCCTTCCTCTTCCTGTGTTGTCAAGTCCATTCTCTACGTCTGCGTCTTTATTCGTGTCCTGCCCCTAAGTTCTTCAGAACCTTTTTTATTTTTTGGTTCCATATGTATGTGTTAGCATATGGTATTTGTTTTTCTCTTTCTGACTTACTTCACTCTGTATGACAGACTCTAGGTCCATCCACCTCGCTACAAATAACTCAATTTCGTTTATTCTTATGGCTGAGTAATATTCCATTGTATATATGTGCCACATCTTCTTTATCCATTCATCTGTCGATGGACACTTAGGTTGCTTCCATGTCCTGACTATTGTAAATAGAGCTGCAATGAACATTGTGGTACATGACTCTTTTTGAATTATGGTTTTCTCAGGGTATATGCCCAGTAGTGGGATTGCTGAGTCATATGGTAGTTCTATTTTTAGTTTTTTGAGGAACCTCTGTACTGTTCTCCATAGTGGCTGTATCAATTTACATTCCCACCAACAGTGCAAGAGGGTTCCGTTTTCTCCACACCCTCTCCAGCATTTATTGTTTGTAGATTTTTTGATGACGGCCATTCTGACTAGTGTGAGGTGATACCTCATTGTAGTTTTGATTTGCATTTCTCTAATGATTAGTGATGTTGAGCACCCTTTCATGTGTTTGTTGGCAATTTGTATATCTTCTTTGGAGAAATGTCTATTTATGTCTTCCACACATTTTTGGCTTGGATTGTTTGGTTTTTTCAATATTGAGCTTCATAAGCTGCTTGTATATTTTGGAGATTAATTCTCTTTCAGTTGCTTCAATTGCAAATATTTTCTCCCATTCAGAAGGTTGCCTTTTGGTCTTGTTTATGGTTTCCTCTGTTATGCAAAAGCTTTTAAGTTTCATTAGGTCCCATTTCTTTATTTTTGTTTTTATTTCCATTTCTCTAGGAGGTGGGTTAAAAAGGATCTTCCTGTGATTTATGTCATAGGGTGTTCTGCCCTTGTTTTCCTCTAAGAGTTTTATAGTGTCTGGCTTTACATTTAGGTCTCTGATCCATTTTGCGTTTTTTTTTGTGTATGGTGTTAGGGAGTGTTTTAATTTCATTCTTTTACATGTAGCTGTCCAGTTTTCCCAGCACCACATATTGAAGAGGCTGTCTTTTCTCCATTGTATATTTTTCCCTCCTTTATCAAAGATAAGGTGACCATATGTATGTGGGTTTATCTCTGGGCTTTCTATTCTGTTCTATTGGTCTATATTCCTGTTTGTGTGCCAGTACCATACTGTCTTGATTACTGGAGCTTTGTAGTATAGTCTGAAGTCAGGAAGCTTGACTTCTCCAGCTCCGTTTTTCTTTCTCAAGATTGTTTTGGTTATTCAGTGGACTTTTGTGTTTCCATACAAATTGTGAAATTCTTTGTTCTAGCTCTGTGAAAAATTCCATGGGTGGTTTGATAGGAATTACATTGAATCTGTAGATTGCTTTGGATAGTATAGTCATTTTCACAATGTTGATTCTACCAATCCAAGAACATGTTATATCTCTCCATCTGTTTGTACCGTCTTTAAGTTCTTTCATCAGTGTCTGATAGATTTCTGCATACAGGGCTTTCTTCTCCTTAGGTAGATTTATTCCTAGGTATTTTATTCTTTTTGTTGCAATGGTACATGTGAGTTTTTCCTTAATTTCTCTTTCAGATTTTTCATCATTAGTGTATAGGAATGCAAGAGATTTCTGGGCATTAATTTTGTATCATGCTACTTTACCAAATTCATTGATTACCTCTAGTAGTTTTCTTGTAGCATCTTTAGGATTCTCTATTTGTAGTATCATGTCATCTGCAAACAGTGACAGTTTACTTCTTCTTTTCCAATTTGTATTCCTTTTATTTCTTTTTCTTCTATAATTGCTGTGGCTAAAACTTCCAAAACTATATTGAATAATAGTGGTGAGAGTGGGCAACCTTGTCTTGTTCCTGATCTTAATGGAAATGATTTCAGTTTTTCACCATTGAGAGTGATGTTGGCTGTGGGTTTGTCATATATGGTCTTTATTATGTTGAGGTAAGTTCCCTCTATGCCTAGTTTCTGGAGGATTTTCATCATAAATTGGTGTTGAATTTTGTCAAAAGTTTTTTCTGCATCTATTGAGATGATCATATGGTTTTCTCCTTCAATTTGTTAATATGGTTTATCACACTGATTGATTTGCATATATTGTAGAATCCTTGCATTCCTGGGGTAAACCCCACTTTATCACAGTGTATGATCCTCTTAATGTGCTGTTGGATTCTGTTTGCTAGTATTTTGTTGAGGATTTTTTCATCTATGTCCATCAGTGTTATTGGCCTGTAGTTTTCTTTTTTTGTGGCATCTTTGTCTGGTTTTGGTATCAGGGTGATGGTGGCCTCGTAGAATGAGTTTGAGAGTGTTCCTCCCTCTGCTATATTTTGGAAGAGTTTGAGGAGGATAGGTGTTAGCTCTTCTCTAAATGTTTGATAGAATTCGCCTGTGATCCTGGGCTTTTTTTTGTTGGAAGATTTTTAATCAATTTGAGTTTCAATTTCAGTGCTTTGGATTGGTCTGTTTCTATTTTCTATTTCTTCCTGGTTCAGTCTCAGAAGGTTGTGGTTTTGTAAGAATTTGTCCATTTCTTCCAGGCTGTCCGCTTTATTGGCATATATTTGCTTGTAGTAATCTCTCATGATCCTTTGTTTTTCTGCAGTGTCAGTTTTTACTTCTCCTTTATCATTTCTAATTCTATTGATTTGAGTCTTCTCCCTCTTTTTCTTGATGAATCTGGCTAATGGTTTATCAATTTTGTTTATCTTCTCAAAGCACCAGCTTTTAGTTTTATTGATCTTTCTTATCTTTCCCTTCTTTTCTTTTTCATTTCTTTCTCATCGGATATTTATGATATCATTCCTTTGGATAACTTTGGGTGTTTTTGTTCTTTTTTCTCTAATTGCTTTAAGTGTAAGGTTAGGTTGTTTATTTGAGATGTTTCTTGTTTCTTGAGGTAGAACTGTTTTGCTATAAACTTCCCTCTTAGAACTGCTTTTGCTGCATCCCATAGGTTTGGGGTCACTCTGTTTTCATTGTCATTTGTTTCTAGGTATTTTTTGATTTCCTCTTTGATTTCTTCAGTGATCACTTTGTTATTTACTAGTGTATTGCTTGCTTAGCCTCCATATGTTTGTATTTTTTACAGATTTTTTTTTCTGTAATTTATATCTAGTCTCATAGCATTGTGGTCAGAAAAGATACCTGATATGATTTCAATTTTCTTAAATTTACCAAGGCTTGATTTGTGACCCAATATATGGTTTTTCCTGGAGAATGTTCCATGAGCACTTGAGAATAAAGTGTGTTCTGTTGTTTTGGGATGTAATGTCTTTAAATATCAATTAAGTCTATCTTGTTTAACGTATCATTTAAAGTTTGTGTTTCCTTGTTTATATTCATTTTGGATGATCTGTCCGTTGGTGAAAGTGGGGTGTTAAAGTCCCCTACTATTACTGTGTTACTGTCGATTTCCCCTTTTATGGCTATCAGCATTTGCATTATATATTGAGGTGCTCCTATATTGGGTGCATAAATATTTACAAGTATTATATATTCTTCTTGGATTGATCCCTTGGTCATTATGTAGTGTCCTTCTTTGTCTCTTGTAATAGTCTTTATTTAAAGTCTATTTTGTCTGATATGAGAATTGCTACTCCAGCTTTCTTTTGATTTCCATGGAATATCTTTTCCAATCCCCTCACTTTCAGTCTGTATGTGTCCCTAGGTCTGAAGTGGGTCTCTTGTAGACAGCATATATATGGGTCTTGTTTTTGTATCCATTCAGCCAATCTATGTCTTTTGGTGGGAGCATTTAATCCATTTACATTTAAGGTAATTATAGATATGTATGTTCCTATTACCATTTTCTCAATTGTTTTGGGTTTGTTATTGTAGGTCTTTTCCTTCTCTTGTGTTTCCTGCCTAGAGAAGTTCCTTTAGCATTTGTTGTAAAGCTGGTTTGGTGGTGCTGAATTCTTTTAGCTGTTGCTTTTCTGTGAAGGTTTTAATTTCTCCATCGAATCTGAATGAGGTCCTTGCTGTGTAGAGTAATCTTGGTTGTAGGTTTTTCCCTTTCATCACTTATATATGTCCTGCCACTCCCTTCTGGCTTGCAGAGTTTCTGCTGAAAGATCAGCAGTTAACCATATGGGGATTGCCTTTTATGTTATTTGTTGCATTTCCCTTGCTGCTTTTAATGTTTTTCTTTGTGTTTAATTTTTGATAGTTTAATTAATATGTGTCTTGACATTTTTCTCCTTGCATTTATCCTGTGTGTGACTCTCTGTGCTTCCTGGACTTGATTAACTATTTCCTTTCCCATATTAGGGAACTTTTCAACTATAATCTCTTCAAATATTTTCTCAGTCCCTTTCTTTTTCTCTTCTTCTGGGACCCCTATAATTCAAATGTTGGTGCATTTAATTTTGTCCCAGAGGTCTCTGAGGCTGTCCTCAATATTTTTCATTCTTTTTTCTTTATTCTGCTCTGCTGTAGTTATTTCTGCTATTTTATCTTCCATGTCACATATCCGTTCTTCCACCTTAGTTATTTTGCTATTGATTCCTTGTAGAGAGTTTTTAATTTCATTTATGGTGTTGTTCACCATTGTTTGTTTGCTCTTTAGTTCTTCTAGGTCCTTGTTAAATGTTTCTTGCATTTTCTCCGTTCTATTTCTAAGGTTTTGGATCATCTTTACTATCATTATTCTGAATTCTTTTCCAGGTAGTCTGCCTGTTTCCTCTTCATTTTGCTTTGTCTGGTGTGTTTTTACCTTGCTCCTTTAGCTGCTGTGTATTTCTCTGTCTTCTCCTTTTGTTTAACTTACTGTGTTTGGGGTCTCCTTTTTGCAGGTTTATAGTTCCCATTGTTTAGGGTGTCTGCCCTCAGTGGGTAAGGTTGGCTCAGTGGGTTTTGTAGGCTTCCTAGTGGAAGGGACTGGTGCCTGTGCTCTGGTGAATGAGGCTGGATCTTGTCTTTCTGGTGGGCAGTACCATGTCCAGTGGTGTGTTTTGGGGTGTCTCTGACCTTATTATGATTTTAGGCAGCCTCTCTGCTAATGGGTGGGGTTGTGTTCCTTTCTTGCTAGTTGTTTGGCATAGGGTGTCCAGCACCATAGCTTGCTGGTCATTGAGTGGAGGTGGGTCTTTGAATTGAGATGGAGATCTCTGGGAGAGCTTTTGCCATTTGATATTACATGGAGCCAGGAGGTCTCTGGTGGACCAATGTCCTGAACTCAGCTCTCCCACCTTAGAGGCTCAGGCCTGACACCTGGCTGGAGCACCAAGACCCTGTCAGCCACACAGCTCAGAAGAAAAGGGAGAAAAAATAAAGAAAGAAATAAAATAAAATAATATAAAATAATAGTTATTAAAATAAAAAATTAAAAATATATTATTAAAAATAAAAGATATAAAAGTAATAAGAAAAAAGAAAGGAAGAAGAGAGCAACCAAACCAAAAAACAAATCAACCAATGATAACAAGCACTAAAAACTATACAAAAGAACAAACAAATGAACAAAAGACAGACAGAACCCTAGGACAAATGGTAAAAGAAAATCTATACAGACAAAATCACACAAAGAAGCATACACATACACATTCACAAAAAGAGAAAAGGGAAAATAATATATATATATTTAAAAAAAGGAAGAGAGCAACCAAATCAATAAACAAATCTACCAATGATAATAAGCTCTAAATAGTAAACTAAGATAAACATAAAACCAAAAACAAATTAGATACAGAAAGCAAACCCCAAGTCTACAGTTGCTCCCAAAGTCCACCGCCTCAATTTTGGGATGATTCATTGTCTATTCAGGTGTTCCAGAGATGCAGGTTACATCAAGATGATTGTGGAGCTTTAATCTGCAGCTCCTGACATTGCACAGAGAAATTTCCCTTTCTCTTCTTTGTTCACACAGCTTCTGGGGTTCAGCTTTGGATTTGGCCCCGCCTCTGTGTGTAGGTCACCTGAGAGGGTCTGTTCCCCACCCAGACAAGACAGGGTTAAAGTAACAGCTGATTGGGGGGCTCTGGCTCAGTCAGGCCAGGGAGAGGGAGGGGTATGGAATGTGGGGCAAGACTGTAGTGGCAGAGGCCGGTGTGACATTGCAACAGCCTGAGGCGCTCTGTGTGTTCTCCCAGGGAAGTTGCCCTCGGATCACGGGACCCTGGCAGTGGCAGGCTGCACAGGCTCCCCCAAGGGGAGGTGAGGATAGTGACCTGTGCTTGCACACAGGCTTCTTGCTGGCTGCAGCAGCAGCCTTAGCGTTTCATGCCCGTTTCTGGTGCCCACACTGATAGCTGTGGCTCGCACCTGTCTCTGGAGCTTGTTTAGGCGGTGTTCTGATTCCCCTCTCCTCGCGCACTCTGAACAAACGGTCTCTTGCATTTTGGGCAGGTCCAGATTTTTTTCCTGGACTCCCTCCCAGCTAGCTGTGGTACACTAACCCCCTTCAGGCTGTGTTCACGCAGCCAACCCCAGTCCTTTCTCTGGGGTCTGATCTCCGAAGTCAGTGCCTCAGCTCCCAGCCTGTACCCGCCCCAGTGGGTAAGTAGACAAGCCTGTCAGGCTGCTGAGTGCTGGTCAGCACCAATCCTCTGTGCGGGAATCTCTCCGCTGTGCCCTCCGCACCCCTGATGCTGCACTCTCCTCCGTGGTTTCTAAGCTTCCCCCTCCGCCAACCCCCGTCTCCACCCGCGAAGGGGCTTCCTAGTGTGTGGAAACTTTTCCTCCTTCACAGCTCCCTCCCACTGGTGCAGGTCCCGTCCCTATTCTTTTGTCTCTGTTTTTTCTTTTGCCCTACCAAGATACATGGGGAGTTTCTTGCCTTTGGGAAGTCTGAGGTCTTCTGCTTGCATTCAGTAGGTATTCTGTGGGAATTGTTCCACATGTAGATGTATTTCTGATATATTTCTGGGGTGGAAAGTGATCTCCATGTCTTACTCCTCCACCATCTTGAGGGTCCCCTCCTGACAGCTATTTTTAAAACCTACCTTGATATATAGGGGAGCCTCTCTCCAGGGATTGATTTCAAACAGTAATGCTGGATCTGGTCCTATGCCTTGCATGGAGACCTTTTAGGATGGGTGTCCCCTGAGGAGGCAAGACTTGGTTACCATGACCACTGCTTGGCATGGAAACCAGCAAGACTGCAACTTCCATCATGCTTACCGATTTGCATGTCAATTCTGTTTCTAGTTTACTAAAGGTTTATTTTGATTTTGAGTATGCTTTGTCTTTTTAGGTATCACTTTTAAAACATTTTAATTATTTTTGTTATATGGATTAGAGGAGCAAAAGACTTGTTAGGAGACTTGGGATCAACTTATAATGAAAGTAAAATGAGATTTTAATATGTTATATAAATTGAACATGCTGATTTTAAGTGTTTCTTCATATTAGGACTATCAAGCATGTTTAAAGAAGCTCTTTCGATAGCAAAGCTTTTGATATAGGGTATATTGATTTGACCTAAAAAACAAAGCCATTAAACATTAGGATATTTTTAAATGACCAAATAATATACAAGACCATTGCCATCACCTCAGCTCTGGAATTATATCTTTGGCCTCATTCCACTACATCCCCATCCTTACCTACTACAGAAGATGTGGTGTAGATCAGGTTAGGGTTACCCACAACCTGCAGGTAAACCACCCAAGGCAAATATCTTTATCAATCCCTTTAAAAAAATAAAACTTTAAAATACATAAATATAGACAAAACCCGCTTGATGAACCAAGAATGTCTAACATTCAGTTATAAGAAACCTAAAGAGTACAAACGTTAATGTAGTTAGTTGATATTTTAGGGAAATTTTAGGACTGGATGAAAGATTTCTGGGAAATAAGAGAAAGTAACATTCATTCATTCAACAAGCATTAATCAAGCAAAAACTATGTTATAAGAAAAGAGGAAGCCTTATAAGAAAAGCTATGGCCTTTGAAGAGGAAAAACTTACCTCTTCAAAGTGGTAAGTGAAGTGTTGGATCACTGGCTGAGAAATTCAAGCAGAAAGCTATGAGCAAGACACTTTAATCTTGTTTGTTCTTCTGGAGAAAAGTACTCTTTAAAATAACTTAAATTTCTCTTTATGCCTTGCTTCCAGGAAATTCAAAGCTAAATTTTATGTTTAATTGTATTATTATCTAAGATTTGAAAATAATTATCTCCATCTTCCATCTGTTGAATTTTGAATCCTTTTTTCAAATATTATTTCCATTATGAAGTTCTCTTAAATTATTTTGGAATTAAGATATTAGTGAGTGAACTGAAAAAATGAATTAACCATATTTGAGCTGTGAGGGGAAAAACTATAGAATCAATTCAATACTGAAGTCAACACATTCCCACCTCATAAACAGGAAATTGTTAAATGTATTTTATTTGTATTTGTATGTGATGTAATGTACATGAATAACTACTATATTCTTACCATCTCCCTTCCTGGGAACTCTTTAAATGGAATTTTATGTCTGGTTAGGAGTAATACAATTAAAGAAGGATGTGGATATACTGGAGAGGTTACAATGGAAACTACTTAAAATGATGGGCATTCTAAGAGAAACCATGGTCTGTAAAAGAAAATGGAAAGAAAAGTTAGACTTATTCAGCAAAAAGAGAAATAGTGCTAGGTTAGGAAGAAGATGAAATTATAGGGAAGTCATTTTTTAACTGTAGCAACGCTAGATTGAATTTTGAAAGATCTGTTAATTATTTTAGTTAAATGTTGAGAATACTTAGGGAGGTTAAGAAACATTTTCTAAGTGGAGTTTTCCCCTAAACCACCCTTCCCCTCAGTACTGTCTTTTTCTTCAGTGCTCTTGACAAAGAAAGTTTGGTCAATTTTCTTTAGTAATAACACAAGTAATAGGGATGATGAAAAAGGACATACCCACATCCCTGGGAGGAACTTTGTCTTTGACCCTGGAATTGCTGCCAACTATCTTTGTGGGTAATTTAGAGATTAAAAATATTTTATTCTTCTAAGAATTCTGCAACAGATGCCCACCAGGATTTAGCAAGGTGTGAATGGGACAGTGGAAAGGGTGAGAGACCTCACCCTCCCCTTTAAGAGCCAGAAAAACTAGATTCCAGTCCCAGCTCTTTCACTAGCCTGGTGATTAGTCACTTAACCTCTTTAAACTTTGTTTCTTCATCTCTAAAATTAGGTGGGCATTGGGGGAAATCTCTGAGGGTTTTGGGAGTTCTGACCAGCTATGATTCCACGGAATTCTGAGACTTGATATCGCTGGGGTCAAGCAGGAGCAAAGAATAAGGAATAGGGGTTTTTTCTCAGCTGCTTTCATCAGCAAATTGTTGCATAAGTGTGCCAGCTGAAACAAACAGCTCTATAGGGCTCACGGCATCCTCACCGCTCCCATTACTGAGTTTTGTCATGACTAGACAGGATGCTGCCATCACTGGTGAACTTTGACCTCTGCCCTTTCCAAGCAGAAAGAGAGAGATTATCGAGAATCTGGTTGCCTGTCTCTGACCCCCGTCTCACCCTGCTCGGCTGCCATCATCACCTCCTTCAACACTGAGACCCTTATTTATACTCCAATAAATAATGCCTTTTAAATACTCAGATAACTGCTTTGATTGCATTCAAGCTTTCAAAGCACGAAGGCCCTGAATTCTTTTTTCTTCTTTAGCATTGGCACACTGTGGTCCTGCCCAGTGTGGAAACTGCTTCCACATCCTTATCCCCGGTTCACACTTTCCCCATCAATCTGATGACATGAAACCGCTTGACTCATAAACAGGAGTTAGAGAAACAGAGGTTAAACCACGGCACCGAAAGTGGTTGTGAGTCTGCGAGTGTGGAGAGAGTGGGAAAATCGACAAGCATGTGTCTGTTACCATCTTCCCCAAGTGCTGAGCTGTAGAATGAATTCGGCAAGAGCCTGCTATTCAAAATAATGCAAATACTCTGCCCGTCTCTCCTTGGTAAAGACCAGTGTGCTTTGCTACAAAACACCTCCCTTTCAGAAGTCTCCAGTGTGAAAATAGGTGTGTCAGCTGCTGTCAATTTCCTTTTCCTTTTAATTGATGATGGGAAGACTTCTAAATCTCTGTGTTACTGATCTCCTCCTCACACGCTTTGTACGTTATCTAGTAACCCAGTAGAGTAATACCTATTGCAAATGCTTATATAGTGTATACTATTTAGAGGAAAATGTTCTAAGCACTTAATGTATATTAACACATTCAACACTTATGACAGCCTCATGTCTCGGTATTGTTATTATCCCTTATTTAACACACAAGGAAATCCAGTATAGAGAGATTAAATGACTTTTCCCGGGAGTAACGAGTGGCAGGGCTTGGATTTGAATTTGGGCATTCAGACTCCAACGTCTGTGCTCTTCACCATCGTGTTCTTCTGAGAAAGAAAAAGATGAAAACGAAGAGAAAAGATGGTGCCACGGTGATGACACTGAGACATAGGAAGCTTTCGAATAGACCACTAGGTCAACTCTTCCTAGGAGAGTATGCCAGGGACAACTAGGTTCCCAGTAAGAATGATTTATTTCTTTACTTTAATTTTTGTTGTAGCACCTACAGAATTGTTATGCACTAAGCAGTTGCTTCAGACCCTTAGGTTAACTTTAAGGGTTACACTGGGTGGACTGGTAGGAGAGACCAACAACTGCAGGTATCAAAGCCAGTTTTGGGGCAATTCTGAGGTGCACAGGGGGACGGAATGTGATAGTTCAAGTACAGTCACTTGAAAGGTTTAAAACTATATCTCTGCCAGATACCAACATGTAATATTTTCAGGTGCTCTCCTGAGGCCTTCTCAGCAAGGTCACTGTAAATGATCATGTGTATTGAGATGATTGTAAACAACCCTTTGCAGTGAAACGCATTATAATGTAGCCTTTAACTATTATAATATAGATGCAGTGACCATAGTGCATCTCATCTCTCCCATTGGCCCCCTCAGCCCTCTACACCTTTCTGATTTATAATAAAGTGGTCTCTATTTTACTCTATGATGAGCCTCTGCTATGTACCAGGGATTTCCTGTCATCAAGAAGTTTACTCAGTCAATAGGCTATATTTTTTCATCTTTTCAGTGATCAAACTTAGTCATCCCTAAATTTGACACTGATTTAAAACTATAAATAAAGTACTTTGTTTTAACTGGTGGTATTGAAGAGCATGTAAGAAAAGCTTTTTCTCTGAATTTCAAAGGTGGTGCACTAGAAAGGAAAGTTCATCTATTTTTCTTCTGTGATTCATCATCAATTTGGAGATGTGTGTGTGTGTGTGTGTGTGTGTGTGTGTGGTACAAATGAAATCAGAATATTTCCTTCCCTTATATCTTCTCACATTGTGTGGGTTTATTAACTGCATGAGTCATATGGTTAAAACTTTTGAAAATTTATGACTTAACAATAAACAGTAAGAGAACAGACCTCCTTTATCTCTGGGGCTGGGTCTCCTGTCATGTGCAGACAGTTGCCCAGAGCTATGAGATGTGGAGTGACTGACTGACTGACTGGGGGAGGTGGGTGGGGTAGACACTCACTCAGTCTTTCAGGATAACACTTGTCTGAGCCTGTTTATCTTCCACCTCTAACCTCAGCAAATCTGTCTCCCTGACCTGAAAAATGTGGGAAAATTCAGGGGGGTGTGGAAAGATTTTTCCATGAAAAAAAAAAGATTTGATTTTATAAGAATATGAAATAAATGGACGTGCTGGGATGAATGCATTCGTTTTTTAGGGCTGCTGAAACAAAGTACCACAGACTAGGTGGCTCAAACACCAGAAGGTTATCGTCTCACAGTCTGGAGTCTAGAAGTCCAAAGTCAAGGTATCAGCAGGGTTAGTTCCTTCTGAGGCTGTGAGGAAGAATCTGTCCCAGGCCTCTCTCCTAGCTCCTTGTAGCATCAGACATTCTTTGGCTGATAGATGGCATTCTCCGTGTGTCTTCACGTCATCTTCCTCCATGAGTGCGTCTGTCTCTGTGGCCAAATTTCCCCCTTTTTAGGAGGATAACAGTCTTATCGGATTAGGGTCCACTCTTCTGATTTCATTTTAACTTGATTACGTCTGTGAAGACTATAGTTCCAAAGAAGGTCTCCTGAGGTACCTGGGACTTACATTGTTTCTTTTTTGGGGAGGAGACAGTTCAACCCATAAAGCTCACCAAGAAAACAAAATGACATACAGACTTAGAAGTAAACCTGATGAATCTGCACTCTTTGAGTAAAGCCCTTCCAGCTCTTCCTCCCCACATAGCATTTCTGCCTGACTTAAGTAAGAAGGACTGTGTTAACATGATTTTCCACTGCCTGAAAAAATCTGAATACATTTTGAAATAAAACCATGGGTTTGCATCCATTCTATGGAAGACCTGGGGCAAGAACTTTTCCCAAGCTACTTTTTTTTTTTTTTTGAAGCTCCATTTTCTGATCTGTCAGATGGGCATTAGTACATATGCTTTAATTATCCCACTAGAATATATAAACCCTGCAAGTGTAGACACTTAAGTTCAAGTTCATTTTATACATATAAAAGAATTAAAACTTAGAATGTTCTATATTGGAGAGAGTTTGCAGCAGAGAGGAAGAAGCATGGCTGTGAAAGTCAGAAGGTGAGGTTTCTTAGTCTCAGCGCTGCTAACTCACCGCTCTGATCTTTAACTGTGGCATAGGGGGAAGATTAACCACTCAAGTCCCCTCCACTCAAAAATTCTAAGTGCAGTGTTTTTGTAACATACAACGTAGTGTTAACGTGTGTTCCTAAATCCCATGCAGTAGAGGTGAGCCTTCAGGTACACACTATACCTGCTCTCTCAAGCTTTCTTAGGATTATTATTAATCCAAACTCTTCCCTTTGTGTGTGGGCTGAACTCCAGTCACACCCTTGAGAACCAGCTGACATGGAACCCACCCTCAAGTGTTTGGCATGGAACCATGCAAGGGGAACAGATGCAATATTTAGTCAGGCTTTCTCTCACGTGTATTCTTCTCCACATTTGGTGCAGAATTTCAGAGAAGCTTCATGTGCAGGAAACAACCAGGAATGAAACATAGTGGGTTTGGATTACTTTCCCAGAGTAGTGGGAATTTGAAATTCTTATAATGCAAATCAATACTAAGTCCATTTAGAATCAGACAAACAAAGTGATGATTATTTTATGTCTCTGGGCCCAGAGCAAAGTCGTTTCCAGCTAGTTTAGTACCTATTAACATTTACAAAGTTCTTTCTAGTAAAAGACAAGTCTTTGGGGAATAGCTCATGCCTAGCTATTTCATGCCTTTTCACACTTGGCACAAACACATCTAGGTTTTGATGTGGAAATTCTTCCTTGTTATAAGAATTTTGATTCTTGAAGTCTCCCTTACCCTCTCTCTCTCTCATCTCCTAAAACTACCTGGTAGTGAAAGAAGTCATTGGGGAATAATTCCTTAAGTAACATGAAAGTTAGCCTGCAAGTGAAATCAGCTCTCTTGTTGGAGTGATGACTCAGAAGATGGGCCCAGGCTTCCTCTGCCCAGAATGACAATTCCTGTTGGCTCCAGACACACATGCACTGTCTGTCCTGTGCATGTCTTGGGCACCTCAAGTACTTCTCTTCTATATGTTTCTAATAATATTAACTTTCAATTTCCCTAGCCAGTCTTATTCTGTAAACAATGCATCTCCTCAAAGTGAGGACACTTACTCAAACAGGAATCACCCATCTCACACTTACTGATTCGCTTACCTATGGAGTCCAGTGGGAAGTGTGTTTCTTACTCCCTGGATGGATAAACATAAAAATCCTTTCAACCCTAAACTACTGTGGTATCTTTTAGAATATGGACTGTGAGCAACCCTGATATGATTTATTGATGGTGTCCTCTTTCTTGTGCAGAGAAGCATCTACATAGCAGAAACTATAATAGGCACTGGGATAAAAGGTGAACATCATTTGGATTTGCCCTCAGAAACCTCATATTGCAGATGGAGAATAGATAGGTAAAGAAACAATTGCAACACTGGTATAAGTGATAGATAGATAGATAGATAGAGGACACCTTGTCTACGGGAGGATTTTTCCACCTAGAGGTCCTGAGATGCTTGGTCAGAGAAGGTCATATCTGATCTGGCTTTGAAGAATGGGAAGGCGATAGCATTCCTGGCAGAGAGAGAAAAACATGAACAAAAGCAAATGTGGGTGTGGTAAAGCAATAATAAGTAGTTCTGCATGACTGGAAGATAAAAACATTTAGGGGGAGTGGCTAGAAATAAACTGGAAAATTTGGACCAGGTCTTGAAGCTCCCACCAGGCCTGAAAAAACCTACTAGCCTGTCATCTTTTGGCAGCTCAGCAGCTACCCCTACTGGCAAGGCTGAGTTCGTATCCAGAGTTTTGAATAGTGTCTCCCCTTTTATCTGGAAAAGGATTTCTGAAAATATGTCCTATATATCACCACCCAGCTCCCAACCCTTACCCTCCTCCTCTTCAAGATATTCCATTAAAAAGTAGTGTGAGGTCAAGTGGTGCACCTGTGATCTAGTGCAGTTCACTAGCATAAGGTTTGACGGCCAAAGCCACATGAAGCAATATACCCTACATAGGGATGTATCGGTTGAGCCTGCTCAACATTTCTGAGTTTTGCCCAAGTAATTCTACATCCTATCACATCTAACAACTATCATTAAAGTAAATATGGACTAGAGACACTCATAACAGAATTTGTGAAGTCCTAATCCAACTGTTCATGTTTTCTATAGTTTTTACTTCCAGAAAGGATCATAGTACGGCAGGGCGTCCTTTCTTGTTTAGCTTGTCTTCATCCCGTTGATTGATTCATTCAATTTTTACTGCCAGTTATGTCCAGGCATGACCACAAACTTACCCCCAACAGGAAGGATTTCTATTTTCAGAGTTGCAGATGAGTATAACACTCCTGATTTTTGTTCTACCAATTAGCTTTCGCAATATTTCCAAAGAAAGATTCTACTTTTCTCCTGCAGAGAAATTTTAGATCATGAGGGTGAAGGAACTTCAATCCTTCAAGTTAAAGGATGGTGGCAAGAAGTAAATCAATGCAGTGTTTCTCCTTAAGCAGAATGTCTAAAGGGGTGGAGAGATGGGGACTGGGTTGGAAAACATAGTTAAAGGATGGTGGCAAGAAGTAAATCAATGCAGTGTTTCTCCTTAAGCGGAATGTCTAAAGGGGTGGAGAGATGGGGACTGGGCTGGAAAACATAGTTAAAGGATGGTGGCAAGAAGTAAATCAATGCAGTGTTTCTCCTTAAGCGGAATGTCTAAAGGGGTGGAGAGATGGGGACTGGGCTGGAAAACATAGGATTATTTCAGGGCTTTGGCCCTTCTAATAAGATACAGTTTTGATCTCAACTCTTCTTCTCTAGGAAGGTTGGGAGTCCCAGCTCGCTCCATTTCCAGGGCACAGGAGATACCGCTCCAGTTTTTGTGATATACTTCTTCTGCAGAAGCAAAGGAGACATTTACAGGAGTCATTGATCCCCATGATATCTTCAGGAATGATGTCCACCCTTAGCCTAAGTTCTAGAAGAAACAGAGGATGGGGCAGAATAACAATCACTTGAGGGTGGGTTTTTGGTTGTTCCCAGTGTCAGGGCAAGTTCCCAGCAGTCTTCCTAACTGTCTATAAATGATGTAGCAGACCAGTCTGGCTCAGACTCTGGGGTCACTCAAGCAAGTTACAACATAGCTTAAACCCATGTCCTATGGAAGCATCTAACTAGGGAGTAATAAAGTGCCGGTGTCAGCAGCTCCATTGTAATAGGAGGAGATGGAGTGTGAGAAGGAAAATAGTACATTCCAAATTGTAATCCTTGTTGTATTAATCTGCTCAGGCTGCTATAGCAAAATACCATAGACTGGCTTAAACAAGGCACATTTCTTTTCTTACAGTTCTGGAGGCTGAAAGTCCAAGATCAAGGTGCTGGCCAATTTGGGTCTTAGTGAGAGCTCTCTTCCTGGAATGTAGACAGCTGTCTTCTTGCTGTGTCCTCACATGGTAAATAGAGAGATCTCTCTCTCTCTTCCGCTAATTATAAAGCCACTAACTAATCCTCTCATGAGGGCCCCATTCTCAAGACCTTGTCTAATCCTAATTATCTCTCAAAGGCCTTCTCTTCAAACACCAACGCATTGGGGTTTGGGGCTTCAACATATGAATGGGGAGAGGGTGGAATTTAGTCCATAGCACTTTCTAACAGAGAAAAATACTCGGTATGAAGACGGAAAGGAGAGAAGAATCTGGCTTATTAGAAAAGCCAGATACCTTTAGTTGTAACTGCTTCTCATTTTTAACCTTTCTCACTGAAAGTGGAGTTGGGATTCTGGTGCAGGCTCAAGAAATGGAAACCATTCTAGGTATTTCAATCTGAAAGGGGATGTAATAAAGAGAAACATGTGCTTAGAAACCTGGTAGAAGGGAGGAAAGAGCAAAGACTGTAGAGGGTCCACTAACGTCCCTGTCTCTCTAGTGCAGTGTCAGGAAAATACTGCTGCACCCATAGGTCAGGAGACTTCAGGAACCCATTTCTGGTATAAAAACTGACCTTACATCTGTTCAAAGTTCTGTTACCACTTAATGGTAATAAAAGTCTGTGGGTGAGAGAGTCTGGGGAAATGCACTTCTAAGGCTTCTGGTCCCTGTGATGTAAGAGAAGATATAAAACAGGGTGGAAATGGGTCCGGATGCCAGTGGATGATATCCAGGAAGCTCTCCTCTGGGATGTTTGCCTGCTACTGCATCATTCACAGCTGTGCATGTCCTGGCCTTTGTTGGGATTCCACACCAGGTGATGGAGGAGATGAGACCCAATCGTTTCCTGTAGTCAAGAGAAAGGGAGCCTTAGCTTGTCAAAAATGCATGTTTGTATCCACATTATGTGGCACACTCATGGGGGCTTGCCTTGGTTTCACAATTCAAAAATTAAAAATTTTTCCCTGCATTGTCTTCTGTCTCCCTTCCTCCATCCCAGGCTTCAATAAAATCAAATGAACTTCTACTCATCCAAAAGTATTATTGAGCACTTTCTTTCTTGCTAGAGGCCTCAATTCATGTCAAGTACTAGATAATGTTAAAGAAAAAAGAAAAGATTAGTAAGGCGACAAGGCCAATAATAAGGCGAATAAGAAGAAGCTGGGTAAAAATATACTGCAGTATTAATTTAAATAAGTCAAACTGTCTGGAACTCTGTGTAAGTGAAACAGGAGAGCAGAGTAGGAAAGGTCCATTGAAGGCCTGTGCATGCACAGATGACTTTATGGGGAAAGAGTGGTATGAACTGGGTTCAGAAGGGAGGATTTGGTTAGAGGGAGAGAGGAGAAGGCATTCCAAATGTGTCTATGTACATGGCTCATGTCACAGTCAGTGAAGGATCTACCTTGCTGGAGCTGAAAAAAGTAGAAGATTGTATCAAGGAGGATCTAGGGAGTTTCTTGAGGCATTTGTGCTCCATGCAGTGAGTAATAAGACCCATTGAGGTTTCTTTCCCACTACTACTCTCCACTTCTATATTGATCCAATATTGTGGTTTCTTGTGGAATCAAGAAATACCTTAAAATAACATTAAAAGAGGCTATTAAGAATTGCCAGGCAGACATGAAATTAGCTGTCATCTCTGCCCTTCACTAGAAGTGATACCTGAAACAAACCACTTAACCATATCTTAATTTCTAGATACATAATAGGGAGAATATATATTCAGTATATATATCTCCCAGGATTATCGTAATAAATAAAGAGGGCAAATGGTGCACTTTTCATGGTGCCTAGCATATAGTAAGCATTCAAATATTGTTAACTCCCCCTTTCTCCCTTTAATAAGTGGAGAAACTAATCACCCACTAACCACATCTAGGTGTAGGAGAACTTCTAGATACCAGAATGATCTCAAGAACTATCCTCCTTTAGTTCTTTAAAAAAATAATAAAAACATTAAAAAAAACCCAACCTTCCAAAATAAAATACACTGGGTAAAGTTTCCAGAGTTTGGAATTTTACAAAGCCTGCCTACATGCCAGAACTTCACATAAGGTGTCTGGTTTTTGCACTTAGGGAATCAGTGTCTCCATGATGCACATAAAATGTGAAGAGTTTGTTCCTCATCAAGCCATGGAAGAATGACTGATTGTAGAATGCCAGACAAGATAATTAGATGGTACAGACAATAGCTATTATCACAAGCACTAACACATGGTAACTTGCAGGCTACCGTGCCAAAACTGTCAAGAGTCCTCAAACTATGTATCCCTGGAATACATTAAAGCATCACTTCATAGCCTGAGCATCTGCACGAGCAAATGAGGGGGTAGTTACTTCACCTCCAAAATAAAGAGAGTGATTTTATTGCTTTAACTTATACTTGCTTAACCTTCTTGGCTGAAGGATAGCATAGCACAATGTAGAATGTACCCTCTAACATTACTTTATGGACAAAAAATAATTGGCTGAGGGTGGGGAAAACCTGGCTCCTTATACTTGCAGGTGTATTTTTCTTGGGAAGCAAGATTGCTAGTGAAACAAAAGATTTGGTTCATTTGGCTTGGCAAGTCAAAAATGCAATCCTAGGGGAAGACTTTATTTAGAAACTTTATTTTTCCCCTGTTAACTTGAATAGTTTGTGGAGGGAAAAAAAAGAACTATAAATGGTTCATAAGTTCGCAATTATTTTTGTTTTGGTTTTAAGAACAAAATACACTATCCCCACCCAGGTAGATCTTGCTATACATTAATTTCACTTTTAAAAAGCTGCAGTTTAGGCTGGGAGACATTTTAAAGTATGTGGGTATACAGAGGGGACTCTTGGTTATCACTACTCTCTCCTGAATCTTCAATGGTCCTTGCTCCCCTGGGCTTTCTTCTAAGTCTATGAACATGCTTCTCTTTCCCTTTAAATACAGTCTTTCATTTACCCACTCTATCTCTTTCAATAATCTCCAAATCCTGATTTTTGGTTTCCCCCACCTTCCTTTCACTCTTCAACCCACAATAATCTGTTTTTTGACCCACCACTATGATGAAAATGAATTTCTGAGATCATTAGTAATTACCAATTTCAAAAGAGACAGTCTGTCTTTATTTATATGATGTCTCTGAGTACTTTTATACTGTTGATCACTCCTTCCTCCTTGAAACTACTTTTCCCTTTCTTGGTCCTTCTTGCCTATGATCCTTCTTCTTCTATCTCCTTTCCTGGCATCCCTTGGACATTTGCAGGGTACATTTCCCCTTCTCTATGTTTTGCCGGGTGATCAGATCCACACCTGTGACTTCAATTTTCCCCTATATTCCATGACCACAAAAAGAATATTCCTAGTCCCATTAGCTTTCATCACCTCTAGTCCCATATGTCTAGTTGCCTAGAAGACAGGTCATCCTGGCTACCCTACACTAGGAACCTCCAGTTCAACATGTTCAAAATCAAATTTACTGTGTTCTTGCACGGCCCTTGCTGTATGTCACATCATCCAGTTGCTCAGGCTAGAAATCTTTGGGTTACTTATGAATTTTTTCACTACCAACATTCAAATTTAACCAGTCACCAATTCTTATTAATTATACCTCAAGAATAGATCTTGAATCCTTCTTCTTTTCTTTATGTGTCTTCCACAACATTAGTTTAAAGTCTAATTTTTCTCATCTATGATGACTACAGTAAGTTGGTCTTTTTCTATCACTTCCTATCCTCTTTCTAATCCATTCTATGTGTCATATAAGAGGTTACTTTTTAAGACGTATTTTTTTTATGTTTCTTTGCTACAAGGAAGTTTACAAAATGAAACTTGACAGTAGATCCTAATGTATAAGACATAAAGTCCAAAATTCTCAATTTGGGGAAGACAGCAGAAAAATCCTTTCACAGTCTGCTGCCAACCTAAGCTTCAACTCCATTTGACCATCCTCCGTTTACATCCCCAGACACCATGCTTCAGCCACTCCTTTGCCATATCACATTAAACTCACTCATATGCTTGCCTTCCTATAAGCCCTCTCTTCCCCTTCCAACTGGTGAAGTCCTGCTCATCTCATAAATTATAACTCAACTGTTGGCACCTCTGTGAAGTGAAATTGACATCTCTGAGCTGAACGGGTAGTGACTTCCTTTGAATTGCCATTGTAATTTCTATTCTATTATTACCGATTCTCACCGTATGATTATTGTATTAAAATTGCTTACATGTAAATCCCCCTGCAAAGATCAATTATATCATTGAAATGAGGACGTGTGTCTGATTTATTTTATACTGTAACTCCAGCACTTACCACATAGCCTGCCATTTCGGAGTTGGTGAGTCTGTGGAATGAATGAATGAATGAATGCCGTCTGTAAAAGTGCAGCACTATAATCTTTGGTTAGACTCATTTATTTTTCAATATCTCTATGGAGTATAATTGCTTTACAATTGTGTGTTAGATTCTGCTTAATAACAAAGTGAATCAGCTATACATATAAATATATCCCCATATCTCCTCCCTCTTGCATCTCCCTCCCACCCTCCCTATCCCACCCCTCTAGGTGGTCACAAAGCACTGAGCTGATCTCCCTGGGCTATGCGGCTGCTTCCCAATAGCTATCTATTTTACATTTGGTAGTGTATATATGTCCATGCCACTCTCTCACTTGGTCCCAGCTTACCCTTCCCACTCCCCATATCCTCAAGTCCATTCTCTATGTCTGCGTCATTATTCCTGTCCTGCCCTTAAGTTCTCCAAAACCAGTTTTTTGTTTTTTTTTTTTAGATTCCATATATATGTGTTGGCATACGGTATTTGTTTTTCTCTTTCTGACTTACTTCATTCTGTATGACAGACCTAGGTCCATCCACCTCACTACAAATAACTCAATTTCTTCTCTTTTTACGGCTGAGCAATATTCCATTGTATATATGTGCCACATCTTCTTTATCCATTCATCTGTTGTTGGACACTTAGGTTGCTTCCATGTCCTGGCTATTGTAAATAGAGCTGCAATGGACATTGTGGTACATGACTCTTTTTGAATTATGGTTTCCCCAGGGTATATGCCCAGTAGTGGGATTGCTGGGTCGTATGGTAGTTCCATTTTTAGTTTTTTGAGGAATCTCCATACTGTTCTCCATAGTGGCTGTACCAATTTACATTTCCACCAACAGTGCAAGAGGGTTCCCTTTCCTCCACACCCTCACCAGCATTTATTGTTTCTAGATTTTTTGATGATGGCCATTCTGACTGGTGTGAGGTGATACCTCATGTAGTTTTGGTCTACATTTCTCTAATGATTCGTGCTGTTGAGCATCCTTTCATGTGTTTGTTGGCAATCTGTGTATCTTCTTTGCAGAAATGCCTATTTAGGTCTTCTGCCCATTTTTGGATTGGGTTGTTTGTTTTTTGGATATTTAGCTGCAGAGCTGCTTCTAAATTTTGGAGATCAGTCCTTTGTTGGTTGCTTCATTTGCAAATATTTTCTCCCATTCTGAGGGTTGTCTTTTGGTCTTGTTTATGTTTTCCTTTGCTGTGCAAAAGCTTTTAAATTTCATTAGGTCGCATTTGTTTAATTTTATTTCCATTTTTCTAGAAGGTGGGTCAAAAGGATCTTACTGTGATTTATGTCATAGAGTGTTCTGCCCAAGGTTTCCTCTAAGAGTTTTATAGTGTCTGGCCTTACATTAAGGTCTTTAATCCATTTTGAGTTTATTTTGTGTATGGTGTTAGGAAGTGCTCTAACTTCATTCTTTTACATGGAGCTGTCCAGTTTTCCCAGCACCACCTATTGAAGAGCTGTCTTTTCTCCATTGTATATTCTTGCTTCCTTTATCAAAAATAAGCTGACCATATGCACATGGGTTTATCTCTGGGCTTTCTATCCTGTTCCATTCTTCTATATTCCTGTTTTTGGGCCAACACCATACTGTCTTGATTACTGTAGCTTTGTAGTATAGTCTGAAGTCAAGGAGCCTGATTCCTCCAGCTCCATTTTTCTTTCTCAAGATTGTTTTGGCTATTCAGGGGTCTTTTGTGTTTCCATACAAATTTTGAAACTTATTGTTCTAGTTCTGTGAAAACTGCCATGGGTAGTTTGATAGGGATTGCATTGAATATGTAGATTGCTTTGGGTCATATAATCATTTACACAATGTTGATTCTTCCAATTCAAGAGCATGGTATATCTCTCCATTTGTTTGTATCATTTTTAATTTCTTTCATCAGTGTCTTATAGTTTTCTGCATACAGGGCTTTTATCTCCTTAGGTAGGTTTATTCCTGGGTATTTTATTCTTTTTGTTCAAATGGTAAATGGGAGTGTTTCCTTAATTTCTCTTTCAGATTTTTCATCATTAGTGTATAGGAATGCAAGAGATTTCTGTGCATTAATTTTGTATCCTGCTACTTTACCAAATTCTTTGATTAGCTCTAGTAGTTTTCTTGTAGCATCTTTAGGATTTTCTATGTATAGTGTCATGCCATCTGCAAACAGTGACAGTTTACCTCTTCTTTTCCAATTTGGATTCCTTTAATTTCTTTTTCTTCTCTGATTGCTGTGGCTAAAACTTCCAAAACTATGTTGAATAATCGTGGTGTGAGTGGGCCACCTTGTCTTATTCCTGATCTTAGTGTAAATGGTTTCAGTTTTTCACCATGGAGAACGATGTTGGCTGTGTGTTTGTCATATACAGCATTTATTATGTTGAGGAATGTTCCCTCTATGCCTACTTTCTGGAGGGTTTTTATCATAAATGGGTGTTGAATTTTGTCAAAAACTTTTTCTGCTTCCATTAAGATGATTATATGGTTTTCCTCCTTCAATTTGTTAATATGGTTTATCACATTAATTGATTTGCCTACATTGAAGAATCCTTGCATTTCTGGGATAAACCCCACTTGACCATGGTGTATGATCCTTTTAATATGCTGTTGGCTTCTGTTTGCTAGTATTTTGTTGAGCATTTTGGCATCTATGTTCATCAGTGATATTAGCCTGTAGTTTTCTTTTTTTGTGGCCTCTTTCTCTGGTTTTGGTATCAGGGTGATGGTTGCCTCGTAGAATGAGTTTGGGAATGTTCCTCCCTCTGCTATATTTTGGAAGAGTTTGAGAAGAACAGGTGTTAGCTCTTCTCTAAATGTTTGATAGAATCGCCTGTGAAGCCATCTCTGGTCCTGGGCTTTGGTTTGTGGGAATATTTTTAATCAGTTTCAATTTCATTATTTGTGATTGGTCTGTTCATATTTTCCTTTTCTTCCTGATTCAGTTTTGGAAGGTTTTATCTTTCTAAGAATTTGTCCATTTCTTCCAGGTTATCCATTTCATTGGCATATCATTGCTTGTAGTAATCTCATGATCCTTTGTGTTTCTGCAGTGTCAGTTGTTACTTCTCCTTTTTCATTTCTAATTCTGTTGATTTGAGCCTTCTCTCTTTTTTTCTTGATGAGTCTGGCTAATGGTTTATCAATTTTGTTTGTCTTCTCAAAGAATCAGCTTTTAGTTTTATTGATCTTTGCTATTGTTCTCTTCTTTTCTTTTTCATTTCTTTCTCATCCGATCTTTATGATAACTTTCCTTCTGATAACTTTGAGTGGTTTTGTTCTTCTTTCTCTAATTGCTTTATGTGTAAGGTTAGATTGTTTATTTGAGATGTTTCTTGTTTCTTGAGGTAGGATTGTTTTGCTCCTAGAACTGCTTTTGCTGCATCCCATAGGTTTTGTGTCACTGTTTTTTCATTGTCATTTGTGTCTAGGTATATTTTGATTTCCTCTTTGATTTCTTCAGTGACCACTTTGTTATTTAGTAGTGTATTGTTTAGCCTCCATGTGTTTTTATTTTTATAGATTTTTTCCTGTAATTGATATCTAGTCTCATAGCATTGTGGTTGGAAAAGATACTTTATACTATTACAATTTTCTTAAATTTACCAAGGCTTGACTTGTGACCCAGGATATGATATATCCTGAAGAATTTTCCATGAACACTTGAGAAGAAAGTGTATTCTGGTTTTTTTGGATGGAATGTCTTATAAATATCAATTAAGTAAACCTTGTTTAATGTATCATTTAAAGCTTGTGTTTCCTTATTTATTTTCATTTTGTATGATCTGTCCATTGGTGAAAGTGGGGTGTTAAAGTCCCCTACTATGATTGTGTTACTGCCGATTTCCCCTTTTATGGCTGTTAGTATTTGCCTTATGTATTGAGGTGTTTCTAGGTGGCATGCATAAATATTTACATTGTTATATCTTCTTCTTGGATTGATCCCTTCATCATTATGTAGTGTCCTTCTTTGTCTCTAGTAATAGTCTTTATTTTAAAGTCTATTTTGTCTGATATGAGAATTGCTACTCCAGCTTTCTTTTGATTTCCATTTGCATGGAATATCTTTTTCCATCCCCTCACTTTCAGTCTGTATGTGTCTCTAGGTCTGAAGTGGATCTCTTGTAGACAGCAAATATACGGTCTTGTTTTTGTATCCATTCAGCCAGTGTATGTCTTTTGGTTGGAGCATTAACCCATTTACATTTATGGTAGTTATCGATACGTATGTTCCTATTACCATTTTCTTAATTGTTTTGGGTTTGTTATTGTAGGTCTTTTCCTTCTCTTGTACTTTCCTGCTTAGAGAAGTTCCCTTACTATTTGTTGTAAAGCTGGTTTTGTGGTGCTGAATTCTCTTAGCTTTTACTTGTCTGTAAAGATTTTAATTGCTCTGTCTAATCTGAATGAGTTCCTTGCTGGGTAGAGTAATCTTGGTTGTAGTTTATTCCTTTTCGTCACTTTAAATATGTCCTGCCAGTCCCTTCTGGCTTGCAGAGTTTCTGCTGAAAGATCAGCTGCTAAGTTACAGGGATTCCTTTGTATGTTATTTGTTGCTTTTCCCTTGCTGCTTTTAATATTTTTCTTTGTATTTAATTTTTGATAATTTGATTAATAAGTGTCTTGCCGTGTTTCTCCTTGGATTTATCCTGTATGGGACTCTCTGCTGTTCTTGGAATTGATTGCCTATTTCCTTTCCTGTAATAGAGAATTTTTCAACTGTAATCTCTTCAAATATTTTCTCAGCCCCTTTCTTTTTCTCTTCTTCTTCTGGGACCCCTATAATTCGAATGTTGGTGTATTTAATGTTGTCCCAGAGGTATCTGAGGCTGTCCTCAATTCTTTTCATTCTTTTTTCTTTATTCTGCTCCATGGCAGTTATTTCCACCTTTTTATCTTCCAGCTCACTTATCCATTCTTCTACCTCAGTTATTCTGCTATCAATTCCTTCTAGAGTTCTTTTAATTTCAGTTATTGTGTTGTTTGTCGCTGTTTATTTGCTCTGTAGTTCTTCCAGGTCCTTTTTAAATGTTTCTTGTCTTTTCTCTATTCTATTTCCAAGATTTTGGATTTTTTCTATCATGACTCTGAATTCTTTTTCAGGTAGACTGCTTATTTCCTCTTCATTTGTTTGGTGTGGTTGTTTTTTACCTTGCTCCTTCATCTGCTCTGTGTTTCTCTGTCTTCTTATTTTGCTTACCTTACTGTGTTTGGGGTGTCCTTTTCACAGGCTGCAGGTTCGTTGTTCCCATTGTTTTTGTTGTTTGTCCCCAGTGGCTAAGGTTGTTTCAGTGTGTTGTGTAGGCTTCCTGGTGGAGGGGACTGGTGCCTGTGTTGTGGTGGATGAGGCTGGATCTCTTCCTTCTGTTGGGCAGGACCACGTCTTTTGCTCTGTTTTGTGGTGTCTGTGACCTTATTATGATTTTAGGCAGCCTCTCTGTTAATGGGTGGGTTTGTGTTCCTGTGTTGCTAGTTGTTTGGCGTAGGATGTCCAGCACTGTAGCCTGCTGGTTGCTGAATAGAATTGGGTCTTATCATTGAGATGGAGATCTCTGGGAGAGCTTTCACCGTTTGTTACCATGTGGAGCCAGGAGGTCTCTGGTTGCCCAATGTCCTGAACTCAGCTCTCTCACCAGAGAGGCACAGGCCTGACACACAGCTGGAGCACCATGACCCTATCAGCCACACGGCTCAGAAGGAAAGGGAGGAAAAACAAAGGAAAGAGAGAAATAAATAATAAAATAAAATAAAGTTATTAAAATTAAAAAACATTATTAAAAAATTTGAAAGTCATTAAAAGAAAGAAAGAATGAAAGAAGAGAGCAACCAAACCAATAAACAGATCCACCAATGATAGCAATCACTAAAAACTATACTAAAAACAAAAAAAAAAACAGACAGACAGAACCCTAGGACAAACAGTAAAAGCAAAGCTATACAGACAAGTCACACAATGAGGCATACACATACATACTCACAAAAAGAGAAAAAGGAAAAAAATATATATCTATATGTAAAAAAAAAAGGAAGAGAGCAATGAAATCAATAAACAAATCTATTAATGATAATAAATTCTAAATACTAAACTAAGATAAACATAAAACCAGAAACAAATTAGCTGCAGAAAGCCAAACCCAAATCTACAATTGCTCCCAAAGTCCACACCCATAATTCTGGGATGATTCATTGTCTATTCAGGTATTCCAGAGATGCAGCGTATATCAAGTTGATTGTGGAGCTTTAATCCACTGCTCCTGAGGCTGCTGGGAGAGATTTCCCTTTCTCTTCTTTGTTGGCACAGCTCCTGGGGTTCAGCTTTGAATTTGGACCCGCCTCTGCATGTAGGTCACCTTAGGGCATCTATTCTTCATTCAGACAGGATGGGGTTAAAGGAGCAGCTGCTTCCGGGGCTCTGGCTCACTCAGGCCTGGGGGAGGGAGGGGTACAGAATGCAGAATGAGCCTGTGGCGGCAGAGCCCAGCATGACATTGCAACAGCCTGAGGCACTCTGTGTGTTCTCCCGGGGAATTTGTCCCTGGATCACGGGAACCTGGCAGTGGTGGGCTGCACAGACTCCCAGGAAGGGAGGTGTGGATAGTGACCTGTGCTTACACACAGGATTCCTGGTGGCTGCAGCAGCAGCCTTAGGGTCTCATGCCCATCTCTGGGGTCTGTTCTGATAGCCGCGGCTCAGGCCCGTCTCTGGAGCTCGTTTAGGCAGTACTCTGAATCCCCTCTCCTCAAGCACCCTGAAACAATTGTCTCTTGCCTCTTAGGCAGTTCCAGACTTTTTCCCGGACTCCTTCCCTGCTAGCTGTGGCACACTAGCCCCCTTAAGGTTGTGTTCACGCAGCCAACCTCAGTCCTCTCCCTGGGATCTGATCTCCGAAGCTGGAGTCTCAGCTCCCAGCCCCCTCCCACCCTGGAGGGTGAGCAGACAAGCCTCTGGGGCTGGTGAGTGCCGGTAGGCACCGATCCTCTGTGTGGGAATCTCTCTGCTTTGCCCTCCGCACCCCTGTTGCTGTGCTCTCCTCTGTGGCTTCAAAGCTTCACCTCGCCAGCCCCCATGTCCACCAGTTGAGGGGCTTCCTAGTGTGGGGAAACTTTTCCTCCTTCACAGCTCCCTCCCAGAGGTGCAGGTCCTGTCCCTATTCTTTTGTCTCTGTTTTTTCTTTTGCCCTACCCAAGTACCTGGGGAGTTTATTGCCTTTTGGGAGGTCTGAGGTCTTCTGCCAGCGTTCAGTAGGTGTTCTGTAGGAGTTGTTCCACATGTAGATGTATTTCTGATGTATTTGTGGGGTGGAAGGTGATCTCCACGTCTTACTCCTCCGCCATCTTGAAGCAATATCCGCTAGCCTCATACTTTTTAAAAACCCAGGAGTTTTCTAGTGTTCCAGTTCATAGGTCTTCATTCTTTCCCTGTGGGAATGGTCTTTTCAAGTGGCTCTTTTCTTCTTTAATTATGCAAGTGACCACCTTGTGGTACTTTATTTATTTAGCTTTATTTAGATAGTGGATAAGAGCTGTGCATTGTAAAGTTCCAGTAGAGTATAATAAGAAATAATACATAAGTGAAAAGAGACAGGTACTTGAGAATGTTCCACAAGAAGATGAAATGAAGCTTCCTCAGCCCTTGTGGTCTTGGATAAATTTCCCACAGTGGGTGCTCTGCAGGCTTAAATCTTTTCTATCCATCTTCCATCATTTTCATGAACCCAGTTCTTTAGAATACATTTCATTTCCTCACCTTCTTGAACTCATTTCCAAGTTTATCAACTTAATTAATGAGGTCATATTAATCAATCATTATATTAGCATTTCCAAAGCCCACTTCTATATATGGTGTGGTTTTTTAACCCAGTGGGAATCATAGTGTTACCATTCAAAATAAAAATAAGTTGGGAGAGGAGAATTTTCTTTATTCCATTATTTTATTGTTTTTCTCCCAAACCTTAAGAACTAAATCCCATGTCACTGATAAAACAGCTACATAGCTAACAGGTGCTAATGGATTCCATTTGGCTCTAAATTGCAGAGTTGAGAAAATAATTTAAAAGATCTAGAACTGAATTATGGACCAGTCTGCATTAGCATCCTTAGAAGGTCTCAGGAATTAAAAAAAAAACATAACAGATCTCATTAACCTACAAAAGCAATGGTAAGGTGCCAGTTACAGCAAGGAGATCTCCTGAGATTGAGGTGTAAATTTAGAGAATGAACCAAAAAGAATGAGAGATTGCATTAACATATGTTATCAAAAAACAATTTATGCTATTAACCAAGATTTGAGGCATATTTTTATTTATGACAGGAAATAATATCCAACCAGGGAATGTAACCTGTGGCATCTCTCTCTAAAAGAAGTCTCTGTATATCCTACATAAAATAAGAGTCACATCATGGTAACCAGGAGACGTATTTTTTGTGCCAACCCAGAAAAACAGCAGAATTCATTGAAAGAATGTTCCAGGCTGCAGTCTTGACCAGCTGCCATGGTGAGAGATGTGGGCCCACTCAGGTCAGTCTACAGGTCTCCTTCCCTCCGGCTCTGAGTCAAGCTCCCCTCTGCTTTACCCAATTTTGAGCTCCCACAGGTTTTCGTTTCCGCCCCTTCCTGTTATTTTAATCTAGAAAATTTTCTCCAGTTTACACACCATGCTCATCAGGTTTACTTAAGTCTTTCTTTTCCCTGCAGAAATAGAAATATTCTCATCTACATAATTACCTTTGCTGACAGATTATCTAATCCTAATCCTAAAAACAAAGCAGCACTACGAAAAAGGATGCAAACTCATTGAAAATGACTAATAAGAAAGAACGATATATGTTGACAACAGTCCATTTTCCTGTTAGAAAAAAGTCAAAAATACGATTGTATTCTTTACAGTCATGTCAACAGTGTTTCCTTTGCTTCCAAAATACCTGTTGGAGCAAGGCAAGGAGAGGATCACAGAATATTATCAGTCAGTAGTGTGAAAGGCTGGGCGTTAGAGGGTGTGATCTGAGTGGGTTCCACCCTCAGGAGCATTTGGAAGAGAACCTGAGGCTTTTCCTGCCCCCATTATGAGCTGAAGGGATTCTTGTCTGCAGAAGGGCAGTCTGTTTCCATGATTCCAATGTAATTCATAGGCATATTGTTCTTGTGAAGAAGCAAGGGATGGTCACATAAATAATCCTGAAGACAGAATTACTTACAGTGGAGAATGAAGTGAAAGGAATGATTTGAAATGTAAATGTGTAGAAAGTACTCTGAGTGAGAAGGGCACTGAAGTGATTTCCAGGGACATTTAGCACAGCAGGACTGCTTCCCAGGACTGGTCTTGATGATTTTCCTCCCTTTTTTCTGTGTTCCTCTCCCGCCTGCATGGTCTTGTTTACCACATTCCCAGCATCTGTACCTTTTGGCTGTTTTGGGGCTGCCCAGAGTCCCCTGCAGAGTCCCAGTTAGGCCTCCTTGCCCACTGTGATTCAGAGGCACAAACCTTCAAAACAAAACAAATAAAACCAATAAAAACAACAACTCCATTATTAAGAATCTGATACTTGACAATTATGAAGACAACAAGCTGATTAAACTTACTTCCATGAGAGAATAAATAATAACGATTGTAAGATTTATTGAATTCTTATCATGTGCTATGTGCATTTTATTCATTTTCTCATTGAATTTTCACCCAAACTCTCTGAAGTAGGTATTTTTATTACACCCATTTTATAGATAAGGAAATTGAGGCTCAGAGAGGGTAATATTGCCCACTATCAATAGGCTTCTGCAATTGGAAAAGCCAGGATTCAAACTCAGGTGTGTCTGTCACTCAAAGCTATACATACTTTGTCTCAACTTGCCCCTTCCATTTTATTAATCATACTTCCAGTATTTGGAACAATATTATAACCTTTTGTATTGTTTTGTTTTGAGCAATACTATTCCATTGTTGTTTGGGAAAATAGAAACAAACTCAAGTTATTCTGAGATGGAAAATGATAGAATATGAGCTGTCTTGCAGTACCCAAGATCAAAAATGTGCTGGCCCCCAGGAAGAGGGAGAACCAGGGACTGGAAAGTTGCAATCTCTTTCCACCTCTCATCTCTTCTTCTCTTACACATCAACTTCATCCTTACCATGCTCAGCAGGCAAATTTTTCACCGCACTCCAGTCCAATTGGTAGTGAACAGGTTTGCTCACTATGCCTGCATGACAGCAATTAAGTGATAAGCCAAACTAAGCCCAGAATCTTATAATTTCAATTCAGAATTTTTAAAGAAGAGGTTGTCATCAGGTCACCATAGGTCATGGACCCATATTCTTGACCAATCAACTATGTCTAAGGGACTAGTGTCATGTACAAATGGATGTTCCCAGGGGCTCACTGCCATTACATGGTAATGACATATATTACAGCTCTATTAAGAGTTGAGAACACAGCTATGGATGGTAACGAGTCACCTAGTATTTAAGGAGCTCAAAATTCTTTGCCTGTAGAATCCAAATATTCAAAGTTGAGGAATGTAAGTAGAAGTACTTTATCTGTTTATTGTCTTATCTTACACCTAAGCCAAGTTTAGCCAAAACTGATAGAGGAACCACTTTTCTTCCTTTTACTGCCCCTGAATTGTTGAGTCAACACTTGAAAAATTAATGACAATTTAAAAATATCAGTATAACCCCAATTCACTATTATAAGCAAAGGCATTGACAATTCTCATCATTAAAACATAGTTATCAGCAGGCATGATACAGACTAATAAATGGGGTATTTTTTTGACAAAATGATAAAGGGGCCTAAGTGAATTTTTCCAATAGCATGTTTCAAAAAAGTCTATATAATGTTATAAACAGATTTTCCCACACTTGTATTCTACAAAATACTTGCGTTAGATAAGAAAAGCTATTTAATATATCCCCTTCTTGGATACTCATGAAGTGTATTTTAAAGGTTCAGATAAGACCTTCAGTAATGACTTACTCAACAAATACTTATCCAGAACTCACCTGATTTAATGAAGAAATAGCTCATAGGTTATTGGTATTATGATGAGTGCAGTTTGAAAAATACTGCAAAGACTATGAAATAATTCCAAATATGCATAGAAAGATAGATTTCCTATTGTTAAATGCAATTTAAAACAAATTCTATTCTACTGAAGAGAATTTAACCAGAACTCCAGAAAGATCAGTTAAAGTAGAGATGACCATCTCTATTTTTAAAGATAAAACTGTCAGACCGAGAAAGTGAATAACTCTCCTAAGGTCATATTGCAGAATAAGTCTAAAACTCAAATCTTTAACTCTTAATTTTCTGCCCTTTCTACAGGTTAACACATGGACCAAGAGCTCAGTTGAGATCTAGCAAAAGAAAAATAGTCAATTCAAATGGTCTTTAACTTTTTCCACAGAACTCACCAGTGGATCTTATGACACAAAGGGTCAACTCTTCAGAGATCTGACAGAAACATTACTCAGATATATAAACCAACAAGCTGATCAAACCCCAAATAGTGTTACAGATATTAGGACCATTTCAGAAAAAAAACAAACATAATAATAATATAAAAAAGCAGCTTTAAATTTGTTTTTGTTTTTTACCTCCGCAAGAGGTGTTAGGTAATAAGAGAATGTACCTGCTCACCTCCATCTTGTTCTGTAGGAAATTCATTGCCCTGAATATCCAGGCTAGGAATTCTGGGAGTCCTCTAGATGATTCCCACATATACCCTTGGTCCTTCATCATTTGTACCCACTTCTTCCCCGCCATGGTGCCAAAGGAAAAGTGACAACTTAGCTACCAAATGTCAAGTAAAGTCATATTTGCTGATGTTGATGCTACTGATATCTGCATTGATGTCAATGCCTAAAAGCAAGAGAGCTAATGCTTAAGACCAAGTGTTGGCACTCTGGCCCACACAACACATGCTACCACTGCCACTGCTGGCCACCCACCACCATGGAGGCAGCCAATGCCAGGTCTGCTGACATCCCTGCTGTTTTTACCTTGCATTCTCAGTACCTCCCAGAGATGGTAGAGAAACAGCAATTTTTAAGTTTTATTTATTTGTCTTTGGTATAACCCCTTCATCCGGTGACTCAAGTGGAAGACAACAGTAACAAAGCCAGGGGCAACATTCTCTCTCCCAGACCTGGTTTATACAACTTGATCCAAGTGAATGCATCTTGGCTTCTTTTTGTCTTGGAATGAGGTTTCTCCTGAGTGGCTTCTCAGTCCTCTGTGGATTTTCCCATCACTTATTTCATTTTCTCAGACCCAAGACAATCCTAGGATGGACACAGCAGAGAATCTGTCTAGAGCCCTGGATGTAACAGCCTACGCCCAGCTGTTCTCATCCAAAGTGAGAAGGGGTCTCTCCTTCACAGACTCTCTTAGTGTACGACCACTATGGGTTAGACAAGCCCAGCTGCAATGAGAGTATCATTTTCCTAAATAAACATCAGTGTTAAAAATAAGAGGTTCCGTGAAGTGGTGAAAAAGCCCTGGCCTGGGAAGCAGGACATCTGGACTCTGCCTCTTATTAGTTATTTGGCCTCACTTGAGTCCTTTAATTTCTCTGGACTTTAGCTTCCTAGCTTGGAAAACCCACTGCTCACTCCGGTCACTAAGCTTCTATGTAGCCCTGACATTCGCTACTCGAGTTGGAGAATCTAGGTCATCCATTTTCCACAAAGAACCCTAATGTATCTATTTGTTTTCTGGAATAAAATATTTATTATTACTGTTCCATCTAAGTGATTATTATTCACATTATTTTACTTATAGATAAAGAAATTGAAGTCCAAAAGTGTTATGTTAACATATATACAATACCAGTATAAGGGTTGCAGTCAGAAAAAAAAATGAGTTATGCCAATTTATAGCTGATTTATTTCTCTCTTCCACATATTAATTAATGGTTTCTTATTGTCCTTGTCTTCCACAACCAAGATTGGTCAATATTTTGACAGCAGTACCCTTGGCATCTTTCCCTCTTCTTCATTCTCATTGCTAACTGCCTGATTTGGACCTTCTTTGTCTCAGTCCTCAAGTAGCTCATATGGATCACAAAATAATATCCAAACTCTTGCCTCCAACATACCTGTCCATTTTTATTTTTCTAATCATCTTCTCTTACATCATGCAAATGAGTTTGCCTTCAACTCCTCCAAATCGTTTTGAATACTCACTCCTTCATTAACCTTGTCTGCATCTTCTATCTGAGACAACTCCCCATCTTATTCAGTAGCTCTAAATCTTATTTGTCTTCAAAAGTTGAGTTCCAATGAGCCCTTTTAAAAAAAGATTACTCTATGTCCACCATTGGAAGTAGTATTTCTCTCTGGATCATCTAGCACTTTATAAGTATTTCTACTTTGTAGCCCTTATAAATGTTGTGATTTTGCATTTATTTATCAATATCTTTCTTCTCCTTCTAGACAATAAGCTCCAAAAGGGCAAGAACCATGCCTATTTATGTTTATCGTTCTGTCTCCAGGGTCTAACGCAGTACCTGTAACATTGTAGAGGCTCAGTAGGTAATTATCAAATGGATAGCTGAATGAACATCTCTTAAGACCCAGCATTTTCTAATTCATGAGGGTAGATATTTGTAGCCATGTCTTCCATAATAAGCTATTAGCTCCTTGAAAACAGTAAGTCTGATTCTGTTTGGTATCCCTCAAAGAAAAATTCCTTCCATGTTGGAAATATTTATTTATAAATATTATTATGAAGAATTATTCATAAATATGTATTCATTAATAGATGATTAACAAGGCAATTTTAGGAAAAGATCAACCTTTAGAGTCATATAGCCCTATCTTCAAATCCTGGCTTTGTAAAGTTAGGTGAAAAATGTTCAGTATTTCCCAATTAAAATTACTATTACCTTTTATATCATACAAAGAATTTTCACATATATCTCAGTTGATTGTCAAACAGTGTTAGATGGTATTACTACCCCCAATTTACAGAAGAGGAAACAGAGGTAAAGATAAGGCAATTGTGGCTTAAAGAGGCTAATGATCATTCAGCTACTAAATGGAGGAACAGGAATTCAAACTAAGGTTTTTGGAGTCCAGAGTCTATGTCTTTCCCATTTTCATGAGTATATTGACAGCAAATAGATGTAGATCAATGGATCTGTGCCTTTGGATAACAACTTTTTTTTCTAGAATTGAGGCCTCCTTTAGTCCTTATCCACTATTATGACCTCTGAAAACACTAAAAGGAGCATATTTGGAGTTTCTGGTGTCAGGATAAAAAGGCAGGAGAATATATGGGGTAAGTTTTGGAAGAAAAGCAGAATAGATCCATTTTCATACTTGACATGAGGAAATTACAGAAAAGTCATAATTTTTTTTTTCTCTCTGAAATCTTCTTCACCAAACAGGTACAAAGTGAAAACTCATCACTTTTATTTAAACCAGAGACCCTGCTTCTTTTCTGTTCATAAAATCACCCGATCTCTATGTTGAAGCTCAAATCCAAATCAAGAGAAAAACAGCTCTTATTTATTATTCAGTTTGCTCTCATTATGTTCTTCCCAGAAATGAATCCCTGTCCCTCTTGGACTTTCTTTCACAGGACACTCTGATCTGGCTCTCCCTCTTAGCACTAGGCAAGTTGTTTTGCCTGGCTTACCCCATCAATAGAAGGCTCAGCTGTCTTTTCTCACACTAGGAATCCAGGAGACCGTTTTCCTTGGTCATCAACAGGGAAATGGGGAGTCTCTCCTCTTAATGGGCTGAGCTCCTGCCAAGTTCCAAAGTGCTCTCACCCTTCCTTAAAGATGCTGAATACTTGCTCATTACGCAAGACATCTGGATACCTTGTGTGAGTAACCCTCTCCTGAGGGTGGCGGGTTGTTTGAAAGCAGATCATTCCAGTAAAAAATGTTTAGGCACTTTCAAACAATTCTGATAGAACTTGGTAACTTAAACAAAACAAAACAGAAACCTTCCCCATTGCAGTTTCTACTCAATAGCAGGTGAAACAATAAAAAATCTTGAACAAGCAAAATTAATCTGTATCTAGAGAATTTTAATAAATGTTAAAACAAATAATTCCACATAGATCCTCTGGGGTTTTGCCAGTAAGTCTTTAACAATCTGTTTTTAATAGCTAGGTAATGTGCTACAACAGCAGGCATTGAAGAATAATAAAAATACTTTGTAAAAAATAAATAAATAAAAGCAAGAATAATGTTCAACGCAATTGAAGCAAAATGGTGACAGCAAATATTCTGGCTGAAACAAAAGGAGTACCGGAAATTATACGGGTTAAATATCTATTAGCTGGATGGCTGAGTACGATGGCCCCTCCATTCTTAATCCAGAGCAATGTGACAGGCATGTAGCCTGACTATACAACCTTTCCTCCTTAGGAGCCAAGATAGCTAAACGTTAATACAGATCTTATTAACAGTTGTATGGAAATCATGAGATTCAGCATGTTTTTATTTTTCTTTTATTCAAAAGAAAACTGCCTCAAAACTTCAGAAATAATAAATAATTTTTAACAAGACACTTTTTTGGTAACCATTATCATTTGTCCATCGTCGAGGGAACACTTATTCTCTGTAAACTAATTTTCCTATAAAAGAAAGCAAGTTTCCTGTTCAAAGGCATAACTTTCATTTAGATATTTTTGCTGGAGCTCTTTCTAAAAGATCTTACATATTGAAAAGGATTTGACCTTTTCTGATGATTCAGAATTATCATTATGAGCATCAATCACTGTGAATAGCCACCAACTCCTTCCTCTCAAATTACACACGTACTGGAATCTCTCACAAGCTAAAAGAAATGTTCTTTTTGGCCTTATCTACCTTGAATTTCCCCTTTTATGTTCTTTTCTTTTTTACATCTTTATTGGAGTATAACTGCTTTACAATGGTGTGTTAGTTTCTGCTTTATAACAAAGTGAATCAGTTATACATATACGTATGTTCCCATATCTCTTCCCTCTTGCGTCTCCCTCCCTCCCACACTCCCTATCCCAACCCTCTACGTGGTCACAAAGCACCGAGTTGATCTCCCTGTGATATGCAGCTGCTTCCCACTAGCTATCTATTTTATGTTTGGTAGTGTATATATGTCCATGCCACTCTCTCACTTTGTCACACCTTACCCTTCCCCCTCCCCATATCCTCAAGTCCATTGTCTAGTAGGCCTGTGTCTTTATTCCTGTCTTACCCCTAGGTTCTTCATGACATTTTTTTTCTTACATTCCATATATATGTGTTAGCATACGGTATTTGTCTTTCTCTTTCTGACTTACTTCTCTCTGTATGACAGACTCTAGTTTCATCCACCTCACTACAAATAACTAAATTTCATTTATTTTTATGGCTGAGTAATATTCCATTGTATATATGTGCCACATCTTCTTTATCCATTCATCTGATGATGGACACTTAGGTTGTTTCCATGTCCTGGCTATTGTAAATAGAGCTGCAATGAACATTTTGGTACATGACTCTTTTTGAATTATGGTTTTCTCAGGGTATATGGCCAGTAGTGGGATTGCTGGGTCATATGGTAGTTCTATTTGTAGTTTTTTAAGGAACCTCCATACTGTTCTCCATAGTGGCTGTACCAATTCACATTCCCACCAGCAGTGCAAGAGTGTTCTCTTTCCTCCACACCCTCTCCAGGATTTATTGTTTCTAGATTTTTTGATGATGGCCATTCTGACTGGTCTGAGATGATATCTCATTGTACATTTGATTTGCATTTCTCTAATGATTAATGATGTTGAGCATTCTTTCATGTGTTTGTTGGCAGTCTGTATATCTCCTTTGGAGAAATGTCTGTTTAGGTCTTCTGCCCATTTTTGGATTGGGTTGTTTGTCTTTTTGTTATTGAGCTGCATGAGCTGCTTGTAAATTTTGGAGATTAATCCTTTGTCAGTTGCTTCATTTGCAAATATTTTCTCCCATTCTGAGGGTTGTCTTTTGGTCTTGTTTATGGTTTCCTTTGCTGTGCAAGACCTTTGAAGTTTCATTAGGTCCCATTTGTTTATTTTTGTTTTTATTTCCGTTTCTCTAGGAGGTGGGTCAAAAAGGATGTTGCTGTGATTTATGTCATAGAGTGTTCTGCCTATGTTTTCCTCTAAGAGTTTCTGGCCTTACATTTAGGTCTTTAATCCATTATGAGCTAATTTTTGTGTATGGTGTTAGGGAGTGATCTAATCTCATACTTTTACATGTACCTGTCCAGTTTTCCGAGTACCATATATTGAAGAGGCTGTACTGTCTCCACAGTACATTCCTGCCTCCTTTATCAAAGATAAGGTGACTATATGTGCGTGGGTTTATCTCTGGGTTTTCTATCCTGTTCCATTGATCTATATTTCTGTTTTTGTACCAGTACCATACTGTCTTGATTACTGTAGCTTTGTAGTATAGTCTGACGTCAGGGAGCCTGATTCCTCTAGCTCCGTTTTTCTTTCTCAAGATTGCTTTGGCTATTCGGGGTCTTTTGTGTTTCCATACAAACTGTGAAATTTTTTGTTCTAGTTCTGTGAAAAAAGCCAGTGGTAGTTTCATAGGGATTGCATTGAACCTGTAGATTGCTTTGGGTAGTATAGTCATTTTCACAATGTTGATTCTTCCAATCCAAGAACATGGTATATCTTTCCATCTATTTGTATCATCTTTAATTTCTTTCATCAGTGTGTTACAATTTTCTGCATACAGGTCTTTTGTCTCCTTAGGTAGGTTTATTCCTAGATATTTTATTCATTTTGTTACAATGGTAAGTGGGAGTGTTTTCTTGATTTCACTTTCAGATTTTTCATCATTAGTGTATAGGAATGCCAGAAATTTCTGTGCATTAATTTTGTATCCTGCTACTTTACCAAATTCTTTGATTAGCTCTAGTAGTTTTCTTGTAGCATCTTTAGGATTCTCTGTGTTTAGTGCCATGTCATCTGCAAACAGTGACAGCTTTACTTCTTCTTTTCGATGTGGATTCCTTTTATTTCCTTTTCTTCTCTGATTGCTGTGGCTAAAACTTCCAAAACTATGTTGACTAACAGTGGTGAGAGTGGGCAACCTTGTCTTGTTCCTGATCTTAGTGGAAATGCTTTCAGTTTTTCACCATTGAAGACAATGTTGGCTGTGGGTTTCTCATATATGGCCTTTATTATGTTGAGGAAATTTCCCTCTATGCCTACTTTCCGGAGGGTTTTTATCATAAATGTGTGTTGAATTTTGTCAAAAGCTTTCTCTGCATCTATTCAGATGATCATATGGTTTTTCTCCTTCAGTTTATTAATATAGTTTATCACATTGATTGATTTGTGTATACTGAAGAATCCTTGCATTCCTGGGATAAACCCCACTTGATCATGGTGTATGATCCTTTTAATATGCTGTTGGATCCTGTTTGCTAGTATTTTGTTGAGGATTTTTGCATCTATGTTCATCAGTGATATTGGCCTGTAGTTTTCTTTCTTTGGGACGTCCTTGTCTGGTTTTGGTATCAGGGTGATAGTCGCCTTGTAGAATGAGTTTGAGAGTGCTCCTCCCTCCGCTATATTTTGGAAGAATTTGAGAAGGATAGGTGTTAGCTCTTCTCTAATTGTTTGATAGAATTCGCCTGTGAAGCCATCAGGTTCTGAAGATTTTTAATCACAGTTTCAATTTTAGTGCTTGTGATTGGTCTGTTCCTATTTTCTATTTCTTCCTGATTCAGTCTCGGCAGGTTGTGCATTTCTAAGAATTTGTCCATTTCTTCCGGGTTGTCCATTTTATTGGCATAGAGTTGCTTGTAGTAATCTCTCATGATCTTTTGTATTTCTGCAGTGTCAGTTGTTACTTCTCCTTTTTCATTTCTAATTCTATTGATTTGAGTCTTCTCCCTTTTTTTCTTGATGAGTCTGGCTAATGGTTTATCAATTTTGTTTATCTTCTCAAAGAACCAGTGTTTAGTTTTATTGATATTTGCTATCATTTCCTTCATTTCTTTTTCATTTATTTCTGATCTGATTTTTATGATTTCTTTCCTTCTGCTAACTTTGAGGTTTTTTTTTTCTTCTTTCTCTAATTGCTTTAGGTGCAATGTTAGGTTGTTTATTCGAGATATTTCCTGTTTCTTAAGGTAGGATTGTATTGCTATAAACTTCCCTCTTAGAACTGCTTTTGCTGTATCCCATAGGATTTGGGTCATCGTGTCTCCATTGTCATTTGTTTCTAGGTATTTTTTGATTTCTTCTTTGATTTCTTCAGTGGTCACTTCGTTATTAAGTAGTGTATTGTTTAGCCTCTATGTGTTTGTATTTTTTACAGATCTTTTCCTGTAATTGATATCTAGTCTCATAGTGTTGTGGTCGGAAAAGATACTTGATACAATTTCAATTTTCTTAAATTTACCAAGGCTTGATTTGTGACCCAAGATATGATCTATCCTGAAGAATGTTCTATGAGCACTTGAGGAAAATGTATATTCTGTTGCTTTTGGATGGAATGTCTTATTAATATCAATTAAGTCCGTCTTGTTTAATGTATCATTTAAAGCTTGTGTTTCCTTATTTATTTTCATTCTGGATGATCTGTCCATTGGTGAAATTGGGGTGTTAAAGTCCCCTACTATGAATGTGTTACTGTCGATTTCCCCTTTTATGGCTGTTAGTGTTTGCCTTATGTATTGAGGTGCTCCTATTTTGGGTGCATAAATATTTACAATTGCTATATCTTCTTCTTGGATCGATCCCTTGATCATTATGTAGTGTCCTCCTTTGTCTCTAGTAATAGTCTTTATTTTAAAGTCTATTTTGTCTGATATGAGAATTGCTACTCCAGCTTTCTTTTGTTTTTTTATTTGCATGGAATATCTTTTTCCATGCACTCACTTTCAGTCTGTATGTGTCTCTAGGTCTGAACTGGGTCTCTTGTAGACAGCATATATATGGGTCTTATTTTTGTATCCATTCAGCCAGTCTGTGTCTTTTTGTGGGAGCATTTAATCCATTTACATTTAAGGTAATTATCGATATGTATGTTCCTATTCCCATTTTTTTAATTGTTTTGGGTTTGTTATTGTAGGTCTTTTCCTTCTCTTGTGTTTCTCGCCTGGAGAAGATCCTTTGGCATTTGTTGTAAATCTGGTTTGGTGGTGTTGAACTCTCTCAGCTTTTCCTTGTCTGTAAAGATTTTAATTTCTCCATCAAATCTGAATGAGATCCTTGCTGGGTAGAGTAATGTTGGTTGTAGGTTTTTCTCCTTCATCACTTTAAATATGTCCTGCCAGTCCCTTCTGGCTTGCAGAGTGTCTGCTGAAAGATCAGCTGTTAACCTTATGGGGATTCCCTTTTGTGTTATTTGTTGTTTTTCCCTTGCTGCTTTTAATATGTTTTCTTTGTATTTAATTTTTGACAGTTTGATTAATATGTGTCTTGGCGTGTTTCTCCTTGGATTTATCCTGTATGGGACTCTCTGTACTTCCTGGACTTGATTAACTATTTCCTTTCCCATATTAAGGAAGTTTTCAACTATAATCTCTTCAAATATTTTCTCAGTCCCTTTCTTTTTCTCTTCTTCTTCTGGAACCCCTATACTTTGAATGTTGGTGCGTTTAATGTTGTTCCAGAGGTCTCTGAGACTGTCTTCAGTTCTTTTCATTCTTTTTTATTTATTCTGCTCTGCAGTAGTTATTTCCACTATTTTATCTTCCAGGTCAGTTATCCGTTCTTCTGTCTCAGTTATTCTGCTATTGATCCCTTCTAGAGTATATTTAATTTCATTTATTGTGTTGTTCATCATTGCTTGTTTCATCTTTAGTTCTTCTAAGTCCTTGTTAAATGTTTCTTGCATTTTCTCTATTCTATTTCCAAGATTTTGGATCATCTTTACTATCATTATTCTGAATTCTTTTTCAGGTAGACTGCCTATTTCTTCTTCATTTGTTAGGTCTGGTGGGTTTTTATCTTGCTCCTTCATCTGCTGTGTGTTTCTCAGTCTTCTCATTTTGCTTATCTTACTGTGTTTGGGGTCTCCTTTTTGCAGGCTGCAGGTTCGTAGTTCCTGTTGTTTTTGGTGTCTGTCCCCAGTGGCTAAAGTTGGTTCAGTGGGTTGTGTATGCTTCCTGGTGGAGGGGACTAGTGCCTGTGTTCTGGTGGATGAGGCTGGATCTTGTCTTTCTGGTGGGAAGGTCCACATCTGGTGGTGTGTTTTGTGGTGTCTGTGGACTTATTATGATTTTAGGCAGCCTCTCTGCTAATGGATGAGGCTGTGTTCCTGTCCTGCTAGTTGTTTGGCATAGGGTGTCCAGCACTGTAGCTTACTGGTCCTTGAGTCGAGCTGGGTATTGGTGCTGAGATGGAGATCTCTGGGAGATTTTCTCTGTTTGATATTACATGGAGATGGGAGGTCTCTTGTGGACCAGTGTCCTGAAGTTGGCTGTCCCACCTCAGAGGCACAGCACTGACTCCTGGCTGCAGCACCAAGAGCCTTTCATCCACACGGCTCAGAATAAAAGGGAGAAAAAGTAGAAAGAAAGGAATAGTATAAAGGAAAATAAAATAAAGTAAGATAAAATGAAATAAAGTTATTAAAATAAAAAATAATTATTAAGAAAAAAATTTTTTAAAAAGTAAAAAAAAAACGGATGGATAGAACCCTAGGACAAATGGTGAAAGCAAAGCTATACAGACAAAATCTCCCACAGAAGCATACACATACATGCTGACAAAAAGAGAAAAAGGGGAAAAAATAATAAATCTTGCTCTCAAAGTGCACCTCCTCAATTTGGGATGATTCGTTGTCTATCCAGGTATTCCACAGATGCAGGGTACATCAGGTTGATTGTGGAGATTTAATCCACTACTCCTGAGGCTGCTGGGAGAGATTTCCCTTTCTCTTCTTTGTTCACACAGCTCCCGGGGCTCAGCTTTGGATTTGGCCCCGCCTCTGTGTGTAGGTCGCTGGAGGGCGTCTGTTCTTCGTTCATACAGGACGGGGTTAAAGGAGCCGCTAATTCAGGGCCTCTGGCTCACCCAGGCCAGCAGGAGGGAAGGGCACAATGCGGGGTGAGCCTGCGGTGGCAGAGGCCGGCGGGACGTTGCACCAGCCTGAGGCGCGCCGTGCATTTTCCCGGGGAAGTTGTCCCTGGGTCCCGGGACCCTGGCAGGGGCGGGCTGCACAGGATCCCCGGAAGGGAAGTGTGGATAGTGACCTGTGCTTGCACCCAGGCTTCTTGGTGGCAGCAGCAGCAGCCTTAGCATCTCATGCCTGTCTCTGGGGTCCGCGCTGTTAGCTGCAACTCATGCCCGTCTCTGGAGCTCCTTTAAGCAGCGATCTTAATCCCCTCTCCTCGCGAACCAGGAAACAAAGGGGAAGAAAAAGTCTCTTGCCTCTTTGGCAGGTCCAGACTTTTCCCCGGACTCCCTCCCGGATAGCTGTGGCGCACTAACCCCTGCAGGCTGTGTTCACGCCACCAACCCCAGTCCTCTCCCTGCGCTCCAACTGAAGCCCAAGCCTCAGCTCCCAGCCCCGCCCGCCCAGCAGGTGAGCAGGCAAGCCTCTCGAGCTGGTGAGTGCCGGTAGGCACCGATCCTCTGTGTGGGAATCTCTCTGCTTTGCCCTCCGCACCCCTGTTGCTGTGCTCTCCTCCGCGGCCCCAAAGCTCCCCCCCTCCGCCACCCACAGCCTCCGCCCGCGAAGGGGCTTCCTAGTGTGTGGAAACCTTTCCTCCTTCACAGCTCCCTTCCAGAGGTGCAGGTCCCGTCCCTATTCTTTTGTCTCTGTTTTTTCTTTTGCGCTACCCAGGAACGTGGGGAGTTTCTTGCCTTTTGGGAGGTCTGAGGTCTCCTGCCAGCACTCAGTAGGTGTTCTGTAGGAGTTGTTCCACATGTAGATGTATTTCTGATGTATTTGTGGAGAGGAAGGTGATCTCCACGTCTTACTCTTCCGCCATCTGCCCCCTCTCCCTCTCACATTCTTTATGTTCTTTTTTAAAAGCAGCTTTACTGAGATATAGTTCATATACCATATTATTTACTCATTTAAAATGTACAGTTGAATGGCTTTAGCATATTTATGCATCTGTGCAACCATCACCACAGTCAATTTCAGAACACCTTCAAAAAGGAACTCATACCCTCTAGCTATCATTCTCCCCGCCCTTTGGTACCACCTCTCATCCCCTCCAGCCCAAAGCAATACTAATCCACTTTCTGTCACTAGATTTCCATATTCTGGACTTCATATCAATGGAATCATATAGTACAGGGTCTTATGTGACTGATTTCTTTCACTTGGCATAGTGTTTTCAGGGTTCATCCTTATATCAGTACTTCATTCCTCTTTATGGCCAAATAACACTCCATTGTGCAGGTATAACGGACATTTTTAAGAATCCATTTGTTTGTTGTTGGACATTTAGGCTGTTTCTTATTTTTTAAATTGGGGTATAGTTGCTTTACAATGTTGTGTTAGTTTCTGTTGTACAACGAAGTGAATCAGCTATAAGCATACTTATATCCACTCCCGCCCTCTTGGACCTTCCCCCCCATCCCACACATCTAGGTCACCACAGAGCACTGAGCTGAGCTTCCTGCACTATACAGCAGGTTCCCACTAGCTATCTATTTTACACATGGTAGTGTATATATGTCAATCCTAATCTCCCAATTCGTCCTACCCTCCCCTTCCCCCTCTGTGTCCACACGTCTGTTCCCTACGTCTGCTTCTCTATTCCTGCCCTGCAAATACATTCATCTGTACCATTTTTGGACCCAGCAATCCCACTACTGGGCATATACCCTGAGAAAACCATAATTCAAAAAGACACATATACCCCAATGTTCATTGCAGCACTATTTACAATAGTCAGGACATGGAAGCAACCTAACTGTCCATCGACAGAGGAATGGATAAAGAAGATGTGGTACATATATACAATGGGATATTACTCAGCCATAAATAGAAATGAAATTGGGTCATTTGTAGAGATGTGGATGGACCTAGAGTCTGTCATACAGAGTGAAGTAAGTCGGAAAGAGAAAAACAAATATCGTACCTTTGACTCTTTCAAATAATGCTGCTATAAACATTCATGTACAAGCTTTTGTGTGGGCATGTCTTCATCTCTCTTGAGTATAAACCTAGGGATGATATTGCTGAGTCATATGACAGTTCCATATTTAATTGTTTAAGTAACTGCTAGACTATTTTCCAAAGTGACTGTACCATTTTACACCCTCCCCCCACCGACCCCAGCAGTATATGAGGTTTCTAATTTCTCCACATCCTTGCCAACATTTGTTATCTGACTTTTTGATTCTAACCATTCTAGTGGGTGTGAAGTGGTATCTCATTTTGGTCTTGATTTGCATTTTTCTGATCATTAATTATGTCAAGCATGTTTTCATGTGCTTACTGGCCATTTGTATATCATTGTAGAATTGTCTATGCAGATTCTTTGCCCAGTTTTTTTGTTTTCTGTTTTTTTTTTTTTTTCTGTTTTTTTTTGCGGTACACGGGCCTCTCACTGTTGTGGCCTCCCCCGTTGTGGAGCACAGGCTCTGGACACGCAGGCTCAGCTGCCATGGCTCATGGGCCCAGCCGCTCCGTGGCACGTGGGATCTTCCTGGACCGGGGCACAAACCCGTGTCCCCTGCATTGGCAGGTGGACTCTCAACCACTGTGCCACCAGGGAAGCCCTGCCCACTTTTAATTGGGTTATCTCTTTACTATTGAGTTGTAAGAGTTCTTTATAGATTCTCTCTCTATATTGTATTCTATATATAAAATATATGACAAGTCCCATATCAGATATATGATTTACAAATATTCTTTCCCACTCTATAGGTTGTTTTTTGCACACTTTTGATGGTGTCCTTTTCCCTTAATTTCCTTCTTCTCTTGTTGCCCAGCTGCTTGAAGGAAGTTTCTCATAGTCCTTATAGTCTGCTACATCTCACTTTTCATTCATTCCTAAAATCTACTGCAATGTGGTGTCAACACCCACTATTCCTTTGAAACCCTCTTACTAAGGCCAAACTGTTCTTATTAAGGCCAAAGAGGACTTTCTTATTGTTAAATCCAAAGGCATTTTCTTAAAGCTCATTCTACTTGCCACCTGACATTTGGCAATGTTCAATCTTCTTTTCTTTTAAAATTTCTCCTCGTTCACTTCCATTACATCATTTTTTTCCAGATTTTACTCCTATTATAATAACGATTCCTTACTTTCTTCCTCTGGTCCTTTTATTCTATTTATACTTAAATGTTGACGTTCCCCAGAGTTTAATCCACCATTATCTTTTCAGAATACATAGTCTCCTGAAATGATCTCATTTATTTCCATGCCTTCAACTCTATTGATAACTCCCCAAATAAATCTCCAGCCTCCACCTTGTTTTAAAGTCCAGAACTATATTTTTAGCTAACTATGAGTAGCTTCTTCTTAATCACTTGGAAATCCTGCAGGCAGCTAAAATGTTTTCAAAATATGAAATAACTTTTCTCTCTAATTGTTTATCTTCCCTTATTCTCATAACTTTGGGGCAAGGAAGTTTGGAATCATTCTCTGTTAATCTTTTTCTTTCATGTTAGTCTCACATTGTTCACCATGTTCATCTTACCTACTAAATATTTTTCTAATCTTTTCCTTTTGTTTCCTCACTACTGTCATTGCCTTTCAAAAAACTTTCATAACCACTTATTAGGGTTATTTTAGTACAGTCCAATTCCCTTCTTCCATCATCTCTCCTGTTCAATCCATCTTTCTCACTTTGGCCAGCATCAACTTTCTAAAATACCCTTTACATTGGCACCGTTTATACTAACTACTTTTAATAACTCCCTGTGACCCAGAAGATAAATTCAGATGACTTTATTCATTATGTATCAAACCGCTTAATTAATTTTTCCCTTGTCTCTGTTCTTCCTGCTGTCTTGTCCATCTACTCCATGATCCAGAAAATTTAAACTCCTATTCCTCCAAAATGCCGTATTCATTTTTTTATTGGTATGTAACAAATAACTAGAACTTTAGCAATTTAAAGTGACATAAATTCATTATCTCATAGTTTCTGTAAATCAGGACTCTGGCACATTTTAGCTGTGTCTTCCACCCAGGGTCTCACTAAGGTGAAATCAAGGTGTCAGCCATCTGCGTCCCTATATAGAAGCTTAACTAGGGGGAGAGCCAACTCCAGATTCCTTCAGGTGGTTTGTAGAATTTATTTCCTCGCAGCTGTATGACTGAGGTAGCTGTTTTATTACTAGCTGCTGTAGGCGCCACTAGAACTAGGGGCCATTCTCAGCTCCTTACAGGTGGCTCTTAGATCCCCATCACAGGCCCTGTTTACACTGTGGCAGTGTGCTTCTTCAAGGCCAGCAGGAGAATCTATCTCTCTCTTTGAATCTTCGTTTGTTTTTTATTTTGTTTTAGTTTTTAAATTTTTCTTAGAGTATAGTTGATTCACAATGTTGCATTAGTTTCTGCTTGTACGGCAAAGTGTATCAGTTACACATATGCATATATCCACTCTTTTTAAGATTCTTTTACTGGGATTGACATATATACACTACTATATATAACATAGATAACTAGTAAGGACCTACTGTATAGCACAGGGAATTCTTCTCAATATGCTTCTCTCTTTGAATCTTTTAGCCTCTTTGAAGAGCTCATCTAATTAGGTCAGACCCACCCAAAATTATCTCCATTTTTTTTTGTTGTTTTTTTTTTTTTTGCGGTACGCGGGTTTCTCACTGTTGTGGCCTTGCCTGTTGCGGAGCACAGGCTCCGAATGCGCAGGCTCAATGGCCAAGGCTCACGGTCCCAGCCGCTCCACGGCATGTGGGATCTTCCCAGACTGGGACACGAACCCGCGTCCCCTGCATCGGCAGGTGGACTCTCAACCACTGTGCCACCAGGGAGGCCCTCCATTTTGATCAACTCAAAGTCAACTGATTAGGAACATTAATTCAATCTGTAAAATCCCTTTGACATATAATGCAATACAATCATGTAAGTCATATTGCATTATATTCACAGGCATGTTCTGCTCACACTCAAGGGGAAGGGATTATACGGGGCATGTTCAGAGGGGGTCAGCCTAGAATTCTGTCTGCTGTACACGGCATGCTCTTTCATTACTTACGCTGCTGCATATTCTGTCCTTTCTTTCTATTATATACTTCATTACGTTCCTTCATTATCAATTTGGAAAGCCCCTGATTGGCTTTTAAGACCAACTTCAGATCTCACTTTTCCATTAATCGTCAAGACAAATCACTTTTCCCTTCTCTATACGCTTATAGCACTTTCTCTTTCTCTCGTCATTGCTTATGTTTCTGCTTTCCCAGGTGAACTGTAATATTCTCAAGGGCGTGACCTATGTCTTACTTGTCTTTGTTTCCCCAACCCCAGGCATGTATTAAGTTCTTAATAAATGTGTGTTGAGCAAAATAATCCATCTCTTTGTTGTGTAGTAAGGCCATGATAATATGGTCTGCAGTAGTGAATGGAGCTTTTGACCACATAGCAAATGTCCTCAGATTGACACTCTTAAGCCAGTTTTTTGTTTTGTTTTGGTTTGGTTTTGGTTTTGGTATTCCCTCTCCCATTGTATTATCAGATTGTCAAATGTCATTGCTTCTTGGAGTCAGGGAGCCTGGCTGTAAAACTACTTCTCCTGAATTTTCACATCCAAACTAGTGTGGACCAGGAAACAGACTAATTAAATATATTAGAATTTAAGGGCAAATTATGAATACAATGGGCTTTTATTGATTGTCAGAGAAGTCTCTTTTATGGGTGTAGTACATGACCTTTGGCACAGAGACCGCAAAATCAGTTTTGATTGTTTTTATAGGAATTCTTCCAGCTACTTGGATATCATCTGGCAAAGTTTGGTGGGTTAATGACCTTTGAATAAGTTAGGGCCAATTTAATGTTCACAAGATCAACCATTTGGAAAGGTGAGTTTTAATAGGAGGTACCTAGAAACAAGAGAACTTATCCATCCTTTTACTGTTCTGTTTAAATAATTATTAACAAATGAAAGTTTTCAATAGCTTAACAGAGAGTCTCCAAACAGGAAAAGTGAGCTCAAAATATTTTCTCCAAACTTAAATAATTTAATTTACTTGTTTTTGTCATTTCATTCATTGGGTCTCACTAGTAGAGAGATAAGATCAAGAATGTATGTTTTAGAATCAGGCATCGAGTTCCCAGAAGACCACAAAAAAGCAGAAATCTGTAAAACAGACCTCAGTGGAAAAAGCTATAAATTTGGAACTGCCCAGTTCTATATTCCAAGGGCTACAATGGCAACTTGCCAGGAGCCTGAGGGTCATGCTTAATTTACACATAAATTTATATAAAATTCTAAATTTTGAACATGCGTGCACAAGCTTAGCACTTGTTTACAGGATTAATGGAAATGTCTTACTTGCTTTCACCACTTATGAAAACTCCAGGATAGATAACCTTTGTCCCCAGATCACTATTATGCAAAAATGGTACCTCTGGAATTCATGGTCATTGGTTTAAAATAAATATACTTGTGCCATTCTAGACCTATTCTCTGTTTAATGTAAAACATGCTTCATAGGTAACATTAATGAGACACCCCCAGAAACCAAATATATCACTCATAGCAGCTTCAATGTGGAAAACTGTGATTCTCTTCCAAGTCTAGAAACAGATCTTCAGTTTGTCATGATGTTATTCTGGAACCACAGCCTCTCAAAGATACATCTCTATTGAATGAGCTGTTTGGTTTTTGCTTTTGGTGGGTGATGGTTTAGATTGTGCCTTGACTATGT